>NC_092042.1:30806075-31147082 GCF_003086295.3 Arachis hypogaea | reverse complement strand
TTTGTTCTCTGAATGTATGCTTAAACAGTGCATATGTATCTTGAATTTGTGGTTCATGAATGTTGGCTCTTGAAAGAATGATGAAAAAGGAGACATGTTACTGAGGATCTGAAAAATCATTAAAATGATTCTTGAAGCAAGAAAAAGCATTTATATTCAAAAAAAAACCGAAAAAAAAAGAAAAAGAGGAAAAAGAAAAAAAAATGTAGAGAAATAAGAGTTGTGATCCAAGGCAAAAAGAGTGTGCTTAAGAACCCTGGACACCTCTAATTGGGGACTTTAGCAAAGCTGAGTCACAATCTGAAAAGGTTCACCCAATTATGTGTCTGTGGCATGTATGTATCCGGTGGTAATACTGGAAGACAGAGTGCTTTGGGCCACAGCCAAGACTCAATAAGTAGCTATGTTCAAGAATCATCATACTTTACTAAGAGAATCATTAACACTATCTGGATTCTAAGTTCCTAAAGAAGCCAATCATTCTGAATTTCAAAGGATAGAGTGAGATGCCAAAACTGTTCAGAGGCAAAAAGCTAAAAGCCCCGCTCATCTAATTAATACTGATCTTCATAGATGTTTTTGGAATTCATTGCATATTCTCTTCTTTTTATCTTATTTGATTTTCAGTTGCTTGGGGACAAGCAACAATTTAAGTTTGGTGTTGTGATGAGCGGATAATTTGTATACTTTTTGGCATTGTTTTTAGTATGTTTTTGGTATGATCTAGTTAGTTTTTAGTATATTTTTATTAGTTTTTAGTTAAAATTCACTTTTCTGGACTTTACTATGAGTTTGTGTGTTTTTCTGTGATTTCAGGTATTTTCTGGCTGAAATTGAGGGACCTGAGCAAAAATCTGATTCAGAGACCAAAAAGGACTGCAGATGCTGTTGGATTCTGACCTCCCTACACTCGAAGTGGATTTTCTGGAGCTACAGAAGCCCAATTGGCGCGCTCTCAACGGCGTTGGAAAGTAGACATCCTGGGCTTTCAAGCAATATATGATAGTCCATACTTTGCCCAAGATTTGATGGCCCAAACCGGCGTTCAAAGTCACCTCAAGAAATCCCAGCGTTAAACGCTGGAACTGGCACCCAAATGGGAGTTAAACGCCCAAACTGGCACTAAAGCTGGCGTTTAACTCCAAGAAGAGTCTCTGCACGAAAAATGCTTCATTGCTCAGCCCAAGCACACACCAAGTGGGCCCGGAAGAGGATTTTTATGTCATTTACTCATTTCTGTACACCTTAGGCTACTAGTTTTCTATAAGTAGGACCTTTGACTATTGTATTAAAAATCTTTTGATCTTTGGAACCTTTTTTTCTTTAGATCTTTTGATCACTTTGGGAGGCTGGCCTCACGGCCATGCCTAGACCTTATGCTTATGTATTTTCAACGGTGGAGTTTCTACACACCATAGATTAAGGTGTGGAGCTCTGCTGTACCTCGAGTATTAATGCAATTACTATTGTTCTTCCATTCAATTCCGCTTGTTCTTTATCCAAGATATCACTTGTTCTTCAACTTGATGAAGGTGATGATTGTCACGAATCATCACCATTCTCACCCATGAACAAAGTGACTGACAACCACTCTTGTTCTACAAGCAACTAAGGCCATAGTGAATATCTCTTGGATTCTTTAACCGGAATCTTCGTGGTATAGGCGAGAACTGATGGCGGCATTCAAGAGAATCCGGAAGGTTTAACCTTGTCTGTGGTATTCTGAGTAGGATTCAATGACTGAATGACTGTGACATGCTTCAAACTCCTGAGGGCGGGGCGTTAGTGACAGACGCAAAAGAATCACTGGATTCTATTCCGGCCTGATTGAGAACCGACAGATGAATTCCGCTATGCTGTGACAGAGCATATGCAATCACTTTCACTGAGAGGATGGGAGGTAGCCACTGACAACGGTGAAACCCTTGCTTAAGCTTGCCATGGAAAGGAGTAAGAAGGATTGGATGAAGACAGTAGGAAAGCAGAGAGACGGAAGGGAAGGCATCCTCATGCGCTTATCTGAAGTTCCTACCAATGAATTACATAAGTATCTCTATCTTTACCTTTGTGTTATTTTCGTTCATCACCATTATCATTTGAGTTTGCCTGACTAAGATTTACAAGATGACCATAGCTTGCTTCAATACTAACAATCTCCGTGGGATCGACCCTTACTCGCGTAAGGTTTATTACTTGGACGACCCAGTGCACTTGCTGGTTAGTTGTGCGAAGTTGTGTAATGCCATGGTATTGAGCTACCACGTTTTTGGAGCCATTACCGGGGATTATGAGAGTTGTGAAAAAGTATTGTTCACAATTTCGCGCACCAAGGATACTCCGGCCTTATGTGCCAGTGATGGTAATAGAAAAACAAAAAGCTTATGCTTTTACCACACCAAACTTAAAATATTGCTCGCCCTCGAGCAAGAAAGAAAAGAAGAGAAGAAGAAGAAGAAGAAAATATGGTAGAGAGGGAGAGATGTAGGTTCGGCTAAGTGGGAGAAGAGGGGTTTGTGTTGTGTGAAAATGAAGGAGAATGGAAGGGTATTTATAGGGAGAGGGGGTAGTGTGCATTCGGCCATTTAGGGTGGGAATGGGTGGGAAATTGATTTTGAATTTTTGAAGGTAGGTGGGGTTTATGGGGAAGAGTGGATGGAGGTGATTGGTGAGGAGTGTTGGGAAGTGTGACATGGGGAAGAGTAATCACAAAAATAGGATTAGGAGGTAAGGTAGGAATATAGTAGGTGGGGATCCTGTGGGGTCCACAGATCCTGAGGTGATCCTGTGGGGTCCAGAGATCCTGATGTGTCAAGGAATTCCATCCCTGCACCAAATAGGCATGTAAATTGCCTTTGCACACCATTCTGGCGTTTAAACGCCGTGTAGTGCACATTCTGGGCGTTCAACGCCCATGTAAAACATGTTTTTGGCGTTGAATGCCAGTTTCATGCATGTTGCTGGCGTTCAGCGCCAGCTTTTCTTCTCTGGGCACATTCCTGGCGTTCAGCGCCAGAATGTTGCTTGTTTCTGGCGTTCAGCGCCAGAATGATGCTCTGTTCTGGCGTTGAACGCCGGCTAGATGCATCTTACTGGCGTTGAACGCCAGCCTGTGCGTCCTCCAGGGTGTGAATTTTTTTTCTGCTGTTTTTGATTCTGCTTTTAATTTTTATGATTTTTTCGTGACTCCTCATGATCATGTACCTAATAAAACACAAAATAACAATAAAATAAAATTAGATATATAAAATTGGGTTGCCTCCCAACAAGCGCTTCTTTAATGTCAATAGCTTCACAGTGGCTCTCATGGAGCCACAAGGTGATCAGGTCAATGTTGTATAGTCCCAACACCAAACTTAGAGTTTGGGTATGGGGTCTTAACACCAAACTTAGAGTTTGGTTGTGGCCTCACAACACCAAACTTAGAGTTTGACTGTGTGGGCTCTTCTTGACTCTGAACTGAGAGAAGCTCTTCATGCTTACTCTCTTTTGTCACAGAGGGATGGCCATGTGCCTTAAACACAAGGTAGTCCCCATTCAATTGAAGGACTAATTCACCTCTGTTGACATCTATCACAGCTCCTGCTGTGGCTAGGAAAGGTCTTCCAAGGATGATGCAATCATCCTCTTCCTTCCTAGTGTTTAAGATTATGAAATCAGCAGGGATGTAAAGGCCTTCAACCTTTACTAACACGTCCTCTACTATTCCATAAGCTTGTCTCAATGACTTGTCTGCCAATTGTAATGAGAACAAAGCAGGTTGTACCTCAATGATCCCCAGCTTCTCCATTACAGAGAGTGGCATAAGATTTATCCCTGACCCCAGATCACACAGAGCTTTTTCAAAGATCATGGTGCCTATGGTACAAGGTATTAAGAACTTGCCAGGATCTTGTTTCTTTTGAGGTAGAGTTTTCTGAATCCAAGTATCTAGTTCACTAATGAGCAAGGGAGGTTCACTTTCCCAAGTCTCATTACCAAACAACTTGGCATTCAGCTTCATGATAGCTCCTAAGTATTGAGCAATTTGCTCTCCAGTCACATCTTCATCCTCTTCAGAGGAAGAATAGTCTTCAGAGCTCATGAATGGCAGAAGGAGATTTAATGGAATCTCTATGATCTCTATATGAGCCTCAGATTCCTTTGGATCCTTAATAGGAAACTCCTTCTTGCTTGAAGGACGTCCCAGGAGGTCTTCCTCATCAGGATTTTCGTCCTCCTCCTCCCTTGTGCATTCGGCCACATTGATCACATCAATGGCCTTGCACTCTCCTTTTGGATTATCTTCTGTATTGCTTGGGAGAATACTGGGAGGAGTTTCAACAACTTTCTTACTCAGCTGGCCCACTTGTGCCTCCAAATTTCTGATGGAGGATCTTGTTTCATTCATGAAATTGAAAGTGGCCTTTGACAGATCAGAGACTATATTGGCTAAATTAGAAGTGTTTTGTTCAGAATTCTCTGTCTGTTGCTGAGAAGATGATGGATATGGCTTGCTATTGCCTAGCCTAGTGCGTCCACCATTGTTAAAGCCTTGTTGAGGCTTTTGTTGATCCTTCCATGAGAAATTTGGATGATTTCTCCATGATGAGTTATAGGTGTTTCCATAAGGTTCACCCATGTAATTAACCTCTGCCATGGCAGGGTTCTCAGGATCATAAGCTTCTTCAGAAGCTGCCTCTTTAGTACTGTTGGATGCATGTTGCCATCCATTCAGACTTTGAGAGATCATGTTGACCTGCTGAGTCAACACTTTGTTCTGAGCCAATATGGCATTCAGAGCATCAATTTCAAGAACTCCTTTCTTCTGAGGTATCCCATTATTCACGGAATTCCTCTCAGAGGTATACATAAATTGGTTGTTTGCAACCATGTCAATAAGTTCTTGGGCCTCTTCAGGCGTTTTCTTCAGGTGAATAGATCCACCTGCAGAATGGTCCAGTGACATTTTCGAAAATTCAGAGAGACCATAATAGAATATATCTAATATGGTCCATTCTGAAAACATGTCAGATGGACATCTTTTGGTCAGCTGCTTGTATCTTTCCCAAGCTTCATAGAGGGACTCACCATCTTTTTGTTTGAAGGTTTGAACATCCACTCTCAGCTTGCTCAGCTATTGAGGAGGAAAGAATTTATCCAAGAAGGCAGTGACCAGCTTATCCCAGGAGTCCAGGCTATCCTTAGGTTGTGAATCCAACCATATTCTAGCTCTGTCTCTTACAGCAAAAGGGAAAAGCATGAGTCTGTAGACTTCAGGATCAACTCCATTCATCTTTACAGTCTCACAGATCTGCAAGAACTCAGTTAAAAACTGATAAGGATCTTCAGATGGAAGTCCATAAAACTTGCAGTTTTGTTGCATTAAGGCAACTAGCTGAGGTTTCAGCTCAAAGTTATTGGCTCCAATGGCAGAAATGGAGATGCTTCTTCCATCAAATTTGGATGTTGGCTTTGTGAAGTCACCAAGCATTCTCCTTGCATTATTATTATTTTCGGCTGCCATCTCCTTCTCTTGTTCTAAAATTTCTGAAAGGTTACCTTTAGAATAATTTAATTTAGCTTCTCTTAATTTCCTCTTCAGAGTCCTTTCAGGTTCTGGATCAATTTCAACAAGAGTGCCTTTTTCCCTGTTCCTGCTCATATGAAAGAGAAGAAAACAAGAAAAGAAAGAGGAATCCTCTATGTCACAGTATAGAGATTCCTTTATGTTTGTAGAAGGAGAAAGGGGTAGAAGAATCCAAACACAAGAGATATAATAAGTTCGGATTTTTAGATGAAGAGAGGTGAAGAGAAGTGTTATTGATTAAATAGAAGAAGAAAAGAGAGGGGAAATTTCGAAAATAATTTTTGAAAAAGGAATTAGTAAATTTTCGAAAATTAAAGATGAATTAAAATTAAAATTAAAACTTGAAACAATTAGTTAATTAAAAAGAATTTTTGAAAAAGAGATGAGATATTTTCGAAAATTAGAGAGGGAAAAGTAGTTAGGTGGTTTTGAAAAAAGATGAGAAACAAACAACAAGTCAGTTGGAAAAGATAGTAAAATCAAATTTGAAAAAGATAAGAAGATAAGAAGTTAGATAAGATATTTTGAAATCAGATTTTGAAAAAGATAAAATTTTTGAAAAAGATAAGATAAAAGATAAAAAGATACGTTTGAAAAAGATTAAATTTTTAAAATGACTTAACTAACAAGAAACTACAAGATAAGATTCTAGAACTTAAAGATTGAACCTTTCTTAACAAGAAAGTAACAAACTTCAAATTTTTGAACCAATCACATTAATTGTTAGCTAATTTTCGAAAATTAGATATAAAAGATAAGAAAAAGATTTTTGAAAAAAAAAATAATTTTTAAAAATTTCGAAAATAAGAAAAAAAATGGAAAAGATATGATTTTTGAAAAAGATTTTGAAAAGATAAGATTTTTAAAATTGAAATTTTGACTTGACTTGTAAGAAACAACTAAATTTAAAAATTTTTTAACCAAGTCAACCCATAATTTCGAAAATTTGGAGGAAAATAAGGAAAAGATATTTTTTTGATTTTTGAATTTTTAATTATGAGAGAGAAAAACAACAAAAATACTCAATGCATGAAATTTTTAGATCAAAACAATGAATGCATGCAAGAATGCTATGAATGTCAAGATGAACACCAAGAACACTTTGAAGATCATGATGAACATCAAGAACATAATTTTGAAAAATTTTTGATGCAAAGAAAACATGCAAGACACCAAACTTAGAAATCTTTAATGCATGGACTCTAACAAACAAAAAATGCATATGAAAAACAACAAACAACACAAAACAAGAAAACATCAAGATCAAACAAGAGGACTTATCAAGAACAACTTGAAGATCATGAAGAACACTATGAATGCATGGGATTTTCGAAAAATGCAAGAAAAATTTTTAAAAGCATGCAATTGACACCAAACTTAAAAATTGACTCAAGACTCAAACAAGAAACACAAAATATTTTTGATTTTTATGATTTTCTAATTTTTTTGGATTTTTATTATTTTTTTCGAAAATATACTTTAGAAAAATGAAAATAATAAAAAAATATTTTTGAAAGATTTTTGAAAACCTTTTGAAAAGAAAATTAACTAATCTGAGCAACAAGATGAACCGTCAGTTGTCCATACTCGAACAATCCCCGGCAACGGCGCCAAAAACTTGGTGGACGAAATTGTGATCCATATTCTTTTGTACTTGTATGAAATCATTAATGTGGCACCAGTTGAATTCACAACTCCGTTCAACTAACCAGCAAGTGTACTGGGTCGTCCAAGTAATAAACCTTACGCGAGTAAGGGTCGATCCCACAGAGATTGTTGGTATGAAGCAAGCTATGGTCACCTTGTAAATCTCAGTTAGGCAGATTAAATTGGTTTATGGGTTTTCGGAAATTAATAATAAAAAGAAAATAAAAGGGATAGAAATACTTATGTAAATTAATAGTGGGAATTTCAGATAGGTGTATGGAGATGCTGTGTTCCTCTTGAAACTCTGCTTCACTACTCGCTCTTCCTTCAATTCTTCTTATTCCTTTCCATGGCAAGCTGTATGTAGGGCTTCACCATCATCGGTGGCTACTTTCAATCCTCTCAGGAAAATGGTCCTATGCGCTGTCACTGCACGGCTAATCGTCTGGAGGCATCACCCTTGGTTGATGGCTACATCCCATCCTCTCAGTGAAAACGTTCCTATGCTCTGTCACAGCACGGCTAATCATCTGTCGGTTCTCAATCAGGTTGGAATAGAATCCCTTGATTCTTTTGCGTTTGTCATCACGCCTGGCCTTCAGGAGTTTGAAGCTCGTCACAGTCATTCAATACCGGAATCCTACTCGGAATACCACAGACAAGGTGAGACTTTCCGGATTCCCAGGATCCTACTCGGAATACCACAGACAAGGTTAGACTTTCCGGATCCTCATGAATGCCACCATCTATCTAGCTTATACCACGAAGATTCTGTTGGAGAATCTAAGAGATATGCGCCCGGCCTAAGGTAGAACGGAAGTGGTTGTCAATCACACGCGTTCATAGGTGAGAATGATGATGAGTGTCACGGATCATCACATTCATCAAAGTTAAGTGTAACGTATATCTTGGAATAAGAATAGAAGAGAATTGAATAAAAAGTAATAGTGATTGTATTGAAACTTGAGGTACAGCAGAGCTCCACACCCTTAATCTATGGTGTGCAGAAACTCCACTGTTGAAAATACATAAGTAAAAGGTTCAGGCATGTACTTGGCGTTCAACGCCAAGTTACGTCGTCAATTTCCGAATAAAGTATGGACTATTATATATTTCTGGAAAGCTCTAGATGTCTAATTTCCAACGCCGTTGAGAACGCGCCATTTGGATTTCTGTAGCTCCAGAAAATCCATTTCGAGTGCAGCGAGGTCAGATTCCAACAGCATCAGTAGTCCTTTTGTCCGCCTTTTTCAGAGTTTTGCTCAAGTCCCTCAATTTCAGTCAGAATTTACCTGAAATCACAGAAAAACACACAAACTCATAGTAAAGTCCAGAAATGTGAATTTAACATAAAAACTAATGAAAACATCCCTAAAAGTAGCTCAAACTTACTAAAAACAATGCCAAAAAGCGTATAAATTATCCGCTCATCAGTGGACCCCACAGGATCATCTCAGGATCTGTGGACCCCACAGGATCACCTCAGGATCTGTGGATCCCACAGGATCCCCACCTAACATATTCTCACCTTACCTCCTAATCCTATTTCACTCTTCCCCATGTCACACTTCCCATCAACTTTAATCTCTCTTCCCAATTACCCCCTTCACCACTCACATCCATCCACTCTTCCCCAAAAACCCCACCTACCTTCAAAATTCAAAAACACTTTCCCACCCAAACCCATCCTAAATGGCTGAACCTACCCTCTCCCATTTTCCTATATAAACCCCTCCATTCCACTTCCTTTTCACACAACACAACCCCCTCTTCTATACCTTGGCCGAAACCCACACTCCACCTTCTCCTCCATATTTTCTTCTTCTTCTTCTTCTCTTCTTTCTTCTCTTGCTCGAGGGCAAGCAATATTTTAAGTTTGGTGTGGTAAAAGCATAAGCTTTTTTGTTTTTCCATTACCATCAATGGCACTTAAGGCCGGAGAATCCTCTAAAAAAGGAAAAGGGAAGACAAAAGCTTCCACCTCCGAGTCATGGGAGATGGAAAGATTCATCTCCAAAAGCCATCAAGACCACCTCTATGATGTTGTGGCAAAGAAAAAGGTGATCCCTGAGGTCCCTTTCAAGCTCAAGAAAAATGAGTATCCGGAGATCCGACAAGATATCCGAAGAAGAGGTTGGGAAGTCTTAACCAACCCCATGCAACAAGTCGGAATCTTAATGGTTCAAGAGTTCTATGCCAATGCATGGATCACTAGAAACCATGATCAAAGTATGAACCCGAATCCAAAGAATTATCTCACAATGGTTCGGGGGAAATACTTAGATTTTAGTCCAGAAAATGTGAGGTTGGCGTTTCACTTGCCCATGATGCAAGGAGATGAACGCCCCTACACTAGAAGGGTCAACTTTAATCAAAGGTTGGACCCAGTCCTAATGGACATATGTGTGGAAGGAGCTCAATGGAAAAGAGACTCCAAAGGCAAGCCAGTTCAACTAAGAAGACTGGACCTCAAGCCTGTGGCTAGAGGATGGCTGGAGTTCATTCAACGCTCCATCATTCCCACTAGCAACCGATTTGAAGTTACTGTGGATCGGGCCATCATGATTCATAGCATCATGATTGGAGAGGAAGTAGAAGTTCATGAAGTCATCTCCAATGAATTCTACAAAATAACCGAAAAGCCCTCTACCAAGGCAAGGCTAGCTTTTCCTCACCTTATTTGTCATCTATGTTACTCAGCTGGAGTTATCATAGAAGGAGACATCCCCATTGAAGAGGATAATCCCATCACCAAGAAGAGGATGGAGCAAGCAAGAGAGACCCTCCATGGATCTCAAGAGATGCATGAGGAAGCTCATCATCAAGAAATCCCTGAGATGCCTCAAGGGATGCACTTTCCTCCCAACAACTATTAGGAACAACTCAACACCTCCTTAGAAGATTTGAGCCACAATGTAGAACAATTAAGGGTGGAACATCATGAGCACTCCATCATTCTCCATGAAATAAGAGAAGATCAAAGAGCAATGAGGGAGGAGCAACAAAGCCAAGGAAGGGACATAGAAGAGCTTAAGGACATTGTTGGTCCTTCAAGAAGAAGACGCCACTAAGGTGGATTCATTCCTTGTTCTTATTTCTTTCTGCTTTTCGGTTTTTATGTTGTATGTTTATCTATGTTTTGTGTCTCTACTTCATGATTGGTGGACGAAATTGTGATAAAAGAGTTCCAGGCACTGTTAAAGAAGCTCACAACTCCGTTCAACATAACCAGCAAGTGTACTGGGTCATCCAAGTAATACTTTACCTGAGTAAGGGTCGATCGCACAGAAATTGTTGGTATGAAGCAGGCTATGGTCACCTTGTAAATCTCAGTTAGGCAGATTAAATGGTTATGGGTTTCGAAAATTAATAATAAATAGAAAATAAAAAGAGATAGAAATACTTATGTAAATCAATAGTGGGAATTTCAGATAGGCGTATGGAGATGATGTGCTCCTCTCAAATCTCTACTTTTTTATTACATTCATCCAATCCTTCCTACTCCTTTCCATGGCAAGCTGTATGTAGGGAATCACCATCATCAATGGCTACTTTTAATCCTCTCGGGAAAATGGTCCTATGCGCTGTCACTGCACGGCTAATCGTCTGGAGGCATCACCCTTGTTGATAGCTACATCCCATCCTCTCAGTAAAAATGGTCCAAATGTTCTGTCACAGCACGGCTAATCATCTGTCGATTCTCAATCAGGTTGGAGTATAATCCATTGATTCTTTTGCGTTTGTCATCATGCCCAGCCTTCAGGAGTTTGAAGCTCGTCACAGTCATTCAATACCGGAATCCTACTCGGAATACCACAGACAAGGTTAGACTTTCCGGATTCCCGGGATCCTACTCGGAATACCATAGACAAGGTTAGACTTTCCGGATCCCATTGAATCCCGCCATCTATCTAGCTTATACCGCGAATATTCTGTTGGGGAATCCAAGAGATATGCGCCCGGCCTAGAGTAGAATTGAAGTGGTTGTCAGTCACACACGTTCATAGGTGAGAATGATGATGAGTGTCACGGATCATCACATTCATCAAAGTGTTGTGCAACGTATATCTTAGAATAAGAATAAAAGAGAATTAAATAGAAAGTAATAATAATTGTATTGAAACTTGAGGTACAACAGAGCTCCACACCCTTAATCTATGGTGTGCAGAAACTCCACTGTTGAAAATACATAAGTGAAAGGTTCAGGCATGGCCGAATGGCCAGCCCCCTGAATGATCAAAAGACCGAATGATCAAAGACTAAAAAGTCATAGATTAAATTGTCAAAAGATGTCTAATACAATAGTAACTTATCCTATTTATACTAGACTATCTACTAGGGTTTACATGAGTAAGTAATTGATGCATAAATCCACTTCTGGGGCCCACTTGGTGTATGCTTGGGCTGAGCTTGATCTATCCACGAGCTGAGGCTTTTCTTGGAGTTGAACTCCAAGTTATAGCGTGTTTTGGGCATTCAACTCCGGATCATGACGTGTTTCTGGCATTTAACTCCAGACAGCAGCATGTACTTGGCGTTCAGTGCCAAGTTACGTCGTCAATTTCCAAATAAAGTATGAACAATTATATTTTGCTGGAAAGCTCTGGATGGCTACTTTCCAACACCGTTGAAAGCGCGTCAATTGGAGTTCTGTAGCTCCAGAAAATCCATTTCGAGTGCAGGGAGGTCAGATTCCAACAGCATCAGCAGTCCTTTTGTCAGCCTTTTTCATAGTTTTGCTCAGGTCCCTCAATTTCAGCCAGAAATTACCTGAAATCATAGAAAAACACACAAACTCATAGTAAAGTCCAGAAATGTGAATTTAACATAAAAACTAATGAAAACATCCCTAAAAGTAGCTTGAACTTACTAAAAACTACCTAAAAACAATGCCAAAAAGCGTATAAATTATCCGCTCATCACAACACCAAACTTAAATTGTTGCTTGTCCCCAAGCAACTGAAAATCAATTAGAATAAAAAGATGAGAATATACTATAAATTTCAAAATATCAATGAATATTAATTCTAATTAGATGAGCGGGACTTGTAGCTTTTTGCTTTTGAACAGTTTTGGCATCTCACTTTTTCCTTTGATGTTTAGAATGATTGGCTTCTCTAGGAACTTAGAATTTAGGATAGTGTTATTGACTTTCTTAGTTAAGCATGTTGATTCTTGAACACAGCTACTTATGAGTCTTGGCCGTGGCGCTAAGCATTTTGTTTTCCAGTATTACCATCGGATACACAAATGCCACAGACACATAACTGGGTGAACCTTTTCAGATTGTGACTCAGCTTTGCTAGAGTCCCCAGTTAGAGGTGTCCAGAGCTCTTAGGCACACTCTTTTTGCTTTGGATCACGACTTTAACCACTCAGTCTCAAGCTTTTCACTTGGACCTTCATGACACAAGCACATGGTTAGGGACAACTTGATTTAGCCGCTTAGGCCTGGATTTTATTTCCTTGGGCCCTCCTATCCATTGATGCTCAAAGCCTTGGATCCTTTTTACCCTTGCCTTTTGGTTTTAAGGGCTATTGGCTTTTTCTGCTTGCTTTTTCTTTTTCTTTCTATTTTTTTCACCAATTTTTTTTCGCAAGCTTTTGCTTTTTTCACTGCTTTTTCTTGCTTCAAGAATCAATTTCATGATTTTTTAGATCATCAATAACATTTTTCTTTGTTCATCATTCTTTCAGGAGCCAACAGTTTTAACATTCATAAACAACAATATCAAAAGACATATGCACTGTTCAATCATTCATTCAGAAAACAAAAAGTATTGTCACCACATCAATATAATTAAATTAAATTTAAGGATAATTTCGAAATCCATGTACTTCTTGTTCTTTTGAATTAAAGCATATTTCATTTAAGAGAGGTGAAGGATTAATGGAATTTATTCATAGCCTTAAGACATAGTTACTAACTACTAATGATCATGAAATAAAGACACAAAACATAGATAAACACAACATAAAAAAACCGAAAAGCAGAAAGAAATAAGAACAAGGAGTGAATCCACCTTAGTGGCGTCTTCTTCTTGAAGGACCAACAATGTCCTTAAGCTCTTCTATGTCCCTTCCTTGCCTTTGTTGCTCCTCCCTCATTGCTCTTTGATCTTCTCTTATTTCATGTAGAATGATGGAGTGCTCATGATGTTCCACCCTTAATTGTTCCACATTGTGGCTCAAATCTTCTAAGGAGGTGTTGAGTTGTTCCTAATAGTTGTTGGGAGGAAAGTGCATCCCTTGAGGCATCTCAGGGATTTCTTGATGATGAGCTTCCTCATGCATCTCTTGAGAACTATGAAGGGTCACTCTTGCTTGCTCCATCCTCTTTTTGGTGATGGGCTTTTCCTCTTCAATGGAGATGTCTCTTTCTATGATAACTCCAGCTGAGTAACATAGATGGCAAATAAGGTGAGGAAAAGCTAGCCTTGCCATGGTGGAGGGCTTGTCGGCTATTTTGTAGATTTCATTGGAGATGACCTCATGAACTTCTAGCTACAGGCCTAAGGTCCAGTCTTCTTAGTTGGACTGGCTTGCCTTTGGAGTCTCTTTTCCATTGAGCTCCTTCCACACATATGTCCATAAGGACTTGGTCCAACCTTTGATTAAAATTGACTCTTCTAGTGTAGGGGCGTATATCTCCTTGCATCATGGGCAAGTGGAACGCCAACCTCACATTTTCCGGACTAAAATCTAAGTATTTCCCCCGAACCATTGTGAGATAATTCTTTGGACTCGGGTTCATACTTTGATCATGGTTCCTAGTGATCCATGCATTGGCATAGAACTCTTGAACCATTAAGATTCCGACTTGTTGCATGGGGTTGGTTAGGACTTCCCAACCTCTTCTTCGGATTTCATGTCGGATTTTCTGGGTACTCATTTTTCTTGAGCTTGAAAGGGACCTCAGGGATCACATTCTTCTTTGCCACAACATCATAGAAGTGGTCTTGATGGCTCTTGGAGCTGAATCTTTCCATCTCCCATGACTCGGAGGTAGAAGCTTTTGTCTTCCCTTTTCCTTTTCTAGAGGATTCTCCGGCCTTAGGTGCCATTGATGGTAGTGGAAAACAAAAAATATTGTGCTTTGACCACACCAAACTTAAAAGATTGCTCGCCCTCGAGCAATAGAAGAAAGAAGAGAAGAAGAAGAAAAAGAAGAGAATATGGAGGAAAAGGGGAAGTGTAGGTTCGGCCAAGGTATGGAAGAGGGGGTTGTGTTGTGTGAAAATGAAGTAGAATGGAAGGGTATATATAGGGAGATGGGGGAGTGAAGTTTCGGTCATATAGGGTGGGATTGGGTGGGAAAATGTTTTTGAATTTTGAAGGTAGGTGGGGTTTATGGGGAAGAATGGATGGATGTGGGTGGTGAAGGGGGTAATTGGGAAGAGAGATGGAGGTGATTGGTGAAGAGTTTTGGGAAGGAGTGTTTATTGGGAAGAGAAATTCAGAGATTGAAGTTGTTGGGAAGTGTGACATTAGGAAGAGTAAAATAGGATTAGGAGGTAAGGTGGGAATATGTTAGGTGGGGATCCTGTGGGATCCACAGATCCTGGGGTGATCCTGTGGGGTCCACAGATCCTGAGGTGTCAAGGAATTCCATCCCTGCACCAAATAGGCATGTAAAATGCCATTGCACACCATTCTGGCGTTTAAACGCCGGGTGGTGCACATTCTGGGCGTTCAACGCCCACATGTAACATGTTTCTGACGTTGAACGCCAGTTTCATGCTTGTTACTGGCGTTCAGCGCCAGAATGATGCTTGTTTCTGGCGTTTAGCGCCAGTTTCATGCTCTGTTCTGGCGTTGAACGCCAAACAGATGCTCCTTACTGGCGTTGAACACCAGTCTGTGCTTCCTCCAGGGTGTGATTTTTTTCTTTTGCTATTTTTGATCCTTTTTTTAATTTTTACATTTTTTTCGTGACTCCTCATGATCATGTACCTAATAAAACACAAAATAACAATAAAATAAAAATTAGATAAATAAAATTGGGTTGCCTCCCAACAAGCGCTTCTTTAATGTCAATAGCTTGACAGTGGCTCTCATGGAGCCACAAAGGTGATCAGGTCAATGTTGTATAGTCCCAACACCAAACTTTAGAGTTTGGATATGGGGTCTTAACACCAAACTTAGAGTTTGGTTGTGGCCTCACAACACCAAACTTAGAGTTTGACTGTGGGGGCTCTTCTTGACTCTGAACTGAGAGAAGCTCTTCATGCTTACTCTCTTTTGTCACAGAGGGATGGCCATGTGCCTTAAACACAAGGTAGTCCCCATTCAATTGAAGGACTATTCCACCTCTGTTGACATCTATCACAGCTCCTGCTGTGGCTAGGAAAGGTCTTCCAAGGATAATGCATTCATCCTCTTCCTTCCTAGTGTCTCAATGACTTGTCTGCCAATTGTAATGAGAACAAGGCAGGTTGTACCTCAATGATCCCCAGCTTCTCCATTATAGAGAGTGGCATAAGATTTATCCCTGACCCTAGATCACATAGAGCTTTTTCAAAGGTCATGGTGCCTATGGTACAAGGTATTAAGAACTTGCCAGGATCTTGTCTCTTTTGAGGTAAAATTTTCTGAATCCAAGTATCTAGTTCACTAATGAGCAAGGGAGGTTCACTTTCCCAAGTCTCATTACCAAACAACTTGGCATTCAGCTTCATGATAGCTCCTAAGTATTGAGCAACTTGCTCTCCAGTCACATCTTCATCCTCTTCAGAGGAAGAATAGTCTTCAGAGCTCATGAATGGCAGAAGGAGATTTAATGGAATCTCTATGGTCTCTGTATGAGCCTCAGATTCCTTTGGATCCTTAATAGGAAACTCCTTCTTGCTTGAAGGACGTCCCAGGAGGTCTTCCTCACTAGGATTTTCGTCCTCCTCCTCCCTTGTGAATTCGGCCATATTGATTATATCAATGGCCTTGCACTCTCCTTTTGGATTCTCTTCTGTATTACTTGGGAGAATACTGGGAGGAGTTTCAATGACTTTCTTACTCAGCTGGCCCACTTGTGCCTCCAGATTTCTGATCAGGGATCTTGTTTCACTCATGAAACTAAAAGTGGCCTTTGCCAGATCAGAGACTAGATTGGCTAAATTAGAAGTGTTTTGTTCAGAATTCTCTGTCTATTGCTGAGAAGATGATGGATAAGGCTTGCTATTGCTCAGCCTATTGCATCCACCATTGTTAAAGCCTTGTTGAGGCTTTTGTTGATCCTTCCATGAGAAATTGGGATGATTTCTCCATGATGAGTTATAGGTGTTTCCATAAGGTTCACCCATGTAATTAACCTCTGCCATTGCAGGATTCTCAGGATCATAAGCTTCTTCAGAAGCTGCCTCTTTAGTACTGTTGGATGCATTTTGCCATCCATTCAGACTTTGAGAGATCATGTTGACTTGCTGAGTCAACACTTTGTTCTGAGCCAATATGGCATTCAGAGCATCAATTTCAAGAACTCCCTTCCTCTGAGGCATCCCATTATTCACGGAATTCCTCTCAGAAGTGTACATGAATTGGTTATTTGCAACCATGTCAATGAGTTCTTGATCCTCTTCAGGCGTTTTCTTTAGGTGAATAGATCCACCCGCAGAATGGTCCAATGACATTTTCGAAAATTCAGATAGGCCGTAATAGAATATATCTAATATGGTCCATTCTAAAAACATGTCAGATGGACATCTTTTGGTCAGCTGCTTGTATCTTTCCCAAGCTTCATAGAGGGATTCACCATTTTTTTGCTTGAAGGTTTGAACATCCACTCTCAGCTTGCTCAGCTTTTGAGGAGGAAAGAATTATCCAAGAAGGCTGTGACCAGCTTATCCCAAGAGTCCAGGCTATCCTTAGGTTGTGAATCCAACCATATTCTAGCTCTGTCTCTTACAGCAAAAAGGAAAAGCATGAGTCTGTAGACTTCAGGATAAACTCCATTCGTCTTTACAGCCTCACAGATCTGCAAGAACTCAGTTAAAAACTGATAAGGATCTTCAGATGGAAGTCCATAAAACTTGCAGTTTTGTTGCATTAAGGCAACTAGCTGAGGTTTCAGCTCAAAGTTGTTGGCTCCAATGGCAGGAATGGAGATGCTTTTTCCATCAAATTTGGACGTTGGCTTTGTGAAGTCACCAAGCATTCTCCTTGCATTATTATTATTTTCGGCTGCCATCTCCTTCTCTTGTTCGAAAATTTCTGAAAGGTTGTTTCTGGATTGTTGTAATTTAGTTTCTCTTAGTTTCCTTTTCAGAGTCCTTTCAGGTTCAGGATCAATTTCAACAACAGTGCCTTTTTCCTTGTTCCTGCTCATATGAAAGAGAAGAAAACAAGAAAAGAAGAGGAATCCTCTATGTCATAGTATAGAGATTCCTTTATGTTAGTAAAAAAAGAAAGGGGAGAAGAATGAAGAAGAGTGGGTTCGGATATTTAGGTGAATAGAGGTGAAGAGAAGTGTTAGTAATTAAATAATTAAATAGAATAAGAGAGAAGAGATAGAAAATTCGAAAATAATTTTTAAAAAGGGGTTAGTAATTTTTGAAAATTAGAGATAAGATAAGATTAAAATTAAAATTTAAAACAAAAAGAATTTTTGAAAAAGATATGAGATATTTTCAAAAATTAGAGAAGGAAAAGTAGTTAGGTGGTTTTGAAAAAGATAAGAAACAAACAAAAAGTCAAAGAGTTAGTTGAAAAAGATAGTAAAATCAAATTTGAAAAGATAAGAAGATAAGAGGTTAGATAAGATATTTTGAAATCAAATTTGGAAAAAGATAAAATTTTTGAAAAAGATAAGATAAAAGATAAAAAGATTTAACTTTTAAATTTAAAATTACTTACTTCACTAACAAGAAACTTCAAGATAAGATTCTAGAACTTAAAGATTGCACCTTTTTTAACAAGAAAGTAACAAACTTCAAATTTTTGAATCAATCACATTAATTGTTAGTGTAATTTTGAAATATGATATAAAGATAAGAAAAAGATTTTGAAAATAATTTAAAAAATATTTTTGAAAATTTTCGAAAAACAAAGATAAAATTGAAAAGATATGATAAAAAGATTTTAAAAAGATAAGATATTTTTTTAAAATTGAAAATTTGACTTGACTTGTAAGAAACAACTAATTTTGAAAATTTTTGACTAAGTCAACTCAAATTTTCGAAAATTTGGAGAAAAATAAGGAAAAGATATTTTTTTATTTTTGAATATTTTAATTATGAGAGAGAAAAACATAAAAATGACCCAAAATATGAAAATTTTGGATCAAACACATAATGCATGCAAGAACACTATGAATGTCAAGATGAACACCAAGAACACTTTGAAGATCATGATGAACATCAAGAACATAATTTTGAAAAATTTTTGATGCAAAGAAAACATGCAAGACACCAAACTTAGAAATCTTTAATGCATGGACTCTAACAAACGAAAAATGCATATGAAAAACAACAAACAACACAAAACAAGAAAACATCAAGATCAAACAAGAGGACTTACCAAGAACAACTTGAAGATCATGAAGAACAATATGAATGCATGGAGTTTTCGAAAAATGCAAGAAAAATTTTTAAAGCATTCAATTGACACCAAACTTAAAAATTGACTCAAAACTCAAACAAGAAACACAAAATATTTTTGATTTTTATGATTTTATAATTTTTTTGTATTTTTATTAATTTTTTTCGAAAATATTCTTTAGAAAAACGAAAAAGAAAAGAAAAATTTTGAAAAAGATTTTTGAAAAGAAAATTACCTAATCTGAGCAACAAGATGAACCGTCAGTTGTCCATACTCGAACAATCCCCGGCAACGGCGCCAAAAACTTGGTGGACGAAATTGTGATAAAAGAGTTCCAAGCACTGTTAGAGAAGCTCACAACTCCGTTCAACTTAACCAGCAAGTGTACTGGGTCATCCAAGTAATACCTTACGTGAGTAAGGGTCGATCCCACAGAGATTGTTGGTATGAAGCAAGCTATGGTCACCTTGTAAATCTCAGTTAGGCAGATTAAATGGTTATGGGTTTCGAAAATTAATAATAAATAGAAAATAAAAAGAGATAGAAATACTTATGTAAATCAATAGTGGGAATTTCAGATAGGCGTATGGAGATGCTGTGCTCCTCTCGAATCTCTACTTTTTTATTACATTCATCCAATCCTTCCTACTCCTTTCAATGGCAAGCTGTATGTAGGGCATCACCATCATCAATGGCTACTTTTAATCCTCTCGGGAAAATGGTCCTATGCGCTGTCACTACACGGCTAATCGTCTGGAGGCATCACCCTTGTTGATAGCTACATCCCATCCTCTTAGTGAAAATGGTCCAAATGCTCTGTCACAGCACGGCTAATCATCTGTCGGTTCTCAATCAGGTTGGAGTAGAATCCATTGATTCTTTTGTGTTTGTCATCACGCCCAGCCTTCAGGAGTTTGAAGCTCGTCACAGTCATTCAATACCGGAATCCTACTCAGAATACCACGGACAAGGTTAGACTTTCCGGATTCCCAGGATCCTACTCGGAATACCACAGACAAGGTTAGACTTTCCGGATCCCCATGAATGCCGCCATCTATCTAGCTTATACCACGAAGATTCTCTTGGGGAATCTAAGAGATATGCGCCTGGCCTAGAGTAGAACGGAAGTGGTTGTCAGTCACGCACGTTCATAGGTGAGAATGATGATGAATGTCACGGATCATCACATTCATCAAAGTGTTGTGCAACGTATATCTTGGAATAAGAATAAAAGAGAATTGAATAGAAAGTAATAATAATTGTATTGAAACTTGAGGTACAGCAGAGCTCCACACCCTTAATCTATGGTGTGCAGAAACTCCACTGTTGAAAATACATAAGTGAAAGGTTCAGGCATGGCCGAATGGCCTGCCTCCTGAATGGTCAAAAGACCAAATGATCAAAGACTAAAAAGTCACAGATTAAAATGTCAAAAGATGTCTAATACAATAGTAACTTATGCTATTTATACTAGACTAGCTACTAGGGTTTACATGAGTAAGTAATTGATGCATAAATCCACTTCTGGGGCCCACTTGGTGTATGCTTGGGCTGAGCTTGATCTATTCACGAGCTGAGGCTTTTCTTGGAGTTGAACTCCAAGTTATAGCGTGTTTTGGGCGTTCAACTCCGGATCATGACGTGTTTCTGGCGTTTAACTCCAGACAGCAGCATGTACTTGGCGTTCAACGCCAAGTTACTTCGTCAATTTCCGAATAAAGTATGAACTATTATATTTTTCTGAAAAGCTCTGGATGGCTAATTTCCAACGCCGTTGAAAGCGCGTCAATTGGAGTTCTGTAGCTCCAGAAAATCCATTTCGAGTGCAGGGAGGTCAGATTCCAACAGCATCAGCAGTCTTTTTGTCAGCCTTTTTCAGAGTTTTGCTCAAGTCCCTCAATTTCAGCCAGAAATTACCTAAAATCATAGAAAAACTCACAAACTCATAGTAAAGTCCAGAAATGTGAATTTAACATAAAAACTAATGAAAACATCCCTAAAAGTAGCTTGAACTTACTAAAAACTACCTAAAAACAATGCCAAAAAGCGTATAAATTATCCGCTCATCAATGATCATTAGTAGTTAGTAACTATGTCTTAAAGTTATGAATAAAATCCATTAATCCTTCACGTTTCTTAAATGAAAAATGTTTTTAATTCAAAAGAACAAGAAATACATGAATTTCGAATTTATCCTTGAATTTAGTTTAATTATATTGATGTGGTGACAATACTTTTTGTTTTCTGAATGAATGCTTAAACAGTGCATATTTTTGATCTTGCTGTTTATGAATGTTAAAACTGTTGGCTCTTGAAAGAATGATGAACAAAGAGAAATGTTATTGATGATCTGAAAAATCATAAAATTGATTCTTGAAGCAAGAAAAAGCAGTGAAAAGTAAAAAGCTTGCGAAAACAAAATTAGGCGAAAAAAATAGAAAGAAAAAGAAAAAACAAGCAGAAAAAGCCAATAGCCCTTAAAACCAAAAGGCAAGGGTAAAAAAAGGATCCAAGGCTTTGAGCATCAATGGATAGGAGGGCCCAAGGAAATTAAATCAAGGCCTAAGCGGCTAGATCAAGCTGTCCCTAACCATGTGCTTGTGGCATGCAGGTCCAAGTGAAAAAAAAAACTTGAGACTGAGTGATTAAAGTCATGATCCAAAGCAAAATGAGTGTGCTTAAGAGCTCTGGACACCTCTAACTGGGGACTCTAGCAAAGCTGAGTCACAATCTGAAAAGGTTCACCCAGTTATGTGTCTGTGGCATTTATGTATCCGGTGGTAATACTGGAAAACAAAGTGCTTAGGGCCACGGCCAAGACTCATAAGTAGCTGTGTTCAAGAATCAACATACTTAACTAGGAGAATCAATAACACTATCCGAAATTCTAAGTTCCTAGAGAAGCCAATCATTCTAAACTTCAAGGGAAAAAGTGAGATGCCAAAACTGTTCAGAAGCAAAAAAGCTACAAGTCCCGCTCATCTAATTATAATTAATATTCATTGATATTCTGGAATTTATAGTATATTCTCTTCTTTTTATCCTAATTGATTTTCAGTTGCTTGGGGACAAGCAACAATTTAAGTTTGGTGTTGTGATGAGCGGATAATTTATACGCTTTTTGGCATTGTTTTTAGGTAGTTTTTAGTAAGTTCAAGCTACTTTTAGGGATGTTTTCATTAGTTTTTATGTTAAATTCACATTTCTGAACTTTACTATGAGTTTGTATGTTTTTCTGTGATTTCAGGTAATTTCTGGCTGAAATTGAGGGACCTGAGCAAAATTCTGAAAAAGGCTGGCAAAAGGACTGCTGATACTGTTGGAATCTGACCTCCATGCACTCAAAATCGATTTTCTGGAGCTACAGAACTCCAAATGGAACGCTCTCAACAGCGTTGGAACGTAGACATCCAGAGATATCCATAAATATATAATAGTCCATACTTTATTCGGAAATTCATGATGTAAAGTGGCGCTCAACGCCAAGTACATGCTGCTGTGCAGAGTTAAACGCCAGAAAAACGTCATGACCCGGAGTTGAACTTCCAAAACACGTTATAACTTGGAGTTCAACTCCAAGAAAAGCCTCAGCTCGTGGATAGATCAAGCTCAGCCCAAACATACACCAAGTGGGCCCCGGAAGTGGATTTATGCATCAATTACTTACTCATGTAAACCCTAGTAGGTAGTTTATTATAAATAGGACTTTTTACTAGTGTATTAGACATCTCTGGACGCCTAGTTCTTAGACCATGGGGGCTGGCCATTCGGCCATGCCTGAACCTTTCACTTATGTATTTTCAACGGTGGAGTTTCTACACACCATAGATTAAGGGTCTGGAGCTCTGCTGTACCTCAAGTTTCAATACAATTACTATTATTTTCTATTCAATTCTCTTTTTTTCTTATTCCAAGATATACGTTGCACTTCAACTTGATGAATGTGATGTTCCGTGACACTCATCATCATTCTCACCTATGAACGCGCGTGACTGACAACCACTTCCGTTCTACCTTAGGCCGGGCGCATATCTCTTAGATTCCCCAACAGAATCTTCGTGGTATAAGCTAGATAGATGGCGGCATTCATGGGAATCCGGAAAGTCTAACCTTGTCTGTGGTATTCCGAGTAGGATTCCAGGAATCTAGAAAGTCTAACCTATTTTGTGGTATTCCAAGTAAGATTCCGGTATTGAATGACTGTTACGAGCTTCAAACTCCTGAAGGCTGGGTGTTAGTGACAGACGCAAAAGAATCAATGGATTCTATTCCGACCTGATTGAGAACCGACAGATGATTAGCCGTGCTGTGACAGAGCATTTGGACCATTTTCACTGAGAGGATGGGATGTAGCCATTGTCAAGGGTGATGCCTCCAGACGATTAGCCATGCAGTGACAGCGCATAGGACCATTTTCCCGAGAGGATGAAAAGTAGCCATTGATGACGGTGATGCCCTACATACAGCTTGCCATGGAAAGGAGTAAGAAGGATTGGATGAATGTAATAAGAAAGTAGAGATTTAAAAGGAGCACAGCATCTCCATACGCCTATTGATGAGCGGATAATTTATACGCTTTTTGGCATTGTTTTTAGGTAGTTTTTAGTAAGTTCAAGCTACTTTTAGGGATATTTTCACTAGTTTTTATGTTAAATTCACATTTCTGGACTTTACTATGAGTTTGTGTGTTTTTCTATGATTTCAGGTAATTTCTGGCTGAAATTGAGGGACTTGAGCAAAACTCTGAAAAAGGCTGACAAAAGGACTGCTGAAGCTGTTGGAATCTGACCTCCCTGCACTCGAAATGGATTTTTTGGAGCTACAGAACTCCAAATGGCGCTCTCTCAATGGCGTTGGAAATTAGACATCCAGAGCTTTCCAGCAATATATAATAATCCATACTTTATTCGGAAATTGACGACGTAACTTGGCATTGAACGCCAAGTACATGCTGCTGTCTGGAGTTAAACGCCAGAAAAACGCATAACCCGGAGTTGAACGCCCAGAACACGTTATAACTTGGAGTTCAACTCCAAGAAAAGCCTCAGCTCGTGGATAGATCAAGCTCAGCCCAAACATACACCAAGTGGGCCCCGGAAGTGGATTTATGCATCAATTACTTACTCATATAAACCCTAGTAGCTAGTTTATTATAAATAGGACTTTTTACTAGTGTATTAGACATCTCTGGACGCCTAGTCCTTAGACCACGGAGGCTGGCCATTCGGCCATGCCTGAACCTTTCACTTATGTATTTTCAACGGTGGAGTTTCTATACACCATAGATTAAGGGGTCTGGAGCTCTGCTGTACCTCAAGTTTCAATATAATTACTATTATTTTCTATTCAATTCTCATTTATTCTTATTCCAAGATATACGTTGCACTTCAACTTGATGAATGTGATGATCCGTGACACTCATCATCATTCTCACCTATGAACGTGCGTGACTGACAACCACTTCCGTTCTACCTTAGGCCGGGCGCATATCTCTTAGATTCCCCAACAGAGTCTTCGTGGTATAAGCTAGATAGATGGCGGCATTCATGGGAATCCAGAAAGTCTAACCTTGTCTGTGGTATTCCGAGAAGGATTCCGAGAATCTAGAAAGTCTAACCTTGTTTGTGGTATTCCGAGTAAGATTCCGGTATTGAATGACTGTTACGAGCTTCAAACTCCTGAAGGCTGGGTGTTAGTGACAGACGCAAAAGAATCAATGGATTCTATTCCAACCTGATTGAGAACCGACAGATGATTAGCCGTGCTGTGACAGAGCATTTGGACCATTTTCACTGAGAGGATGGGATGTAGCCATTGTCAAGGGGGATGCCTCCAGACGATTAGCCATGTAGTGACAGCGCATAGGACCATTTTCCCGAGAGGATGAAAAGTAGCCATTGATGACTGTGATGCCCTACATACAGCTTGTCATGGAAAGGAGTAAGAAGGATTGGATGAATGTAATAAGAAAGTAGAGATTCAAAAGGAGCACAGCATCTCCATACGCCTATTGATGAGCGGATAATTTATACGCTTTTTGGCATTGTTATTAGGAAGTTTTTAGTAAGTTCAAGCTACTTTTAGGGATGTTTTCATTAGTTTTTATGTTAAATTCACATTTCTGGACTTTACTATGAGTTTGTGTGTTTTTCTGTGATTTCAGGTAATTTCTGGCTGAAATTGAGGGACTTGAGCAAAACTCTGAAAAAGGCTGACAAAAGGACTGCTGAAGCTGTTGGAATCTGACCTCCCTGCACTCAAAATGAATTTTCTGGAGCTACAGAACTCCAAATGCCACGCTCTAAACGGCGTTGGAAAGTGGACATCCAGAGCTTTCCAGAAATATATAACAGTTCATACTTTATTCGGAAATTGACGACGTAACTTGGCATTGAACGCCAAGTACATGCTGCTGTCTGGAGTTAAACGCCAGAAAAACGTCATGACCCGGAGTTGAACGCCCAAAACACGTTATAACTTGGAGTTCAACTCCAAGAAAAGCCTCAGCTCATGGATAGATCAAGCTCAGCCCAAACATACACCAATTGGGCCCCGGAAGTGGATTTATGCATCAATTACTTACTAATGTAAACCCTAGTAGCTAGTTTATTATAAATAGGACTTTTTACTAGTGTATTAGACATCTCTGGACGCCTAGTCCTTAGACCATGGGGGCTGGCCATTTGGCCAAGCCTGAACCTTTCACTTATGTATTTTCAACGGTGGAGTTTCTACACAACATAGATTAAGGGTCTGGAGCTCTGCTGTACCTCAAGTTTCAATACAATTACTATTATTTTCTATTCAATTCTCTTTTATTCTTATTCCAAGATATACGTTGCACTTCAACTTGATGAATGTGATGATCCGTGACACTCATCATCATTCTCACCTATGAACGCGCGTGACTGACAACCACTTCCGTTCTACCTTAGGCCGGGCGCATATCTCGTAGATTCCCCAACAGAGTCTTCGTAGTATAAGCTAGATAGATGGCGGCATTCATGGGAATCTGGAAAGTCTAACCTTGTCTGTGGTATTCCAAGTAGGATTCCAAGAATCTAGAAAGTCTAACCTTGTTTGTGGTATTCCGAGTAAGATTCCGTTATTGAATGACTGTTACGAGCTTCAAACTCCTGAAGGCTGGGTGTTAGTGACAGACGCAAAAGAATCAATGGATTCTATTCCAACCTGATTGAGAACCGACAGATGATTAGCCGTGCTGTGACAGAGCATTTGAACCATTTTTACTGAGAGGATGAGATGTAGCCATTGTCAAGGGTGATACCTCCAGACGATTAGCCATGCAGTGACAGCGCATAGGACCATTTTCCCGAGAGGATGAAAAGTAGCCATTGATGACGGTGATGCCCTACATACAGCTTGCCATGGAAAGGAGTAAGAAGGATTGGATGAATGTAATAAGAAAGTAGAGATTCAAAAGGAGCACAACATCTCCATACGCCTATTGATGAGCGGATAATTTATACGCTTTTTGGCATTGTTTTTAGGTAGTTTTTAGTAAGTTCAAGCTACTTTTAGGGATGTTTTCATTAGTTTTTATGTTAAATTCACATTTCTGGACTTTACTATGAGTTTGTGTGTTTTTCTGTAATTTCAGGTAATTTCTGGCTGAAATTGAGGGACTTGAGCAAAACTCTGAAAAAGGCTGACAAAAGGACTGCTGAAGCTGTTGGAATCTGACCTCCCTGCACTCGAAATGAATTTTCTGGAGCTAGAGAACTCCAAATGGCGCGCTCTTACCGGCGTTGGAAAGTAGACATCGAGAGCTTTCCAAAAATATATAATAGTCCATACTTTATTCGGAAATTGATGACATAACTTGGCATTGAACGCCAAGTACATGCTGTTGTCTGGAGTTAAACGCCAGAAAAACGTCATGACCCGAAGTTGAACGCCCAAAACACGTTATAACTTGGAGTTCAACTCCAAGAAAAGCCTCAGCTCGTGGATAGATCAAGCTCAGCCCAAACATACACCAAGTGGGCCCCGGAAGTGGATTTATGCATCAATTACTTACTCATGTAAACCCTAGTAGCTAGTTTATTATAAATAGGACTTTTTACTAGTGTATTAGACATATCTGGACGCCTAGTCCTTTGACCATGGGGGCTGGCCATTTGGCCATGCCTGAACCTTTAACTTATGTATTTTCAACGGTGGAGTTTCTACACAACATAGATTAAGGGTCTGGTGCTCTGCTGTACCTCAAGTTTCAATACAATTACTATTATTTTCTATTCAATTCTCTTTTATTCTTATTCCAAGATATACGTTGCACTTCAACTTGATGAATGTGATGATCCGTGACACTCATCATCATTCTCACCTATGAACGCGCGTGACTGACAACCACTTCCGTTCTACCTTAGGCCGGGCGCATATCTCGTAGATTCCCCAACAGAGTCTTCGTAGTATAAGCTAGATAGATGGCGGCATTCATGGGAATCCGGAATGTCTAACCTTGTCTGTGGTATTCTGAGTAGGATTCTGAGAATCTAGAAAGTCTAACCGTGTTTGTGGTATTCCGAGTAAGATTCCGGTATTGAATAACTGTTACGAGCTTCAAACTCCTGAAGGCTGGGTGTTGGTGACAGACGCAAAAGAATCAATGGATTCTATTCCAACCTGATTGAGAACCGACAGATGATTAGCCGTGCTGTGACAGAGAATTTGAACCATTTTCACTGAGAGGATGGGATGTAGCCATTGTCAAGGGTGATACCTCCAGACGATTAGCCATGCAGTGACAGCGCATAGGACCATTTTCCCGAGAGGATGAAAAGCAGCCATTGATGACGGTGATGCCCTACATACAGCTTGCCATGGAAAGGAGTAAGAAGGATTGGATGAATGTAATAAGAAAGTAGAGATTCAAAAGGAGCACAACATCTCCATACGCCTATTGATGAGCGGATAATTTATACGCTTTTTGGCATTGTTTTTAGGTAGTTTTTAGTAAGTTCAAGCTACTTTTAGGGATGTTTTCATTAGTTTTTATGTTAAATTCACATTTCTGGACTTTACTATGAGTTTGTGTGTTTTTCTGTGATTTCAGGTAATTTCTGGCTGAAATTGAGGGACTTGAGCAAAACTCTGAAAAAGGCTGACAAAAGGACTGCTGAAGCTGTTGGAATCTGACCTCTCTGCACTCGAAATGAATTTTCTGGAGCTAGAGAACTCCAAATGGCGCTCTCTCAACGGCGTTGGAACGTAGACATCCAGAGCTTTCCAGCAATATATAATAGTTCATACTTTATTCGGAAATTGACGACGTAACTTGGCATTGAACGCCAAGTACATGCTGCTGTCTGGAGTTAAACGCCTGAAAAACGTCATGACCCGGAGTTGAACGCCCAAAACACGTTATAACTTGGAGTTCAACTCCAAGAAAAGCCTCAGCTCGTGGATAGATCAAGCTCAGCCCAAACATACACCAAGTGGGCCCCGGAAGTGGATTTATGCATCAATTACTTACTCATGTAAACCCTAATAGGTAGTTTATTATAAATAGGACTTTTTACTAGTGTATTAGACATCTCTGGACGCCTAGTCCTTAGACCATGGGGGCTGGCCATTTGGCCATACCTGAACCTTTCACTTATGTATTTTCAACGGTGGAGTTTCTAAACACCATAGATTAAGGGTCTGGAGCTCTGCTGTACCTCAAGTTTCAATACAATTACTATTATTTTCTATTCAATTCTCTTTTATTCTTATTCCAAGATATACGTTGCACTTCAACTTGATGAATGTGATGATCCATGACACTCATCATCATTCTCACCTATGAACGCGCGTGACTGACAACCACTTCCGTTCTACCTTAGGCCGGGCGCATATCTCGTAGATTCCCCAACAGAGTCTTCGTGGTATAAGCTAGATAGATGGCGGCATTCATGGGAATCCGGAAAGTCTAACGTTGTTTGTGGTATTCCGAGTAGGATTCCGAGAATCTTGAAAGTCTAACCTTGTTTGTGGTATTCCGAGTAAGATTCCGGTATTGAATGACTGTTACGAGCTTCAAACTCCTGAAGACTGGGTGTTAGTGACAGACGCAAAAGAATCAATGGATTCTATTCCAACCTGATTGAGAACCGACAGATGATTAGCCGTGCTGTGACAGAGCATTTGGACCATTTTCACTGAGAGGATTAGATGTAGCCATTGTCAAGGGTGATGCCTCCAGACGATTAGCCATGCAGTGACAGCGCATAGGACCATTTTCCCGAGAGGATGAAATGTAGCCATTGATGACGGTGATGCCTTACATACAGCTTGCCATGGAAAGGAGTAAGAAGGATTGGTGAATGTAATAAGAAAGTAGAGATTCAAAAGGAGCACAGCATCTCCATACGCCTATTGATGAGCGGATAATTTAGACGCTTTTTGGCATTGTTTTTAGGTAGTTTTTAGTAAGTTCAAGCTACTTTTAGGGATGTTTTCATTAGTTTTTATGTTAAATTCACATTTCTGGACTTTACTATGAGTTTGTGTGTTTTTCTATGATTTCAGGTAATTTCTGGCTGAAATTGAGGGACTTGAGCAAAACTCTGAAAAAGGCTAACAAAAGGACTGCTAAAGCTGTTGGATTCTGACCTCCCTGCACTCGAAATGAATTTTCTGGAGCTACAGAACTCCAAAGTAGACATCTAGAGCTTTCCAGCAATATATAATAGTCCATACTTTATTCGGAAATTGACGACGTAACTTGGCATTGAACGCCAAGTACATGCTGCTGTCTGGAGTTAAACGCCAGAAAAACGTCATGACCCGGAGTTGAACGCCCAAAACACGTTATAACTTGGAGTTTGATGAGCGGATAATTTGTACGCTTTTTGGCATTATTTTTAGTATGTTTTTAGTATGATCTAGTTGGTTTTTAGTATATTTTTATTAGTTTTTAGTTAAAATTCACTTTTCTGGGCTTTACTATGAGTTTGTGTGTTTTTCTGTGATTTCAGGTATTTTTTGGCTGAAATTGAGGGACCTGAGCAAAAATCTAATTCAGAGACCAAAAAGGACTGCAGATGCTGTTGGATTCTGACCTCCCTGTACTCGAAGTGGATTTTCTGGAGCTAGATAAGCGCAATTGGCGCGCTCTCAATGGCGTTGGAAAGTAGACATCCTGGGCTTTCCAGCAATATATGATAGTCCATACTTTGCCCAAGATTTGATGGCCCAAACCGGCGCTCAAAGTCACCCTCAGGAATTCCAGCGTTAAACGCCGGAACTGGCACCAAAATGGGAGTTAAACGCCCAAACTGGCATAAAAGCTGGCGTTTAACTCCAAGAAGAGTCTCTACACGAAAATGCTTCAATGCTCAGCCCAAGCACACACCAAGTGGGCCCGGAAGTGGATTTTTATGTCATTTACTCATCTCTGTACACCCTAGGCTACTAGTTTTCTATAAGTAAGACATTATACCATTGTATTTTCATCTTGGTTCTTCTGGTTCCCTCTCTGGGGCCGAGGCCAATGATCACTCTTGTTCTTATGTATTTTCAACGGTGGAGTTTCTACACACCATAGATTAAGGTGTGGAGCTCTGCTGTACCTCGAGTATTAATGCAATTACTATTGTTCTTCTATTCAATTCCGCTTGTTCTTGTTCTAAGATATCACTTGTTCTTCAACTTGATGAATGTGATGATCCGTGACACTCATCATCATTCTCACCTATGAACGTGTGACTGACAACCACCTCCGTTCTACCTTCGATTGGGTGAATATCTCTTGGATTCCTAATACACGATGCATGGTTGATCGCCTGACAACAGAGTGCTCGCCTGACAAACGAGCCAGCCATTCCGTGAGATCAGAGTCTTCGTGGTATAAGCTAGAACTGATGGCGGCATTCAAGAGAATCCGGAAGGTCTAACCTTGTCTGTGGTATTCTGAGTAGGATTCAATGATTGAATGACTGTGACGTGCTTCAAACTCCTGAAGGAGCGGCGTTAGTGACAGACGCAAAAGAATCACTGGATTCTATTCCGGCCTGATCGAGAACCGATAGATGGATAGCCGTGCCGTGACAGGGTGCGTTGAACATTTCCACTGAGAGGATGGGAGGTAGCCACTGACAACGGTGAAACCCTTGCTTAAGCTTGCCATGGAAAGGAGTAAGAAGGATTGGATGAAGACAGTAGGAATGCATAGAGACAGAAGGGACAAGCATCTTCATACGCTTATCTGAAATTCCTACCAATGAATTACATAAGTATCTCTATCTTTATCTTTATGCTTTATTCGTATATGACCATACCCATTTGAGTTTGCCTGACTAAGATTTACAAGGTGACCATAGCTTGCTTCATACCAACAATCTCTGTGGGATCGACCCTTACTCGCGTAAGGTTTATTACTTGGACGACCCAGTACACTTGCTGGTTAGTTGTGCGAAGTTGTGTTTATGCCATGGTATTGAACACCAAGTTTTTGGTTTCATCACCGGGGATTATTTAAGTTGTGAAAAGTATTGATCACAATTTCGCATACCAAGTTTTTGGTGCCGTTGCCGGGGATTGTTGAGTTTGGACAACTGACGGTTCATCTTGTTGCTTAGATTTGGTATTTTTTTTTCTTCAGAGTTCTTAAGAATGAATTCTAGTGTTTCAAGGTGATGTTCTTATCATCACCAAAGCTGATTGATCTTCATCAATTTAGCTCTTGAATGCAATGTTCTGCTGAAGCTTGGCTGACCATGTCTAATTCCTTTAGACTGAAGCTTTAGACTAACATTGCATGATTCCTGGAATTCTCATTAAGAATTTTGATACCTTTTTCCACTTAATTTTCGAAAAAAACACAAAAAATTACAAAATCATAAAATCCAAAAATATTTCTTGTTTGAGTCTAGTGTCTCATTTTAAGTTTGGTGTCAATTGCATGCATTCATTCATGTGTCTTAAGGATCTTCAAGTTGTTCTTGATGATTTCTTATTCTGATCTTTGAATTCTCTTGGTTTGAGTGTTTTTGTGTCTCATATGCATTTTCATTAGTGTCAGTAGTATACAAACTGCTAAGTTTGGTGTCTTGCATGCATTGTTATTTGATTTTAGTTGCATTTTGATTATTCCTTATTATTAAAAATCCAAAAATATTTTTAATTTGTGTCTTTTCAAGTCAACAATACAGAGAATTGAAGATTCAGAACATACTGCAGAGAAATTGTACAGAAAAAGCTGGGCGTTCAAAACGCCCAGTAAGGAAGACAGACAGGCGTTTAAACGCCAGTCAGGGTACCTGGCTGGGCGTTTAACGCCCAAAAGGGTAGATTTTTGGGCGTTAAACGCCAGAATGTGCACCATTCTGGGCGTTTAACGCCAGGATGGCACAAGAGGGAAGATTCTGTTTTTTTTTTTGCAATTTTTTTTCAGGTTTTCAAAGTTTTTCAAAATCAAATCTTTTTCAAATCATATCTTTTCAATCATATGCTTTCAAAATGCTATCAATTAATGATTTGATTCAACATTTCAAGTATGTTGCCTTTTCTGTTGAGAAAGGTTTAATGTTTGAATCATATCTTTTCTTGATAGCCAAGTCATTAATTTTCAAAATCAAATCCTTTTAAAATGTTTTTCAAATCATATCTTCTCAATCACATCTTTTTTTTTAAAAACCAATCATATCTTCTTAACCACATCTTTTTCAAAATAGTTTTCAATCAAATCTTTTTGATTTCTGATTTCAAATTCTTTTTCAAAAATCACTTGATTTCTTTTCCACTATTATTTTCGAAAATCAATTAGGGTTTTTCAAAATGTTTTCAAAATCCTTTACCTAATTTTCGAAAATTACTTCCCTTCTTCTCACATCTTTCTATTTATGGACTAATACTATTCCTTAATGCAAAATTCGAACTCCATCCTCTTTGACAAGTTCGAATTTTCTACTTCTGCCTTCCATTTTCTTTTCCTCTGACACCTCAAGGAATCTCTATACTGTGACATAGAGGATTCCATATTTTCTTGTTTTCTTCTCTTTCTTATGAGCAGGAGCAAAGACAAAAGCATTCTTGTTGAGGCTGATCCTGAACCTGTAAGGACCTTGAAGCGAAAGCTGAGAGAAGCTAAGGCACAACTCTCTGTAGAGGACCTAACCGAATTCTTCAAAGAAGAAGAACTCATGGCAGCCGAAAACAACAATGCCAACAATGCAAGGAAGGTGCTGGGTGACTTTACTGCACCTACTCCCGACTTCTATGGGAGAAGCATCTCTATCCCTGCCATTGGAGCAAACAACTTTGAGCTTAAGCCTCAATTAGTTTCTCTAATGCAACAGAATTGCAAGTTCCATGGACTTCCACTGGAAGATCCTCATCAGTTTTTAGCTGAATTCTTGCAAATCTGTGATACTGTCAAGACTAATGGGGTTGACCCTGAGGTCTACAGACTTATGCTATTCCCTTTTGCTATAAGAGACAGAGCTAGGACATGGTTGGACTCACAACCTAAAGAAAGCCTGGACTCTTGGGAAAAGCTAGTCAATGCCTTCTTGGCAAAGTTCTTTCCACCTCAAAAATTGAGTAAGCTTAGAGTGGAAGTCCAAACCTTCAGACAGAAGGAAGGAGAATCCCTCTATGAAGCTTGGGAAAGATACAAACAATTAATCAAAAAGTGTTCCTCTGACATGCTTTCTGAATGGAGCATCATAGGTATTTTCTATGATGGTCTCTCTGAACTATCCAAGATGTCCTTGGATAGCTCTGCTGGAGGATCTCTTCATCTGAAGAAGACGCCTACAGAAGCACAAGAGCTGATTGAAATGGTTGCAAATAACCAATTCATGTACACTTCTGAAAGGAATCCTGTGAACAATGGGACTACTCAGAAGAAAGGAGTTCTTGAGATTGACACTCTGAACGCCATATTGGCTCAGAATAAAATATTGACTCAGCAAGTCAATTTGATTTCTCAAAGTCTGTCTGGAATGCAAAATGCACCAAGCAGTACTAAAGAAGCTTCATCTGAAGAAGAAGCTTATGATCCTGAGAACCCTTCAATGGAAGAGGTGAATTACATGGGAGAACCCTATGGAAACACCTATAATCCTTCATGGAGAAATCATCCAAATTTCTCATGGAAGGATCAACAGAGACCTCAACAAGGTTTCAATAATAATAATGGTGGAAGAAACAGGTTTAGCAATAGCAAGCCTTTTCCATCATCTTCTCAGCAGCAGACAGAGAGTTCTAAGCAGAACACCTCTGACTTAGCAACCATGGTCTCTGATCTAATCAAAACCACTCAAAGTTTCATGACTGAAACAATGTCCTCCATTAGAAATTTGGAGGCACAAGTGGGTCAGCTGAGCAAGAAAATTACTGAACTCCATCCTAGTACTCTTCCAGGCAATACAGAAGAAAATCCAAAAGGAGAGTGCAAAGCCATCAACATGGCCAAATTTTGGGAGGAAGGAGAGGCAGTGAACGCCACTGAGGAAGACCTCAATGGACGTCCACTGGCCTCCAATGAGTTCCCCAATGAGGAACCATGGGAATCTGAGGCTCAAAATGAGACCATAGAGATTCCATTGAACTTACTTCTGCCATTCATGAGCTCTGATGAGTATTCTTCCTCTGAAGAGGATGAGTATGTCACTGAAGAGCAAGTTGCTAATTACCTTGGAGCAATTATGAAGCTAAATGACAAGTTATTTGGAAATGAGACTTGGGAGGATGAACCCCCTTTGCTCACCAAAGAACTGGATGACTTGTCTAGGCAGAGATTACCTCAAAAGAGACAAGATCCTGGGAAGTTTTCAATACCTTGTACCATAGGCACCATGACCTTCAAGAAGGCCTTGTGTGACTTAGGGTCAAGTGTAAACCTCATGCCTCTCTCTGTAATGGAGAAGCTAGGGATCTTTGAGGTGCAAGCTGCAAAAATCTCATTAGAGATGGCAGACAACTCAAGAAAACAAGCTTATGGACTTGTAGAGGATGTTCTGGTAAAGGTTGAAGACGATTACATCCCTACTGATTTCATAGTCCTAGAGACTGGGAAATGCATGGATGAATCCATCATCCTTGGCAGACCCTTCCTAGCCACAGCAAAGGCTGTGATTGATGTTGATAGAGGAGAATTAATCATTCAAGTGAATGAAGAATCCTTTGTGTTTAAGGCTCAAGGATATCCCTCTGTCACCATGGAGAGGAAGCATGAAGAGCTTCTCTCAAAACAGAGCCAAACAGAGCCCCCACAGTCAAACTCTAAGTTTGGTGTTGGGAGGCCACAACCAACTTCTAAGTTTGGTGTTGAACCCCACATTCAAACTCTAAGTTTGGTGTTGGGAGGTTCCAACATAGCTCTGAGCATTTCTGAGGCTCCATGAGAGTCCTCTGTCAAGCTAATGACATTAAAGAAGCGCTTGTTGGGAGGCAACCCAATGTTTTATAATTAACTATTTTCTTTCGTTATTTTATGTTTTTTTTGTAGGTTGATGATCATGAGAAGTCACAAAATCAATGGAAAAAGCAAAAAACAGAAAGAAAAATAGAAAGAAAAACAGCACACCCTGGAGGAGAGCATGCTGGCGTTTAAACGCCAGTAAGGCTAGCTGTTGGGCGTTTAACGCCCAGTCTGGCACCATTCTGGGCGTTTCACGCCAGAAAGGGACACCAGACTGGCGTTAAACGCCAGAAAAGGGCAAACTCTTGGCGTTAAACGCCAGAAATGGGCACCAGCCCGGCGTTTAACACCAGAAATGGCTAAAAACGCAATTTTGCTTGCCATTTGGTGCAGGGATGACTTTTCCTTGACACCTCAGGATCTGTGGACCCCACAGGATCCCCACCTACCCCACCACTCTCTCTCTCTTCTTCACCCATTCACCAATCACCTCAACACCTCTTCCCCAAAAACCCTTCACCTATCAAATCCCATCTTTCTCTTCACCACTCACATCCATCCTTCATAAAACCCCACTTACCTCACCATTCAAATTCAAACCACTTTCCCACCCAAACCCACCTTCAATTGACCGAACCCTACCCTCTCCCCACTCCTATATAAACCCATCTTCACTCCTTCATTTTCACACAACCTAAACACCACTCCTCCCCCTTTTGGCCGAACACAAAGCCATTCCCTTCTTCCTCATTTCTTCTTCTTCTACTCTCTTCTTTCTTCTTTTGCTCGAGGACGAGCAAACCTTTTAAGTTTGGTGTGGTAAAAGCATTGCTTTTTGTTTTTCCATAACCATTTATGGCATCCAAGGCCGGAGAAACCTCTAGAAAGAGGAAAGGGAAGGCAAAAGCTTCTACCTCCGAGTCATGGGAGATGGAGAGATTCATCTCAAGGGTGCATCAAGACCACTTCTATGAAATTGTGGCCTTGAAGAAGGTGATCCCCGAGGTCCCTTTTTCACTCAAAAAGAGTGAATATCCAGAGATCCGACATGAGATCCGAAGAAGAGGTTGGGAAGTTCTTACCAACCCCATTCAACAAGTCGGAATCTTAATGGTTCAAGAGTTCTATGCCAATGCATGGATCACCAAGAACCATGATCAAAGTGTGAACCCGGATCCAAAGAATTATCTTACTATGGTTCGGGGGAAATACTTGGATTTTAGTCCGGAAAATGTAAGGTTGGCATTCAACTTGCCTATGATGCAAGGAGATGAACATCGTTACACTAGAAGGGTCAACTTTGATCAAAGGTTGGACCAAGTCCTCACAGTCATATGTGAAGAGGGTGCCCAATGGAAGAGAGATTCAAGAGGGAAGCCGGTTCAATTGAGAAGGCATGACCTCAAACCCGTGGCTAGAGGATGGTTGGAGTTTATTCAACGCTCAATCATTCCCACTAGCAACCGGTCCGAAGTTACCATAGACCGGGCTATCATGATTCATAGCATCATGATTGGAGAAGAAATAGAAGTTCATGAGGTTATAGCTCAAGAACTCTATAAGGTGGCGGACAAGTCCTCTACCTTGGCAAGGTTAGCCTTTCCTCATCTCATTTGTCACCTCTGTTATTCAGTTGGAGTTGACATAGAGGGAGACATCCCTATTGATGAGTACAAGCCCATCACTAAGAAGAGGATGGAGCACACAAGAGAACCCACTCATCATGAGATCCCTGAGATTCCTCAAGGGATGCACTTTCCTCCACAAAACTATTGGGAGCAACTAAACACCTCCCTAGGAGAATTGAGTTCCAACATGGGACAACTAAGGGTGGAGCACCAAGAACACTCCATCATCCTCCATGAAATTAGAGAAGATCAAAGAATCATGAGAGAGGAGCAACAAAGACAAGGAAGAGACATTGAGGAGCTCAAGCACTCCATAGGACCTTCAAGAGGAAGAAAGAGCCGCCATCACTAAGGTGGACCCGTTCCTTAATTTCCTTGTTCTTTATTTTCCTGTTTTTCGAATTTTAGTGCTTATGTTTATCTATGCTTGTGTCTTGTGATCATTAGTGTCTATGCCTTAAAGTTATGAATGTCCTATGAATCCATCACCTTTCTTAAATAAAAATAAAAAATTGTTCTTAATTGAAAAAGAATAGGAATTGCATGAATTTTGAATTTTATAACAGTTTAATTATTTTGATGTGGTGGCAATATTTTTGTTTTCTGAATGTATGCTTAAACAGTGCATATGTCTTTTGAATTTGTGGTTCATGAATGTTGGCTCTTGAAAGAATGATGAAAAAGGAGACATGTTACTGAGGATCTGAAAAATCATTAAAAATGATTCTTGAAGCAAGAAAAAGCAATGAAAAAAAAAAGAAAATTTCGAAAAAAAAAGAGGGGAAAGAAAAAAAAATTCGAAAAAAATATAGAGAAAAGAAAGAAATAAAGTTGTGATCCAAGGCAAAAAGAGTGTGCTTAAGAACCCTGGACACCTCTAGTTGGGGACTCTAGCAAAGCTGAGTCACAATCTGAAAAGGTTCAACCAATTATGTGTCTGTGGCATGTATGTATCCGGTGGTAATACTGGAAGACAGAGTGCTTTGGGCCACGGCCAAGACTCAATAAGTAGCTATGTTCAAGAATCATCATACTTAACTAGGAGAATCAATAACATTATCTGGATTCTGAGTTCCTAAAGAAGCCAATCATTCTGAATTTCAAAGGATAGAGTGAGATGCCAAAACTATTCAGAGGCAAAAAGCTAAAAGCCCCGCTCATCTAATTAATACTGATCTTCATAGATGTTTTGGAATTCATTGCATATTCTCTTCTTTTTATCTTATTTGATTTTCAGTTGCTTGAGGACAAGCAACAATTTAAGTTTGGTGTTGTGATGAGCGGATAATTTGTACGCTTTTTGGCATTATTTTTAGTATGTTTTTAGTATGATCTAGTTGGTTTTTAGTATATTTTATTAGTTTTTAGTTAAAATTCACTTTTATGGGCTTTACTATGAGTTTGTGTGTTTTTCTGTGATTTCAGGTATTTTCTGGCTGAAATTGAGGGACCTGAGCAAAAATCTGATTCAGAGACCAAAAAGGACTGCAGATGCTGTTGGATTCTGACCTCCCTTTACTCGAAGTGGATTTTCTGGAGCTACAGAAACCCAATTGGCGCGCTCTCAACGGCGTTAGAAAGTAGACATCTTGGGCTTTCCAGCAATATATGATAGTCCATACTTTGCCCAAGATTTGATGGCCCAAACCGGCGCTCAAAGTCACCCTCAGGAATTCCAGCGTTAAACGCCGGAACTGGCACCAAAATGGGAGTTAAACGCCCAAACTGGCATAAAAGCTGGCGTTTAACTCCAAGAAGAGTCTCTACACGAAAATGCTTCAATGCTTAGCCCAAGCACACACCAAGTGGGCCCGGAAGTGGATTTTTATGTCATTTACTCATCTCTGTACACCCTAGGCTACTAGTTTTCTATAAGTAAGACATTATACCATTGTATTTTCATCTTGGTTCTTCTGGTTCCCTCTCTGGGGCCGAGGCCAATGATCACTCTTGTTCTTATGTATTTTCAACGGTAGAGTTTCTACACACCATAGATTAAGGTGTGGAGCTCTGCTGTACCTCGAGTATTAATGCAATTACTATTGTTTTTCTATTCAATTCCGCTTGTTCTTGTTCTAAGATATCACTTGTTCTTCAACTTGATGAATGTGATGATCCGTGACACTCATCATCATTCTCACCTATGAATGTGTGACTGACAACCACCTCCGTTCTACCTTCGATTGGGTGAATATCTCTTGGATTCCTGATACACGATGCATGGTTGATCGCCTGACAACCGAGTGCTCGCCTGACAAACGAGCCAGCCATTCCGTGAGATCAGAGTCTTCGTGGTATAGGCTAGAACTGATGGCGGCATTCAAGAGAATCCGGAAGGTCTAACCTTGTCTGTGGTATTCTGAGTAGGATTCAATAATTGAATGACTGTGACGTACTTCAAACTCCTGAAGGCGGGGCGTTAGTGACAGACGCAAAAGAATCACTGGATTCTATTCCGGCTTGATCGAGAACTGACAGATGGATAGCCGTGCCGTGACAGGGTGCGTTGAACATTTCCACTGAGAGGATGGGAGGTAGCCACTGACAACGGTGAAACCCTTGCTTAAGCTTGCCATGGAAAGGAGTAAGAAGGATTGGATGAAGACAGTAGGAAAGCAGAGAGACGGAAGGGACAAGAATCTTCATACGCTTATCTGAAATTCCTACCAATGAATTACATAAGTATCTCTATCTTTATCTTTATGCTTTATTCGTATATGACCATACCCATTTGAGTTTTCCTGACTAAGATTTACAAGGTGACCATAGCTTGCTTCATACCAACAATCTCTGTGGGATCGACCCTTACTCGCGTAAGGTTTATTACTTGGACGACCCAGTACACTTGCTGGTTAGTTGTGCGAAGTTGTGTTTATGCCATGGTATTGAACACCAAGTTTTTGGTTTCATCACCGGGGATTATTTAAGTTGTGAAAAGTATTGATCACAATTTCGCATACCAGAGTTCAACTCCAAGAAAAGCCTCAGCTTGTGGATAGATCAAGCTCAGCCCAAACATACACCAAGTGGGCCCCGGAAGTGGATTTATGCATCAATTACTTACTCATGTAAACCCTAGTAGGTAGTTTATTATAAATAGGACTTTTTACTAGTGTATTAGACATCTCTGGATGCCTAGTCCTTAGACCATGGGGGCTGGCCATTCGGCCATGCCTGAACCTTTCACTTATGTATTTTCAACGGTGGAGTTTCTACACACCATAGATTAAGGGTCTGGAGCTCTGCTGTACCTCAAGTTTCAATACAATTACTATTATTTTCTATTCAATTCTCTTTTATTCTTATTCCAAGATATACGTTGCACTTCAACTTGATGAATGTGATGATCCGTGACACTCATCATCTTTCTCACCTATGAACGCACGTGACTGACAACCACTTCCGTTCTACCTTAGGCCGGGCGCATATCTCTTAGATTCCCCAATAGAATCTTCGTGGTATAAGCTAAATAGATGGCGGCATTCATGGGAATCCGGAAAGTCTAACCTTGTCTGTGGTATTCCGAGTAGGTTTCCGAGAATCTAGAAAGTCTAACCTTGTTTGGGGTATTCCGAGTAAGATTTCGGTATTGAATGACTGTTACGAGCTTCAAACTCCTGAAGGCTGGGTGTTAGTGACAGATGCAAAAGAATCAATGGATTCTATTCCAACCTGATTGAGAACCGACAGATGATTAGCCGTGCTGTGACAGAGCATTTGGACCATTTTCACTGAGAGGATGGGATGTAGCCATTGTCAAGGGTGATGCCTCCAGACGATTAGCCATGCACTGACAGCGCATAGGACCATTTTCCCGAGAGGATGAAAAGTAGCCATTGATGACGGTGATGCCCTACATACAGCTTGCCATGGAAAGGAGTAAGAAGGATTGGATGAATGTAATAAGAAAGTAGAGATTCAAAAGGAGCACAGCATCTCCATACGCCTATTGACGAGCGGATAATTTATACGCTTTTTGGCATTGTTTTTAGGTAGTTTTTAGTAAGTTCAAGCTACTTTTAGGGATGTTTTCATTATTTTTTATGTTAAATTCACATTTCTGGACTTTACTATGAGTTTGTGTGTTTTTCTGTGATTTCAGGTAATTTCTGGCTGAAATTGAGGGACTTGAGCAAAACTCTGAAAAAGGCTGACAAAAGGACTAGTGAAGCTGTTGGAATCTGACCTTCCTGCACTCGAAATGGATTTTCTGGAGCTAAAGAATTCCAAACGGCACGCTCTCAACGGCGTTGGAAGGTAGACATCCAGAGCTTTCCAGCAATATATAATAGTCCATACTTTATTCGGAAATTGACGACGTAACTTGGCATTGAACGCCAAGTACATGCTGTTGTCTGGAGTTAAACGCCAGAAAAACGTCATGACCCGGAGTTGAACGCCCAAAACACGTTATAACTTGGAGTTCAACTCCAAGAAAAGCCTCAGCTCGTGGATAGATCAAGCTCAGCCCAAACATACACCAAGTGGGCCCCGGAAGTGGATTTATGCATCAATTACTTACTCATGTAAACCCTAGTAGGTAGTTTATTATAAATAGGACTTTTTACTAGTGTATTAGACATCTCTGGACGCCTAGTTCTTAGACCATGGGGGCTGGCCATTCGGCCATGCCTGAACCTTTCACTTATGTATTTTCAACGGTGGAGTTTCTACACACCATAGGTTAAGGGTCTGGAGCTCTGCTGTACCTCAAGTTTTAATACAATTACTATTATTTTCTATTCAATTCTCTTTTATTCTTATTCCAAGATATACGTTGCACTTCAACTTGATGAATGTGATGATCCGTGACACTCATCATCATTCTCACCTATGACCGCGCGTGACTGACAACCACTTCCGTTCTACCTTAGGCCGGGCGCATATCTCTTAGATTCCTCAACAGAATCTTCGTGGTATAAGCTAGATAGATGGCGGCATTCATGGGAATCCGGAAAGTCTAACCTTGTGTGTGGTATTCCGAGTAGGATTCCGAGAATCTAGAAAGTCAAACCTTGTTTGTGGTATTCCGAGTAAGATTCCGGTATTGAATGACTGTTACGAGCTTCAAACTCCTGAAGGCTGGGTGTTAGTGACAGACGCAAAAGAATCAATGGATTCTATTCCAACCTGATTGAGAACCGACAGATGATTAGCCGTGCTGTGACAGAGCATTTGGACCATTTTCACTGAGAGGATGGGATGTAGCCATTGTCAAGGGTGATGCCTCCAGACGATTAGCCATGCAGTGACAGCGCATAGGACCATTTTCCCGAGAGGATGAAAAGTAGCCATTGATGACGGTGATGCCCTACATACAGCTTGCCATGGAAAGGAGTAAGAAGGATTGGATGAATGTAATAAGAAAGTAGAGATTCAAAAGGAGCACAGCATCTCCATACGCCTATTGATGAGCGGATAATTTATACGCTTTTTGGCATTGTTTTTAGGTAGTTTTTAGTAAGTTCAAGCTACTTTTAGGGATGTTTTCATTATTTTTTATGTTAAATTCACATTTCTGGACTTTACTATGAGTTTGTGTGTTTTTCTGTGATTTCAGGTAATTTCTGGCTGAAATTGAGGGACTTGAGCAAAACTCTGAAAAAGGCTGACAAAAGGACTGCTGAAGCTATTGGAATCTGACCTCCCTGCACTCGAAATGGAATTCTGGAGCTACAGAACTTCAAATGGCGCGCTCTCAACGGCGTTGGAAAGTAGACATCCATAGCTTTCCAGCAATATATAATAGTTTATACTTTATTCGGAAATTGACGACGTAACATGGCATTGAACGCCAAGTACATGCTGTTGTCTGGAGTTAAACGCCAGAAAAACGTCATGACCCGGAGTTGAGCGCCCAAAACACGTTATAACTTGGAGTTCAACTCCTAGAAAAGCCTCAGCTCGTGGATAGATCAAGCTCAGCCCAAACATACACCAAGTGGGCCTCGGAAGTGGATTTATGCATTAATTACTTACTCATGTAAACCCTAGTAGGTAGTTTATTATAAATAGGACTTTTTACTAGTGTATTAGACATCTCTGGACGCCTAGTTCTTAGACCATGGGGGCTGGCCATTCGGCCATGCCTGAACCTTTCACTTATTTATTTTCAACGGTGGAGTTTCTACACACCATAGGTTAAGGGTCTGGAGCTCTGCTGTACCTCAAGTTTCAATACAATTACTATTATTTTCTATTCAATTCTCTTTTATTCTTATTCCAAGATATACGTTGCACTTCAACTTGATGAATTTGATGATCCTTGACACTCATCATCATTCTCACCTATGAACGCGCATGACTGACAACCACTTCCGTTCTACCTTGGGCCGGGCGCATATCTCTTAGATTCCCCAACAGAATCTTCGTGGTATAAGCTAGATAGATGGCGGCATTCATGGGAATCCGGAAAGTCTAACCTTGTCTGTGGTATTCCGAGTAGGATTCCGAGAATCTAGAAAGTCAAACCTTGTTTGTGGAATTCCGAGTAAGATTCCGGTATTGAATGACTGTTATGAGCTTCAAACTCTTGAAGGCTGGGTGTTAGTGACAGATGCAAAAGAATCAATGGATTCTATTCCAACCTGATTGAGAACCGACAGATGATTAGCCGTGCTGTGACAGAGCATTTGGACCATTTTCACTGAGAGGATGGGATGTAGCCATTGTCAAGGGTGATGCCTCCAGACGATTAGCCATGCAGTGACAGCGCATAGGACCATTTTCCCGAGAGGATGAAAAGTAGCCATTGATGACGGTGATGCCCTACATACAGCTTGCCATGGAAAGGAGTAAGAAGGATTGGATGAATGTAATAAGAAAGTAGAGATTCAAAAGGAGCACAGCATCTCCATACGCCTATTGATGAGCGGATAATTTATACGCTTTTTGGCATTGTTTTTAGGTAGTTTTTAGAAAGTTCAAGCTACTTTTAGGGATGTTTTCATTATTTTTTATGTTAAATTCACATTTCTGGACTTTACTATGAGTTTGTGTGTTTTTCTGTGATTTCAGGTAATTTCTGGCTGAAATTGAGGGACTTGAGCAAAACTCTGAAAAAGGCTGACAAAAGGACTGCTGAAGCTGTTGGAATCTGACCTCCCTGCACTCAAAAAGGAATTCTGGAGCTACAGAAATCCAAATGGCGCGCTCTCAATGGCGTTGGAAAGTAGACATCCAGAGCTTTCCAGCAATATATAATAGTTTATACTTTATTTGGAAATTGACGACATAACTTGGCATTGAACGCCAAGTACATGCTGCTGTCTGGAGTTAAACGCCAGAAAAACGTCATGACCCGGAGTTGAACGCCCAAAACACGTTATAACTTGGAGTTCAACTCCAAGAAAAGTCTCAGCTCGTGGATAGATCAAGTTCAGCCCAAACATACACCAAGTGGGCCCCGGAAGTGGATTTATGCATCAATTACTTACTCATGTAAACCCTAGTAGCTAGTTTATTATAAATAGGACTTTTTACTAGTGTATTAGACATCTCTGGACGCCTAGTCCTTAGACCATTGGGGCTGGCCATTCGGCCATGCCTGAACCTTTCACTTATGTATTTTCAACGGTGGAGTTTCTACACACCATAGATTAAGGGTCTGGAGCTCTGCTGTACCTCAAGTTTCAATACAATTACTATTATTTTCTATTCAATTCTCTTTTATTCTTATTCCAAGATATACGTTGCACTTCAACTTGATGAATGTGATGATCCGTGACACTCATCATCATTCTCACCTATGAACGCGCGTGACTGACAACCACTTCCGTTCTACCTTAGGCCGGGGGCATATCTCTTAGATTCCCCATCTGAATCTTCGTGGTATAAGCTAGATAGATGGCGGCATTCATGGGAATCCGGAAAGTCTAACCTTGTCTGTGGTATTCCGAGTAGGATTCCGAGAATCTAGAAAGTCTAACCTTGTTTGTGGTATTCCGAGTAAGATTCCGGTATTGAATGACTGTTACGTGCTTCAAACTCCTGAAGGCTGGGTGTTAGTGACAGACGCAAAAGAATCAATGGATTCTATTCCAACCTGATTGAGAACCGACAGATGATTAGCCGTGCTGTGACAGAGCATTTGGACCATTTTCACTGAGAGGATGGGATGTAGCCTAGTGCACGAACTTGCAATCACACTTTTGCAATCCCGCACAACTAACCAGCAAGTGCACTGGGTCGTCCAAGTAATACCTTACGTGAGTAAGGGTCGATCCCACGGAGATTGTCGGCCTGAAGCAAGCTATGGTTACCTTGTAAATCTTAGTCAGGATATCAGAAATTATCAGGATTGATTGTGAAAAGCAAAAGAACATGAATTAAGTACTTGTTTTGCAGTAATGGAGAATAGGTTGGGGTTTTGGAGATGCTCCATCTTCTGAATCTCTGCTTTCCTACTGTCTTCTTCTTCAAACACGCAAGGCTCCTTCCATGGCAAGCTGTATGCAAGGGTTTCACCTTTGTCAGTGGCTACCTCCCATCCTCTCAGTGGAAATGTTCAACGCACCCTGTCACGGCACGGCTATCCATCTCGGTTCTCAATCAGGCCGGAATAGAATCCAGTGATTCTTTTGCGTCTGTTACTAACGCCCCACCTTCAGGAGTTTGAAGCTCGTCACAGTCATTCAGTCATTGAATCCTACTCAGAATACCACAGACAAGGTTTAGACCTTTCGGATTCTCTTGAATGCCGCCATCAGTTCTAGCTTATACCACGAAGATTCCGGTCAAAGAATCCAAGAGATATCTACTTAATCTAAGATAGAACGGAGGTGGTTGTCAGGCACACGTTCATAGTTGAGAATGATGATGATTGTCATGGATCATCACATTCATCCGATTTAAGAACAAGCAGTATCTTAGAATGGAAGCAAGCATGATTGAATGAGAAACAGTAGTAATTGCATTAATCCATCAAGACACAGCAGAGCTCCTCACCCCCAACCATGGCGTTTAGAGACTCATGCTCTGGAAGGTACACAAAGAAACGTGTAAAGTGTCATGAGGTACGGATACAATGTCAAAAGATCCTATTAATAGTAAACTAGTAACCTAGGGTATACAGAAATGAGTAAATGACGTAAAAATCCACTTCTGGGTCCACTTGGTGTGTGCTTGGGCTGAGCATTGAAGCATTTTTGTGTAGAGACCTTTTCTGGAGTTAAACGCCATCTTTTATGCCAGTTTGGGCGTTTAACTCCAAGTTTTATGCCAGTTCCAGCGTTAAACGCTGGAATTTCTGAGGCTGTTTTGCCACGCCGGTTTGGGCCATCAAATCTCGGGCAAAGTATGGACTATTATACATTGCTGGAAAGCCCAGGATGTCTACTTTCCAATGCCGTTGAGAGCGCGCCAATTGGGCTTCTGTAGCTGCAGAAAATCCACTTCGAGTGCAGGGAGGTCAGAATCCAACAGCATCTGCAGTCCTTTTCAGTCTCTGAATCAGATTTTTGCTCAAAACCCTCAATTTCAGCCAGAAAATACCTGAAATCACAGAAAAACACACAAACTCATAGTAAAGTCCAGAAAATTGAATTTTAACTAAAAACTAATAAAAATATACTAAAAACTAACTAGATTATACTAAAAACATACTAAAAATAAAGCCAAAAAGCGTATAAATTATCCGCTCATCATAGCCATTGTTGATGAGCGGATAATTTATACGCTTTTTGGCATTGTTTTCATATAGTTTTTAGTAAGTTTAAGCTACTTTTAGGGATGTTTTCATTAGTTTTTATGTTAAATTCACATTTCTGGACTTTACTATGAGTTTGTGTGTTTTTCTGTGATTCCAGGTAAATTCTGACTGAAATTGAGGGATTTGAGCAAAACTCTGAAGAAGGCTGACAAAAGGACTGCTGATGCTGTTTGATTCTGACCTCCCTGCACTCGAAATGGATTTTCTGGAGCTACAGAACTCCAATTGGCGCGCTCTCAACGGCGTTGGAAAGTAGACATCCAGGGCTTTCCAGCAATATATAATAGTCCATACTTTATTCGAAGAATGACGACGTAACTTGGCGTTAAACGCCAAGTTCATGCTGCTGTCTGGAGTTAAACGCTAGAAAAACGTCATGATCCGGAGTTGAACGCCCAAACCACGTCATAACCTGGAGTTTGACGCCAAGAAATGCCTTAGCTCGTGGAATGATCAAGCTCAGCCCAAGCATACACCAAGTGGGCCCCGGAAGTGGATTTATGCATCAATTACTTACTCATGTAAACCCTAGTAGCTAGTCTAGTATATATAGGAAATTTATCTATTGTATTAGACATCCTGGATTGTATTTTCGAATCCTGTGATCACGTTAGAGAGGGCTGGCCATTCGGCCATGCCTGAACTCTTTGCTTATGTATTTTCAACGGTGGAGTTTCTGCACACCATAGATTAAGGGTGTGGAGCTCTGCTGTACCTCAAGTATTAATGAAGTTCTATTATCTTTTATTCGATTTCTATCTTATTCTTATTCCAAGATATTCATTCGTACCCAAGAACATGATGAATGTGATGAGTCAAATTACCCTCATTATTATTCTCACCTATGAATGTATGTGATTGACAACCACTTCCGTTCTACATGCAACAGAGCTTGAATGCGTATCTCTTAGATTCCCCAACAGAATCTTCGTGGTATAAGCTAGATAGATGGCGGCATTTATGAGGATCCGGAAAGTCTCACCTTGTCTGTGGTATTCCGAGTAGGATCCTGGGAATCCGGAAAGTCTCACCTTGTCTGTGGTATTCCGAGTAGGATTCCGGTAATGAATGACTGTGACGTGCTTCATACTTTAACCTGCTGGGCGTTAGTGACAGACGCAAAAGAGGGATTCTATTCCAGTAGGAGCGGGAACCAACCGGTGATTAGCCGTACTGTGACAGAGTGCGTAGCATTAGTTTTCACTGCGAGGATGGGATGTAGCCATCAGCCATGGGTGATGCCTCCAGACTGGTTAGCTGTGCGAGTGACAGTCGCACAGGGTATTTCCCCGAGAGGAAGAAAGTAGCCACAGTTGATGGTGAACCCCTATACAAAGCTTGCCATGGAAAGGAGTAAGAAGGATTGAATAGAAGCAGTAGGAGAGCAGGCGTGCTGGGGCTCTACAACATCTCCATCCGCTTATCTGAAATTCCCACCAATGAATCTGCATAAGTCTTTTATCCCTTTTATTTCTACCCTTTATTTCTATTTTCGAAAAACCCATAAACTATTTTAATCTGCCTAACTGAGATTTGCAAGGTGACCATAGCTTGCTTCATACCAACAATCTCTGTGGATTCGACCCTTACTCACGTAAGGTTTATTACTTGGACGACCCAGTACACTTGCTGGTTAGTTGAACGGAGTTGTGAGAATAAACAGTGCCCTAAGAGTAAATATATGCTAAAGCTCAAAAAGATAGTAATCACAATTTCGTCCACCAAGTTTTTGGCGCCGTTGCCGGGGATTGTTCGAGTATGGACAACTGACGGTTCATCTTGTTGCTCAAATTAGGTAACTTTCTTTTCAAAAATCTTTTTCAAAAATTTTTCTTTTATTTTTCGTTTTTCCAAAAATGTTTTTTCGAAAAAAGGATTTAATTAATAAAAATACAAAAAAATTAATAAAATCATAAAAATCAAAAATATTTTGTATTCCTGTTTGAGTCTTAAGTCAATTTTTAAGTTTGGTGTCAATTGCATGCTTTTAAAAATTTTTTCTTGCATTTTTTCGAAAATCTCATGCATTCATAGTGTTCTTCATGATCTTCAAGTTGTTCTTGACAAGTCTTCTTGTTTGATCTTGATGATTTCTTGTTTTGTGTTGTTTGTTGTTTTTCATGTGCATCTTTGCATCCATAATTTCCATGCATTAAAAATTTCTAAGTTTGGTGTTTTGCATGTTTTCTTTGCATCAAAAATTTTTCAAAATTATGTTCTTGATGTTCATCATGATCTGCATAGTGTTCTTGGTGTTCATCTTGACATTCATAGCATTCTTGCATGCATCTTGTGTCTTGATCCAAAATTTTCATGTTTTGGGTCATTTTTGTGTTTTTCTTTAAAAATTTAAAAATAAAAAAAATATCTTTTTCTTATTTCCCTCCAAATTTTCGAAATTTTGGGTTGACTTGGTCAAAAATTTTCAAAATTAGTTGTTTCTTACAAGTCAAGTCAAAATTTCAAATTTTAAAAATCTTATCTTTTCAAAATCTTTTTCAAAAATCATATCTTTTTCATTTTTTATATAATTTTCGAAAAATTTCAAAAATTATTTTTTAAAATATTTTCAAAATCTTTTTCTTATCTTTATATCAAATTTTCAAAAATTAAGCTAACAATTAATGTGATTGGTTCAAAAATTTGAAGTTTGTTACTTTCTTGTTAAGAAAGGTTCAATCTTTAAGTTCTAGAATCTTATCTTGTAATTTCTTGTTAGTTAAGTCAATTTCAAAATTAAATCTTTTTCAAATATATCTTTTTATCTCTTTTTCTTATCTTTTTCAAAAATTTTATCTTTTTCAAAATTTGATTTCAAAATATCTTATCTAACTTCTTATCTTCTTATCTTTTTCAAATTTGATTTCAAATCTTTTTCAATCAACTAACTAACTCTTTGTTTGTTTCTTATCTTTTTCAAAACCACCTAACTACTTTTCCCTCTCTAATTTTCGAAAATTCTCCCTCTCTTTTTCAAAATTCTTTTTGTTTTAAATTTTAATTTTAAACTTATCTTATCTTTAATTTTCGAAAATTACTAACCTCTTTTTCAAAATTATTTTCGAAAATTTCTTTCTCTTTTCTTATTCTATTTAATTATTTAATTACTAACACTTCTCTTCACCTCTCTTCATCCACAAATCCGAATTTCCTTCTTCATTCTTCTACCTCTTTCTTCTTCTACTAACATAAGGGAATCTCTATACTGTGACATAGAGGATTCCTTTTTCTTTTCTTGTTTTCTTCTCTTTCTTATGAGCAGGAACAAGGATAAAGGCACTCTTGTTGAAGCTGATCCAGAACCTGAAAGGACTCTGAAGAGAAAATTAAGAGAAGCTCAATTACAACAATCCAGAAACAACCTTTCAGAAATTTTCGAACAGGAGAAGGACATGGCAGCCGCAAATAATAATGATAATAATGCAAGGAGAATGCTTGGTGACTTCACAAAGCCAACGTCCAAGTTTGATGGAAGAAGCATCTCCATTCCTGCCATTGGAGCCAATAACTTTGAGCTTAAGCCTCAACTAGTTGCTTTAATGCAACAAAACTGCAAGTTTTATGGACTTCCATCTGAAGATCCTTATCAGTTCTTAACTGAGTTCTTGCAGGTCTGTGATACTGTAAAGACGAATGGAGTTAATCCTGAAGTCTACAGACTCATGCTTTTCCCTTTTGCTGTAAGAGACAGAGCTAGAATATGGTTGGATTCACAACCTAAGGATAGCCTGGACTCCTGGGATAAGCTGGTCACTGCCTTCTTGGATAAATTCTTTCCTCCTCAAAAGCTGAGCAAGCTGAGAGTGGATGTTCAAACCTTCAAACAAAAGGATGGTGAATCCCTCTATGAAGCTTGGGAAAGATACACGCAGCTGACCAAGAGATGTCCATCTGACGTGTTTTCAGAATGGACCCTATTAGATATATTCTATTATGGTCTCTTTGAATTTTCGAAAATGTCATTGGACCATTCTGCAGGTGGATCTATTCACCTGAAGAAAACGCCTGAAGAGGCACAAGAACTCATTGACATGGTTGCAAACAACCAGTTCATGTATACCTCTGAGAGGAATTCCGTGAATAATGGGGTACCTCAGAAGAAAGGAGTTCTTGAAATTGATGCTCTGAATGCCATATTGGCTCAGAACAAAATGTTGACTCAACAGGTCAACATAATCTCTAAAAATCTGAATGGATTGCAACATGCATCCAATATTACTAGAGAGGTAGCTTCTGAAGAAGCTTATGATCCTGAGAACCCTGCCATGGCAGAGGTTAATTATCTGGGTGAACCTTATGGAAACACCTATAACCCATCATGGAGAAATCATCCAAATTTCTCATGGAAGGATCAACAAAAACCCCAACAAGGTTTTAACAATGGTGGACGCAATAGGCTGAATAATAGTAAGCCATATCCATCATCTTCTCAGCAACAGACAGAGAACTCTGAACAAAATAATTCTAATTTAGCCAATATAGTCTCTGATCTGTCAAAAGCCACTTTCAGTTTCATGAATGAAACCAGATCCTCCATTAGAAATTTGGAGGCACAAGTGGGCCAGCTGAGTAAGAGAGTTATTGAAACTCCTCCCAGTATTCTCCCAAGTAATACAGAAGAGAATCCAAAAGGAGAGTGCAAGGCCATTGATTTGATCAAAGTGGCCGAATGCACTAAGGAGGAGGAGGACGAAAATCCTAGTGAGGAAGACCTCCTGGGACGTCCTTCAAGCAAGAAGGAGTTTCCTATGAAGGATCCAAAGGAATCTGAGGCTCATTTAGAGACCATAGAGATTCCATTAAATCTCCTTCTGCCATTCATGAGCTCTGAAGAATATTCATCCTCTGAAGAGGATGAAGATGTGACTGGTGAGCAAGTTGCTCAATATCTAGGAGCTATCATGAAGCTGAATGCCAAGCTATTTGGTAATGAGACTTGGGAAAGTGAACCTCCCTTGCTCATTAGTGAATTAGATACTTGGATTCAGGAAACTCTACCTCAAAAGAAACAAGATCCTGGCAAGTTCTTAATACCTTGCACCATTGGCACCATGAGCTTTGAAAAAGCTCTATGTGATCTTGGGTCAGGGATAAATCTAATGCCACTCTCTGTAATGGAGAAGCTAGGGATCATTGAGGTACAACCTGCCTTGTTCTCATTACAATTGGCAGACAAGTCAGTGAGACAAGCTTATGGAATGGTAGAGGACGTTCTAGTAAAGGTTGAAGGCTTTTACATCCCTGCTGATTTCATAATCCTAGATACTAGGAAGGAAGATGATGAATGCATCATCCTAGGAAGACCTTTCCTAGCCACAGCAGAAGCTGTGATAGATGTCAACAGAGGAGAGTTAGTCCTTCAATTGAATAGGGAATACCCTGTGTTTCAAGCACATGGTCATCCCTCTGTGACAAAAGAGAGTAAGCATGAAGAGCTTCTCTCAGTTCAAGGTCAAGAAGAGCCCACACAGTCAAACTCTAAGTTTGGTGTTGTGAGGCCACAACCAAACTCTAAGTTTGGTGTTCAAATTCCATATCCAAACTCTAAGTTTGGTGTGGAGACAACACACTAAATTGACCTGATCATCTTGTGGTTCCATGAGAGCCACTGTCAAGCTATTGACATTAAAGAAGCGCTTGTTGGGAGGCAACCCAATTTTATTTATCTAATTTTATTTTATTTTGTTTTGGTGTTATTTTTGTGTTGAATTAGGTACATGATCATGAGGAGTCACGAAAAAAATTCAAAGAAATTAAAAACAGAGTCAAAAACAGAAGAAAAAAATTTTTCACCCTGGAGGACGCACGGGCTGGCGTTCAACGCCCAGAAGATGCATCTGGCTGGCGTTCAACGCCAGAACAGAGCATCTTTCTGGCGTTGAACGCCCAAAACAAGCAACAACCTGGCGTTTAACGCCAGGATGCGCACACAGAGGACAATCTGGCGCTGAACGCCAGAAACAAGCTTGAAACTGGCGTTCAACGCCAGAAACAAGCATCACATGGGCGTTTAACGCCCAGAACATGCACCAATGGGCGTTTGAACGCCAGAATGATGCATGAAGGCAATTTACACGCCTATAGGGTGAAGGAATGGTATTTCTTTTCACCTCAGGATCTGTGGACCCCACAGGATCCCCACCTACCTTTTCTTTTAATCCTAATCACACTCTCCTAATCCAAATCTCATTTTCAATGTCACACTTCCCAAAAACCTTCACCAATCACCTCAACTCCTCTCCCCAATTTCCCCATGCACCATTCACATCAACCTCCTCTTCCCCATAAATCCCACCTACCTCCATTACATTCAAATTCAATGTCCCACCCTTTCCCACCCAAAATGGCCGAAACCTAACCCTCCCCCCTCCCTATAAATACCTCTCCTTTCTTCTTCATTTTCACACAACAACAACCCCTTCTTCTCTCATATAGCCGAACCCCCTCCTCTCCTTCTCCACCAACATTCTCTTCTTCTTCTTCTACTCTTCTTTTCGTTTTTGCTCGAGGACGAGCAAATTTTAAGTTTGGTGTGGTAAAAAGCCTAAGCTTTTTATTTTTCATTCACCATCAATGGCACCCAAGACCGGAGTTTCCTCAAGAAAAGGAAAAGGGAAGGCAAAAGCTTCCACTTCCGAGTCATGGGAGAAGGAGAGATTCATCTCCAAGAGCCACCAAGACCACTTCTATGATGTTGTGGCAAAGAAGAAGGTGATCCCCGAGGTCCCTTTCAAGCTCAAAAAGAATGAGTATCCGGAAATCCGACATGAAATCCAAAGAAGAGGTTGGGAAGTCATAACCAACCCCATGCAACAAGTCGGAATATTGATGGTTCAAGAGTTCTATGCTAATGCATGGATCACTAGGAACCATGATCAAAGTATGAACCCGAATCCAAAGAACTATCTCACAATGGTTCGGGGGAAATACTTAGATTTCAGTCCGGAAAATGTGAGGTTGGCGTTTCATTTACCCATGATGCAAGGTGATGAACGCCCCTACACAAGAAGGGTCAACTTCAATCAAAGGTTGGACCAAGTCCTTGCGGACATTTGTGTGGAAGGCGCCCAATGGAGAGTAGACTCCAAAGGCAAACCAGTCCAACTAAGAAGACTGGACCTCAAGCCTGTAGCTAGAGGATGGTTGGAGTTCATCCAAAGATCCATCATCCCTACAAGCAACCGATCTGAAGTTACTGTGGATCGGGCCATCATGATTCATAGCATCATGATTGGAGAGGAAGTAGAGGTTCATGAAGTCATCTCTAATGAACTCTACAAAATAGCTGACAAGCCTTCATACATGGCACAACTAGCTTTCCCCCACCTCATATGCCATCTATGTTATTCAGCCGGAGTTATCATAGATGGAGATGTCTCCATTGAAGAAGACAAGCCCATCACCAAGAAAAGGATGGAGCAAACAAGGGAAGTTCCACACGGCCCTCAAGAAGAACATGAGGAAGTTCATCATCAACAAATGCCTCAAGGAATGCACTTTCCTCCCAACAACTATTGGGAGCAACTTAGTACCTCTTTGGAAGATTTGAGTCATAATGTTGAACAATTAAGGGTGGAACACCATGAACACGCCCTCACTCTCCAAGAAATAAGAGAAGATCAAAGAGCAATGAGGGAGGAGCAACAAAGGCAAGGAAGGGACATAGAAGAGTTGAAGAACATCATTGGTCCTTCAAGAAGAAGACGCCACTAGAGGTGGATTCATTCCTTGTTCTTTATTTTCTTTCTGTTTTCGGTTTTTAAGTATTATGTTTATCTATGTTTTTGTGTCTCTACTTCATGATCATTAGTGTGTAACCATGCCTAAAAGCTATGAATAAAATCCATTAGTCTTTCACCTCTCTTAAAAGAAAAATGTTTTAATTCAAAAGAACAAGAAGTACATAATTTTTGAAATTATTAGTGAATTTAATTTAATTATATTAATGTGGTGGCAATAATTTTTGTTTTCTGAATGAATGCTTGAACAGTGCATATTTTTGATCTTGTTGTTTATGAGTGTTAAAATTGTTGGTTCTTGAAAGAATGATGAACAAAGAGAAATGTTATTGATGATCTGAAAAACATCATGAAATTGATTCTTGAAGCAAGAAAAAGCAGTAAAAAAAAATGGCGAAAATTTTAGCAAGGATCCAAGGCTTTGAGCATTAATGGATAGGAGGGCCCAAGGAAATAAAAAAAAAAAATCCAGGCCTAAGCGGCTAAATCAAGCTGTCCCTAACCATGTGCTTGTGTCATGAAGGTCCAAGTGAAAAGCTTGAGACTGAATGGTTAAAGTCGTGATCCAAAGCTAAAGAGTGTGATTAAGAGCTCTGGACACCACTAACTGGGGACTTTAGCAAAGCTGAGTCACAATCTAAAAAGGTTCACCCAGTTATGTGTCTGTGGCATTTGTGTATCCGGTGGTAATACTGGAAGACAAAGTTCTTAGGGCCACAGCCAAGACTCATAAAGTAGCTGTGTTCAAGAATCAACATGCCTCACTAGGAAAGTCAATAACACCATCCGAAATTCTAAGTTCCTAGAGAAGCCAATCACTCTAAACTACAAAGGAGAAAGTGAGATGCCAAAACTGTTCAGAAGCAAAAAGCTACAAGTCCCGCTCATCTAATTAAATTAATATTCATTGATATTTTGGACTTTATAGTATATTCTCTTCTTTTTATCCTATTTGATTTTCAGTTGCTTGGGGACAAGCAACAATTTAAGTTTGGTGTTGTGATGAGCGGATAATTTATACGCTTTTTGGCATTGTTTTCATATAGTTTTTAGTAAGTTTAAGCTACTTTTAGGGATGTTTTCATTAGTTTTTATGTTAAATTCACATTTCTGGACTTTACTATGAGTTTGTGTGTTTTTCTGTGATTTCAGGTAAATTCTGACTGAAATTGAGGGATTTGAGCAAAACTCTGAAGAAGGCTGACAAAAGGACTGCTGATGCTGTTGGATTCTGACCTCCCTGCACTCGAAATGGATTTTCTGGAGCTACAGAACTCCAATTGGCGCGCTCTCAACGGCGTTGGAAAGTAGACATCCAGGGCTTTCCAGCAATATATAATAGTCCATACTTTATTCGAAGAATGACGACGTAACTTGGCGTTAAAAGACAAGTTCATGCTGCTGTCTGGAGTTAAACGCCAGAAAAACGTCATGATCCGGAGTTGAACGCCCAAACCACGTCATAACCTGGAGTTTGACGCCAAGAAATGCCTTAGCTCGTGGAATGATCAAGCTCAGCCCAAGCATACACCAAGTGGGCCCCGGAAGTGGATTTATGCATCAATTACTTACTCATGTAAACCCTAGTAGCTAGTCTAGTATATATAGGACATTTATCTATTGTATTAGACATCCTGGATTGTATTTTCGAATCCTGTGATCACGTTAGAGAGGGCTGGCCATTCGGCCATGCCTGAACTCTTTGCTTATGTATTTTCAACGGTGGAGTTTCTGCACACCATAGATTAAGGGTGTGGAGCTCTGCTGTAACTCAAGTATTAATGAAGTTCTATTATCTTTTATTCGATTTCTATCTTATTCTTATTCCAAGATATTCATTCGTACCCAAGAACATGATGAATGTGATGAGTCAAATTACCCTCATTATTATTCTCACCTATGAATGTATGTGATTGACAACCACTTCCGTTCTACATGCAACAGAGCTTGAATGCGTATCTCTTAGATTCCCCAACAGAATCTTCGTGGTATAAGCTAGATAGATGGCGGCATTTATGAGGATCCGGAAAGTCTCACCTTGTCTGTGGTATTCCGAGTAGGATCCTGGGAATCCGGAAAGTCTCACCTTGTCTGTGGTATTCCGAGTAGGATTCCGGTAATGAATGACTGTGACGTGCTTCAAACTTTAACCTGCTGGGCATTAGTGACAGACTGATGAGCGGATAATTTATACGCTTTTTGGCATTGTTTTCATATAGTTTTTAGTAAGTTTAAGCTACTTTTAGGGATGTTTTCACTAGTTTTTATGTTAAATTCATATTTCTGGACTTTACTATGAGTTTGTGTGTTTTTCTGTGATTTCAGGTAAATTCTGACTGAAATTGAGGGATTTGAGCAAAACTCTGAAGAAGGCTGACAAAAGGACTGCTGATGCTGTTGGAATCTGACCTCCCTGCACTCGAAATGGATTTTCTGGAGCTACAGAACTCCAATTGGCGCGCTCTCAACGGCGTTGGAAAGTAGACATCCAGAGCTTTCCAGCAATATATAATAGTCCATGCTTTATTCGAAGAATGACGACGTAACTTGGCGTTGAACGCCAAGTACACGCTGCTGTCTAGAGTAAAACGCCAGAAAAACGTCATGATCCGGAGTTGAACGCCCAAAACACGTCATAACTCAGAGTTCAACGCCAAGATATGCCTTAGCTCGTGAATTAATCAAGCTCAGCCCAAGCACACACCAAGTGGGCCCCGGAAGGGGATTTATGCATCAATTACTTACTCATGTAAACCCTAGTAGCTAGTCTAGTATATATAGGACATTTATCTATTGTATTAGACATCTTTGATCTCATCTTTGATCTCAGTTTTGTTTTACTCTTCATCTTAGGGGATCATTGATCACGTTAGAGAGGGCTGGCCATTCGGCCATGCCTGAACTCTTTGCTTATGTATTTTCAACGGTGGAGTTTCTGCACACCATAGATTAAGGGTGTGGAGCTCTGCTGTACCTCAAGTATTAATGAAATTCTATCTTCTTCTATTCAATTCTCTTTTATTCTTATTCCAAGATATTCATTCGTACCCAAGAACATGATGAATGTGATGTGTCAGATTACCCTCATTATCATTCTCACTTATGAATGCGCGTGATTGACAACCATGTCCGTTCTACATGCAACAGAGCTTGAATGCGTATCTCTTAGATTCCCCAACAGAATCTTCGTGGTATAAGTTAGATAGTTGGCGGCATTCATCTGGATCCGGAAAGTCCAACCTTGTCTGTGGTGTTCCGAGTAGGATCCTGGGAGTCCGGAAAGTCCAACCTTGTCTGTGGTGTTCCGAGTAGGATTCCGATCATGAATGACCGTGACGTGCTTCAAACTTTAACCTGCTGGGCGTTGGTGACAGACGCAAAAGAGGGATTCTATTCCAGTAGGAGCGGGAACCAACCGGTGATTAGCCGTACTGTGACAGAGTGCGTTGCATAGTTTTCACTGCGAGGATGGGATGTAGCCATCAGCCATGGGTGATGCCTCCAGACTGGTTAGCTGTGCGAGTGACAGCCGCACAAGTTATTTCCCCGTGAGGAATGAAAGTAGCCACAGTTGATGGTGAACCCCTATACAAAGCTTGCCATGGAAAGGAGTAAGAAGGATTGAGTAGAAGCAGTAGGAGAGCAGGCGTGCTTGAGCCATGCAGCAGCTGTATATACTTAAAAGATACCTCTACCAATGAATCTGCATAAGTGTTCTATCCCTTTTATTATTTCTTCTTTTTATTATTAATTATTCGAAAACCCATAAACCATTTTTAATCTGCCTAACTGAGATTTGCAAGGTGACCATAGCTTGCTTCATACCAACAATCTCTGTGGATTCGACCCTTACTCACGTAAGGTTATTACTTGGACGACCCAGTACACTTGCTGGTTAGTTGAGCGAGATTGTGAAGAAAATAAACAATGCCCTCAGAGTATACATCTTTTATAAATACATACAAGTGATCACAATTTCGTCCACCAAGTTTTTGGCGCCGTTGCCGGGGATTGTTCGAGTATGGACAACTGACGGTTCATCTTGTTGCTCAGATTAGGTAATTTTCTTTTCAAAAATCTTTTTCAAAATTTTTCTTTTATTTTTCGTTTTTTTTTTAAAATGTTTTTCGAAAAAAATTAATAAAAATACAAAAAATTAGAAAATCATAAAAATCAAAAATATTTTGTGTTTCTTGTTTGAGTCTTATGTTGATTTTTAAGTTTGGTGTCAATTGCATGCTTTTAAAATTTTTCTTGCATTTTTTCGAAAATCCCATGCATTCATAATGTTCTTCATGATCTTCAAGTTGTTCTTGACAAGTCTTCTTGTTTGATCTTGATAATTTCTTGTTTTGTGTCTTTTGTTGTTTTTCATGTGCATCTATGCATCCATAATTTTCATGCATTAAAGATTTCTAAGTTTGGTGTCTTGCATGTTTTATTTGCATCAAAAATTTTTCAAAATTATGTTCTTGATGTTCATCATGATCTTCATAGTGTTCTTGGTGTTCATCTTGACATTCATAGCATTCTTGCATGCATCTTGTGTCTTGATCCAAAATTTTCATGTTTTGGGTCATTTTTGTGTTTTTCTTTAAAAATTTAAAAATCAAAAATATCTTTTCCTTATTTCCCTCCAAAATTTCGAAATTTTGGGTTGACTTGGTCAAAAATTTTTAAAATTAGTTGTTTCTTACAAGTCAAGTCAAAATTTCAATTTTAAAAATCTTATCTTTTCAAAATCTTTTTCAAAAATCATATCTTTTTCATTTTTTTTATAATTTTCGAAAATTTCAAAATTATTTTTCAAAATATTTTCAAAATCTTTTTCTTGTCTTTTTATCCAATTTTCGAAAAATTAGCTAACAATTAATGTGATTGGTTCAAAAATTTGAAGTTTGTTACTTTCTTGTTAAGAAAGGTTCAATCTTTAAGTTCTAGAATCTTATCTTGTAGTTTCTTGTTAGTTAAGTCAACTTTAAAATTAAATCTTTTTCAAAATATCTTTTTCAAATATATCATTTTATCTTTTATCTTATCTTTTTCAAAAATTCTATCTTTTTCAAAATTTGATTTCAAAATATCTTATCTTTTTCTTATCTTCTTATCTTTTTCAAATTTTGATTTCAAATCTTTTTCAATCAACTAACTAACTTTTTGTTTGTTTCTTATCTTTTTCAAAACCACCTAACTGCTTTTCCCTCTCTAATTTTCGAAAATTCTCCCTCTCTTTTTCAAAAATTCTTTTTGTTTTAAATTTTAATTTTAATTATATTTTGTCTTTGATTTTCGAAAATTACTAACCTCTTTTTCAAAATTATTTTCGAAAATTCCTTTCTCTTTTCTTCTTCTATTTAATTATTTAATTACTAACACTTCTCTTCACCTCTCTTCATCCACAAATCCGAATCTCCCTCTTCATTCTTCTACCCCTTTCTTCTTCTACTAACATAAGGGAATCTCTATACTGTGACATAGAGGATTCCTTTTTCTTTTCTTGTTTTCTTCTCTTTCTTATGAGCAGGAACAAGGACAAAGGCACTCTTGTTGAAGCTGATCCAGAACCTGAAAGGACTCTGAAGAGAAAATTAAGAGAAGCTAAATTACAACAATCCAGAAATAACCTTTCAGAAATTTTCGAACAAGAGAAGGAGATGGCCGAAAATAATAGTAATAATGCAAGGAGAATGCTTGGTGATTTCACAAAGCCAACATCCAAGTTTGATGGAAGAAGCATCTCCATTCCTGCCATTGGAGCCAATAACTTTGAGCTTAAGCCTCAACTAGTTGCATTAATGCAACAAAACTGCAAGTTTTATGGACTTCCATCTGAAGATCCTTATCAGTTTTTAACTGAGTTCTTGCAAGTCTGTGATACTGTAAAGACGAATGGAGTTAATCCTGAAGTCTACAGACTCATGCTTTTCCCTTTTGCTGTAAGAGACAGAGCTAGAATATGGTTGGATTCACAACCTAAGGATAGCCTGGACTCCTGGGATAAGCTGGTCACTGCCTTCTTGGATAAATTCTTTCCTCCTCAAAAGCTGAGCAAGCTAAGAGTGGATGTTCAAACCTTCAAGCAAAAAGATGGTGAATCCCTCTATGAAGCTTGGGAAAGATACAAGCAGCTGACCAAGAGATGTCCATCTGACATGTTTTCAGAATGGACCCTATTAGATATATTCTATTATGGTCTCTCTGAATTTTCGAAAATGTCATTGGATCATTCTGCAGGTGGATCTATTCACCTGAAGAAAACGCCTGAAGAGGCTCAAGAACTCATTGACATGGTTGCAAACAACCAGTTCATGTATACCTCTGAGAGGAATTCCGTGAATAATGGGGTCCCTCAGAAGAAGGGAGTTCTTGAAATTGATGCTCTGAATGCCATACTGGCTCAGAACAAAGTGTTGACTCAACAGGTCAACATGATCTCTCAAAATCTGAATGGATTGCAACATGCATCCAACAGTACTAGAGAGGCAGCTTCTGAAGAAGCTTATGATCCTGAGAACCCTGCCATGGCAGAGGTTAATTACATGGGTGAACCATATGGAAATACCTATAACCCATCATGGAGAAATCATCCAAATTTCTCCTGGAAGGATCAACAAAAACCTCAACAAGGTTTTAACAATGGTGGACGCAATAGGCTGAATAATAGTAAGCCATATCCATCATCTTCTCAGCAACAGACAGAGAATTCTGAACAAAATAATTCTAATTTAGCTAATATAGTCTCTGATCTGTCAAAGGCCACCTTCAGTTTCATGAATGAAACAAGATCCTCCATTAGAAATTTGGAGGCACAAGTAGGCCAGCTGAGTAAGAAAGTTATTGAAACTCCTCCCAGTATTCTCCCAAGTAATACAGAAGAGAATCCAAAAGGAGAGTGCAAAGCCATTGACTTAGTCAACATGGCCGAAAGCACAAAGGAGGAGGAGGACGAAAATCCTAGTGAGAAAGAACTCCTGGGACGTCCTCCAAGCAAGAAGGAGCTTCCTAATAAGGATTCTGAGGAATCTGAGGCTCATGCAGAGACCATAGAGATTCCATTCAATCTCCTTCTGCCATTCATGAGCTCTGACTATTATTCATCCTCTGAAGAAGATGAAGATGTGACTGGAGAGCAAGTTGCTCAATATTTAGGAGCTATCATGAAACTGAATGCCAAGCTGTTTGGTAATGAGACTTGGGAAAGTGAACCTCCCTTGCTCATTAGTGATTTAGAGACTTGGATTCAGGAAACTCTACCTCAAAAGAAACAAGATCCTGGCAAGTTCTTAATACCTTGCACCATTGGCACCATGAGCTTTGAAAAAGCTCTATGTGATCTTGGGTCAGGGATAAACCTTATGCCACTCTCTGTAATGGAGAAGCTAGGGATCATTGAGGTGCAACCTGCTTTGTTCTCACTGCAATTGGCAGATAAGTCAGTGAGACACGCTCATGGGATAGTAGAGGACGTGCTTATAAAAGTTGAAGACTTTTACATCCCTGCTGATTTCCTAATCCTAGATACTAGGAAGGAAGATGATGAATGCATCATCCTAGGAAGACCTTTCCTAGCCACAGCAGACGCTGTGATAGATGTCAACAGAGGAGAGTTAGTCCTTCAATTGAATGGAGAATACCTTATGTTCCAAGCACATGGCCATCCCTCTGTGACAAAAGAGAGTAAGCATGAAGAGCTTCTCTCAGTTCAAGGTCAAGAAGAGCCCACACAGTCAAACTCTAAGTTTGGTGTTGTGAAGCCACAACCAAACTCTAAGTTTGGTGTTCAAGCCCCATATCCAAACTCTAAGTTTGGTGTTGGGACTAGACAACATTGACTTGATTGCTCTGTGGCTCCATGAGAGCCACTGTCAAGCTATTGACATTAAAGAAGCGCTTGTTGGGAGGCAACCCAATTTTATTTATCTAATTTTATTTTATTTTGTTTCTTTGTTATTTTTGTGTTTAATTAGGTACATGATCATGAGGAGTCACGAAAAAATCAAAAAAATTAAAAACAGAGTCAAAAACAGAAGAAAAAAATTTTTTCACCCTGGAGGACGCACGGGCCGGCGTTCAGCGCCCAGAAGATGCATCTGGCCAGCGTTCAGCGCCAGAACAGAGCATCTTCCTGGCGCTGAACGCCCAAAACAAGCAACATCCTGGCGTTTAACGCCAGGATGCGCACGCAGAGGACAATCTGGCGCTGAACGCCAGAAACAAGCTTGAAACTGGCATTCAACGCCAGAAACAAGCATTACATGGGCGTTTAACGCCCAGAACATGCACCAATGGGCGTTTAAACGCCAGAATGGTGCATGAAGGCAATCTACACGCCTATATGGTGAAGGAATGGTATTTCTTTTCACCTCAGGACCTGTGGACCCCACAGGATCTCCACCTCAGGATCTGTGGACCCCACAGGATCCCCACCTACCCAATTCTCACCTTCCCTCTTAATCCTACTTTTGTGATTTGAATCTCCATGTCACAATTCCCAATACCCTTCACCAATCACCTCAATTCCTCTTCCCAATTACCCCATGCACCATTCACATCAACCTCCTCTTCCCCATAAACCCCACCTACCCCCACTACATTCAAATTCAATTTCCCACCCATTCCCACCTAACATGGCCGAAACATAACCCTCCCCCCTCCCTATAAATACCTCCCTTTTCTTCTTCATTTTCACACAACATAACCCCTTCTTCTCTACATAGCCGAACCCCCCCTTCTCCCTCTCTACTCAAATTTTCTTCTTCTTCTTCTTCTACTCTTCTTTTCTTTTTGCTCGAGGACGAGCAAATTTTAAGTTTGGTGTGGTACAAGCATAGCTTTTTTGCTTTTCCATTACCATTACTGGCACCTAAGGCCAGAGAAACCTCAAAGGGAAGACAAAAGCTTCCACCTCTGAGTCTTGGGAGATGGAAAATATAAGCCGTCATAGCTCAGTGGTATAACATGTGACTGCAAATCAAGAGATCCCTGAGATACCTCAGGGGATAAGTTGTCCTCCACACAACTATTGGGAGCAAATAATGTTAAAAACACCAAAATCACTAGGGATCATGCAACAGAAACAAGGAAGAGGCATAGAGGAGCTCAAAAAGCACCATTGGACCTTCAAAAAGGCGCCACCCTCACTCAGGTGGATTCATTCCTTGTTCTCTATTTTCTTTCTGTTTTCGGTTTTTAATACTATGTTTATTTATGTTTTGTGTCTTTACTTCATGATCATTAGTATGTAACCATGCCTTAAATCTATGAATAAAATCCATTAGTCTTTCACCTCTCTTAAAAGAAAAATGTTTTAATTCAAAAGAACAAGAAGTACATAATTTTCGAAATTATTAGTGAATTTAATTTAATTATATTGATGTGGTGGCAATAATTTTTGTTTTCTGAATGAATGAATGAACAGTGCATATTTTTGATCTTGTTGTTTATGAGTGTTAAAATTGTTGGCTCTTGAAAGAATGATGAACAAGGAGAAATGTTATTGATGATCTGAAAAACATCATGAAATTGATTCTTGAAGCAAGAAAAAGCAGTGAAAAAAAAAAAAGAGTGGCGAAAAAAAAAAATAGAAAGAAAAAGCAAGCAGAAAAAGCCAATAGCCCTTAAAACCAAAAGGCAAGGGTAGCAAGGATCCAAGGCTTTGAGCATCAATGGATAGGAGGGCCCAAGGAAATTAAATCCAGGCCTAAGCGGCTAAATCAAGCTGTCCCTATTCATGTGCTTGTGTCATGAAGGTCCAAGTGAAAAGCTTGAGACTGAGTGGTTAAAGTCGTGATCCAAAGCAAAAGAGTGTGCTTAAGAGCTCTGGACACCACTAACTGGGGACTTTAGCAAAGCTGAGTCACAATCTGAAAAGGTTCACCCAGTTATGTGTCTGTGGCATTTGTGTATCCGGTGGTAATACTGGAAGACAAAGTGCTTAGGGCCACAGCCAAGACTCATAAAGTAGCTGTGTTCAAGAATCAACATGCCTAACTAGGAAAGTCAATAACACTATCTGAAATTCTAAGTTCCTAGAGAAGCCAATCACTCTAAACTTCAAAGGAAAAAGTGAGATGCCAAAACTGTTCAGAAGCAAAAAGCTACAAGTCCCGCTCATCTAATTAAATTAATATTCATTGATATTTTGGACTTTATAGTATATTCTCTTCTTTTTATCCTATTTGATTTTCAGTTGCTTGGGGACAAGCAACAATTTAAGTTTGGTGTTGTGATGAGCGGATAATTTATACGCTTTTTGGCATTGTTTTCATATAGTTTTTAGTAAGTTTAAGCTACTTTTAGGGATGTTTTCACTAGTTTTTATGTTAAATTCATATTTCTGGACTTTACTATGAGTTTGTGTGTTTTTCTGTGATTTCAGGTAAATTCTGACTGAAATTGAGGGATTTGAGCAAAACTCTGAAGAAGGCTGACAAAAGGACTGCTGATGCTGTTGGAATCTGACCTCCCTGCACTCGAAATGGATTTTCTGGAGCTACAGAACTCCAATTGGCGCGCTCTCAACGGCGTTGGAAAGTAGACATCCAGAGCTTTCCAGCAATATATAATAGTCCATGCTTTATTCGAAGAATGACGACGTAACTTGGCGTTGAACGCCAAGTACACGCTGCTGTCTGGAGTAAAACGCCAGAAAAACGTCATGATCCGGAGTTGAACGCCCAAAACACGTCATAACTCAGAGTTCAACGCCAAGATATGCCTTAGCTCGTGAATTAATCAAGCTCAGCCCAAGCACACACCAAGTGGGCCCCGGAAGTGGATTTATGCATCAATTACTTACTCATGTAAACCCTAGTAGCTAGTCTAGTATATATAGGACATTTATCTATTGTATTAGACATCTTTGATCTCATCTTTGATCTCAGTTTTGTTTTACTCTTCATCTTAGGGGATCATTGATCACGTTAGAGAGGGCTGGCCATTCGGCCATGCCTGAACTCTTTGCTTAAGTATTTTCAACGGTGGAGTTTCTGCACACCATAGATTAAGGGTGTGGAGCTCTGCTGTACCTCAAGTATTAATGAAATTCTATCTTCTTCTATTCAATTCTCTTTTATTCTTATTCCAAGATATTCATTCGTACCCAAGAACATGATGAATGTGATGAGTCAGATTACCCTCATTATCATTCTCACTTATGAATGCGCGTGATTGACAACCATGTCCGTTCTACATGCAACAGAGCTTGAATGCGTATCTCTTAGATTCCCCAACAGAATCTTCGTGGTATAAGTTAGATAGTTGGCGGCATTCATCTGGATCCGGAAAGTCCAACCTTGTCTGTGGTGTTCCGAGTAGGATCCTGGGAGTCCGGAAAGTCCAACCTTGTCTGTGGTGTTCCGAGTAGGATTCCGATCATGAATGACCGTGACGTGCTTCAAACTTTAACCTGCTGGGCGTTGGTGACAGACGCAAAAGAGGGATTCTATTCCAGTAGGAGCGGGAACCAACCGGTGATTAGCCGTACTGTGACAGAGTGCGTTGCATAGTTTTCACTGCGAGGATGGGATGTAGCCATCAGCCATGGGTGATGCCTCCAGACTGGTTAGCTGTGCGAGTGACAGCCGCACAGGTTATTTCCCCGTGAGGAATGAAAGTAGCCACAGTTGATGGTGAACCCCTATACAAAGCTTGCCATGGAAAGGAGTAAGAAGGATTGAGTAGAAGCAGTAGGAGAGCAGGCGTGCTTGAGCCATGCAGCAGCTGTATATACTTAAAAGATACCTCTACCAATGAATCTGCATAAGTGTTCTATCCCTTTTATTATTTCTTCTTTTTATTATTAATTATTCGAAAACCCATAAACCATTTTTAATCTGCCTAACTGAGATTTGCAAGGTGACCATAGCTTGCTTCATACCAACAATCTCTGTGGATTCGACCCTTACTCACGTAAGGTTATTACTTGGACGACCCAGTACACTTGCTGGTTAGTTGAGCGAGATTGTGAAGAAAATAAACAATGCCCTCAGAGTATACATCTTTTATAAATACATACAAGTGATCACAATTTCGTCCACCACAGACGCAAAAGAGGGATTCTATTCCAGTAGGAGCGGGAACCAACCGGTGATTAGCCGTACTGTGATAGAGTGCGTAGCATTAGTTTTCACTGCGAGGATGGGATGTAGCCATCAGCCATGGGTGATGCCTCCAGACTGGTTAGCTGTGCGAGTGACAGCCGCACAGGGTATTTCCCCGAGAGGAAGAAAGTAGCCACAGTTGATGGTGAACCCCTATACAAAGCTTGCCATGGAAAGGAGTAAGAAGGATTGAATAGAAGCAGTAGGAGAGCAGGCGTGCTGGGGCTCTACAGCATCTCCATCCGCTTATCTGAAATTCCCACCAATGAATCTGCATAAGTCTTTTATCCCTTTTATTTCTACCCTTTATTTCTATTTTCGAAAAACCCATAAACTATTTTAATCTGCCTAACTGAGATTTGCAAGGTGACCATAGCTTGCTTCATACCAACAATCTCTGTGGATTCGACCCTTACTCACGTAAGGTTTATTACTTGGACGACCCAGTACACTTGCTGGTTAGTTGAACGAAGTTGTGAGAATAAACAGTGCCCTAAGAGTAAATATATGCTAAAGCTCAAAAAGATAGTAATCACAATTTCGTCCACCAATTGTCAAGGGTGATGCCTCCAGACGATTAGCCATGCAGTGACAGCGCATAGGACCATTTTCCCGAGAGGATGAAAAGTAGCCATTGATGACGGTGATGCCCTACATACAGCTTGCCATGGAAAGGAGTAAGAAGGATTGGATGAATGTAATAAGAAAGTAGAGATTCAAAAGGAGCACAGCATCTCCATACGCCTATTGATGAGCGGATAATTTATACGCTTTTTGGCATTGTTTTTAGGTAGTTTTTAGTAAGTTCAAGCTACTTTTAGGGATGTTTTCATTAGTTTTTATGTTAAATTCACATTCCTGGACTTTACTATGAGTTTGTGTGTTTTTCTGTGATTTCAGGTAATTTCTGGCTTAAATTGAGGGACTTGAGGAAAACTCTGAAAAAGGCTGACAAAAAGACTGCTGAAGCTGTTGGAATCTGACCTCTCTGTACTTGAAATGGATTTTCTAGAGCTACAGAACTCCAAGTGGCGCGCTCTTAACGGCGTTGGAAAGTAGACATCCAGAGCTTTCCAGCAATATATAATAGTCCATTCTTTATTCGGAAATTGACGACGTAACTTGGCATTGAACACCAAGTACATGCTGTTGTCTGGAGTTAAACGCCAGAAAAATGTCATGACCCGGAGTTGAACGCCCAAAACACGTTATAACTTGGAGTTCAACTCCAGGAAAAGCCTCAGCTCGTGGATAGATCAAGCTCAGCCCAAACATACACCAAGTGGGCCCCGGAAGTGGATTTATGCATCAATTACTTACTCATGTAAACCCTAGTAGGTAGTTTATTATAAATAGGAATTTTTACTAGTGTATTAGACATCTCTGGACGCCTAGTCCTTAGACCATGGGGGCTGGCCATTCGGCCATGCCTGAACCTTTCACTTATGTATTTTCAACGGTGGAATTTCTACACACCATAGATTAAGGGTCTGGAGCTCTGCTGTACCTCAAGTTTCAATACAATTACTATTATTTTCTATTCCATTCTCTTTTATTCTTATTCCATGATATACGTTGCACTTCAACTTGATGAATGTGATGATCTGTGACACTCATCATCATTCTCATCTATGAACGCGCGTGACTGACAACCACTTCCGTTCTACCTTTGGCCGGGCGCATATCTCTTAGATTCCCCAACAGAATCTTCGTGGTATAAGCTAGATAGATGGCGGCATTCATGGGAATCCAGAAAGTCTAACCTTGTCTGTGGTATTCCGAGTAGGATTCCGAGAATCTAGAAAGTCTAACCCTATTTGTGGTATTCCGAGTAAGATTCCGGTATTGAATGACTGTTACGAGCTTCAAACTCCTGAAGGCTGGGTGTTAGTGACAGACGCAAAAGAATCAATGGATTCTATTCCAACCTGATTGAGAACCGACAGATGATTAGCCGTGCTGTGACAGAGTATTTGGACCATTTTCACTGAGAGGATGGGATGTAGCCATTGTCAAGGGTGATGCCTCCAGACGATTAGCCATGCAGTGACAACGCATAGGACCATTTTCCTGAGAGGATGAAAAGTAGCCATTGATGACGGTGATGCCCTATATACAGCTTGCCATGGAAAGGAGTAAGAAGGATTGGATGAATGTAATAAGAAAGTAGAGATTCAAAAGGAGCACAGCATCTCCATACGCCTATTGATGAGCGGATAATTTATACGCTTTTTGGCATTGTTTTTAGGTAGTTTTTAGTAAGTTCAAGCTACTTTTAGGGATGTTTTCATTAGTTTTTATGTTAAATTCACATTTCTGGACTTTACTATTAGTTTGTGTGTTTTTCTGTGATTTCAGGTAATTTCTGGCTGAAATTGAGGGACTTGAGCAAAACTCTGAAAAAGGCTGACAAAAAGACTGGTGAAGCTGTTGGAATCTGACCTCCCTGCACTCGAAATGGATTTTCTGGAGCTACAGAACTCTAAATGGCGGGCTCTCAACGGCGTTGGAAAGTAGACATCCAGAGCTTTTCAGCAATATATAAGAGTCTATATTTTATTCGGAAATTGACGACGTAACTTGGCGTTGAACGCCAAGTACATGCTGCTGTCTGGAGTTAAACGCCAGAAAAACGTCATGACCCGGAGTTGAACGCCCAAAACACGTTATAACTTGGAGTTCAACTCCAAGAAAAGCCTCAGCTCCTGGATAGATCAAGCTCAGCCCAAACATACACCAAGTGGGCCCCGGAAGTGGATTTATGCATCAATTACTTACTCATGTAAACCCTAGTAGCTAGTTTATTATAAATAGGACTTTTTACTAGTGTATTAGACATCTCTGGATGCCTAGACCTTAGACCATGGGGGCTGGCCATTCGGCCATGCCTGAACCTTTCACTTATGTATTTTCAACGGTGGAGTTTCTACACACCATAGATTAAGGGTCTGGAGCTCTGCTGTACCTCAAGTTTCAATACAATTACTATTATTTTCTATTCAATTCTCTTTTATTCTTATTCCAAGATATACGTTGCACTTCAACTTGATGAATGTGATGATCTGTGACACTCATCATCATTCTCACCTAAGAACGCGCGTGACTGACAACCACTTCCGTTCTACCTTAGGCCGGGCGCATATCTCTTAGATTCCCCAACAGAATCTTCGTGGTATAAGCTAGATAGATGGCGGCATTCATGGGAATCCGGAAAGTCTAACCTTGTCTGTGGTATTCCGAGTAGGATTCCGAGAATCTAGAAAGTCTAACCTTGTTTGTGGTATTCCGAGTAAGATTCTGGTATTGAATGACTGTTACGAGCTTCAAACTCCTGAAGGCTGGGTGTTAGTGACAGACGCAAAAGAATCAATGGATTCTATTCCAACCTGATTGAGAACCGACAGATGATTAGCCGTGCTGTGACAGAGCATTTGGACCATTTTCACTGAGAGGATGGGATGTAGCCATTGTCAAGGGTGATGCCTCCAGACGATTAGCCATGCAGTGACAGCGCATAGGACCATTTTCCCGAGAGGATGAAAAGTAGCCATTGATGACGGTGATGCCCTACATACAGCTTGCCATGGAAAGGAGTAAGAAGGATTGGATGAATGTAATAAGAAAGTAGAGATTCAAAAGGAGCACAGCATCTTCATACGCCTATTGATGGGCGGATAATTTATACGCTTTTTGGCATTGTTTTTAGGTAGTTTTTAGTAAGTTCAAGCTACTTTTAGGGATGTTTTCATTAGTTTTTATGTTAAATTCACATTTCTGGACTTTACTATGAGTTTTTGTGTTTTTCTGTGATTTCAAGTAATTTCTGGCTGAAATTGAGGGACTTGAGCAAAACTCTGAAAAAGGCTGACAAAAGGACTGCTGAAGCTGTTGGAATCTGACCTCCCTGCACTCGAAATGGATTTTCTGGAGCTGCAGAACTCCAAATGGCACGCTCTCAATGGCGTTGGAAAGTAGACATCCAGAGCTTTCCAGAAATATATAATAGTCCATACTTTATTCGGAAATTGACGACGTAACTTGGCATTGAACGCCAAGTACATGCTGCTGTCTAGAGTTAAACGCCAGAAAAACGTCATGACCCGGAGTTGAACGCCCAAAACACGTTATAACTTGGAGTTCAACTCCAAGAAAAGTCTCAGCTCATGGATAGATCAAGCTCAGCCTAAACATACACCAAGTGGGCCCCGGAAGTGGATTTATGCATCAATTACTTACTCATGTAAACCCTAGTAGCTAGTTTATTATAAATAGGACTTTTTACTAGTGTATTAGACATCTCTGGACGCCTAGTCCTTAGACCATGGGGGCTGGCCATTCGGCCATGCCTGAACCTTTCACTTATGTATTTTCAACGGTGGAGTTTCTACACACCATAGATTAAGGGTCTAGAGCTCTGCTGTACCTCAAGTTTCAATACAATTACTATTATTTTCTATTCAATTCTCTTTTATTCTTATTTCGAGATATACGTTGCACTTCAACTTGATGAATGTGATGATCCGTGACAGTCATCATCATTCTCACCTATGAACGCGCGTGACTGACAACCACTTCCGTTCTACCTTAGGCCGGGCGCATATCTCTTAGATTCCCCAATAGAATCTTCGTGGTATAAGCTAGATAGATGGCGGCATTCATGAGAATCCAGAAAGTCTAACCTTGTCTGTGGTATTCCGAGTAGGATTCCGAGAATCTAGAAAGTCTAACCTTGTTTGTGGTATTCCGAGTAAGATTCTGGTATTGAATGACTGTTACGAGCTTCAAACTCCTGAAGGCTGGGTGTTAGTGACAGACGCAAAAGAATCAATGGATTCTATTCCAACCTGATTGAGAACCGACAGATGATTAGCCGTGCTGTGACAGAGCATTTGGACCATTTTCACTGAGAGGATGGGATGTAGCCATTGTCAAGGGTGATGCCTCCAGACGATTAGCCATGCAGTGACAGCGCATAGGACCATTTTCCTGAGAGGATGAAAAGTATCCATTGATGACGGTGATGCCCTACATACAGCTTGCCATGGAAAGGAGTAAGAAGGACTGGATGAATGTAATAAGAAAGTAGAGATTCAAAAGGAGCACAGCATCTCCATACGCCTATTGATGAGCGGATAATTTATACGCTTTTTGGCATTGTTTTTAGGTAGTTTTTAGTAAGTTCAAGCTACTTTTAGGGATGTTTTCATTAGGTTTTATGTTAAATTCACATTTATGGACTTTACTATTAGTTTGTGTGTTTTTCTGTGATTTTAGGTAATTTCTGGCTGAAATTGAAGGACTTGAGCAAAACTCTGAAAAAGCCTGACAAAAGGACTGCTGAAGCTGTTGGAATCTGACCTCCCTGCACTCGAAATGGATTTTCTGGAGCTACAGAACTCTAAATGGCGCGCTCTCAACGGCGTTGGAAAGTAGACATCCAGAGCTTTTCATATAATAGTCTATATTTTATTCGGAAATTGACGACGTAACTTGGCGTTGAACGCCAAGTACATGCTGCTGTCTGGAGTTAAACGCCAGAAAAACGTCATTACCCGGAGTTGAACGCCCAAAACACGTTATAACTTGGAGTTCAACTCCAAGAAAAGCCTCAGCTCGTGGATAGATCAAGCTCAGCCCAAACATACACCAAGTGGGCCCTGGAAGTGGATTTATGCATCAATTACTTACTGATGTAAACCCTAGTAGCTAGTTTATTATAAATAGGACTTTTTACTAGTGTATTAGACATCTCTGGACGCCTAGTCCTTAGACCATGGAGGCTGGCCATTCGGCCATGCCTGAACCTTTCACTTATGTATTTTCAACGGTGGAGTTTCTACACACCATAGATTAAGGGTCTGGAGCTTTGCTGTACCTCATGTTTCAATACAATTACTATTATTTTCTATTCAATTCTCTTTTATTCTTATTCCAAGATATACGTTGCACTTCAACTTGATGAATGTGATGATCCATGACACTCATCATCATTCTCACCTATGAACGCGCGTGACTGACAACCACTTCCGTTCTACCTTAGGCCGGGCACATATCTCTTAGATTCCCCAACAGAATCTTCGTGGTATAAGCTAGATAGATGGCGGTATTCATGGGAATCCGGAAAGTCTAACCTTGTCTGTGGTATTCCGAGTAGGATTTCGGGAATCTAGAAAGTCTAACCTTGTTTGTGGTATTCCGAGTAAGATTCCGGTATTGAATGACTGTTACGAGCTTCAAACCCCTGAAGGCTGGGTGTTAGTGACAGACGCAAAAGAATCAATGGATTCTATTCCAACCTGATTGAGAACTGACAGATGATTAGTCGTGCTGTGACAGAGCATTTGGACCATTTTCACTGAGAGGATGGGATGTAGCCATTGTCAAGGGTGATGCCTCCAGACGATTAGCCATGCAGTGACAGCGCATAGGACCATTTTCCCGAGAGGATGAAAAGTAGCCATTGATGACTGTGATGCGCTACATACAGCTTGCCATGGAAAGGAGTAAGAAGGATTGGACGAATGTAGTAAGAAAGTAGAGATTCAAAAGGAGCACAGCATCTCCATACGCCTATTGATGAGCGGATAATTTATACGTTTTTTGGCATTGTTTTTAGGTAGTTTTTAGTAAGTTCAAGCTAATTTTAGGGATGTTTTCATTAGTTTTTATGTTAAATTCACATTTCTGGACCTTACTATGAGTTTGTTTGTTTTTCTATGATTTCAGGTAATTTCTGGCTGAAATTGAGGGACTTGAGCAAAACTCTGAAAAAGGCTGACAAAAGGACTGCTGAAGCTGTTGGAATCTGACCTCCCTGTACTCGAAATGGATTTTCTGGAGCAACAGAATTTCAAATGGCGCGCTCTCAACGGCGTTAGAAACTAGACATCTAGAGCGTTCCAGCAATATATAAAAGTCCATACTTTATTCGGAAATTGATGACGTAACCTGGCGTTGAACGCCAAGTACATGCTGCTGTCTCGAGTTAAACGCCAGAAAAACGTCATGACCCGGAGTTGAACGCCCAAAACACGTTATAACTAGGAGTTCAACTCCAAGAAAAACCTCAGCTCGTGGATAGATCAAGCTCAGCCCAAACATACACCAAGTGGGCCCCGGAAGTGGATTTATGCATCAATTACTTACTCATGTAAACCCTAGTAGCTAATTTATTATAAATAGGACTTTTTACTAGTGTATTAGACATCTCTTGACGCCTAGTCCTTAGACCATGGGGGCTGGCCATTCGGCCATGCCTGAACATTTCACTTATGTATTTTCAATGGTGGAGTTTCTACACACCATAGATTAAGGGTCTGGAGCTCTGCTGTACCTCAAGTTTCAATACAATTACTATTATTTTCTATTCAATTCTCTTTTATTCTTATTCCAAGATATACGTTGCACTTCAACTTGATGAATGTGATGATCCATGACACTCATCATCATTCTCACCTATGAACGCGCGTGACTGACAACCACTTCCGTTCTACCTTAGGCCGGGCACATATCTCTTAGATTCCCCAACAGAATCTTCGTGGTATAAGCTAGATAGATGGCGGCATTCATGGGAATCCGGAAAGTCTAACCTTTTCTGTGGTATTCCGAGTAGGATTCCGGGAATCTAGAAAGTCTAACCTTGTTTGTGGTATTCCGAGTAAGATTCCGGTATTGAATGACTGTTACGAGCTTCAATCTCCTGAAGGCTGGGTGTTAGTGACAGACGCAAAAGAATCAATGGATTCTATTCCAACCTGATTGAGAACCGACAGATGATTAGCCGTGCTGTGACAGAGCATTTGGACCATTTTCACTGAGAGGATGGGATGTAGCCATTGTCAAGGGTGATGCCTCCAGACGATTAGCCATGCAGTGACAGCGCATAGGACCATTTTCCTGAGAGGATGAAAAGTATCCATTGATGACGGTGATGCCCTACATACAGCTTGCCATGGAAAGGAGTAAGAAGGACTGGATGAATGTAATAAGAAAGTAGAGATTCAAAAGGAGCACAGCATCTCCATACGCCTATTGATGAGCGGATAATTTATACGCTTTTTGGCATTGTTTTTAGGTAGTTTTTAGTAAGTTCAAGCTACTTTTAGGGATGTTTTCATTAGGTTTTATGTTAAATTCACATTTCTGGACTTTACTATTAGTTTGTGTGTTTTTCTGTGATTTTAGGTAATTTCTGGCTGAAATTGAAGGACTTGAGCAAAACTCTGAAAAAGTCTGACAAAAGGACTGCTGAAGCTGTTGGAATCTGACCTCCCTGCACTCGAAATGGATTTTCTGGAGCTACAGAACTCTAAATGGCGCGCTCTCAACGGCGTTGGAAAGTAGACATCCAGAGCTTTTCATATAATAGTCTATATTTTATTCGGAAATTGACGACGTAACTTGGCGTTGAACGCCAAGTACATGCTGCTGTTTGGAGTTAAACGCCAGAAAAACGTCATGACCCGGAGTTGAACGCCCAAAACACGTTATAACTTGGAGTTCAACTCCAAGAAAAGCCTCAGCTTGTGGATAGATCAAGCTCAGCCCAAACATACACCAAGTGGGCCCCGGAAGTGGATTTATGCATCAATTACTTACTCATGTAAACCCTAGTAGCTAGTTTATTATAAATAGGACTTTTTACTAGTGTATTAGACATCTCTGGACGCCTAGTCCTTAGACCATGGGGGCTGGCCATTCGGCCATGCTTGAACCTTTCACTTATGTATTTTCAACGGTGGAGTTTCTACACACCATAGATTAAGGGTCTGGAGCTCTGCTGTACCTCATGTTTCAATACAATTACTATTATTTTCTATTCAATTCTCTTTTATTCTTATTCCAAGATATACGTTGCACTTCAACTTGATGAATGTGATGATCCATGACACTCATCATCATTCTCACCTATGAACGCGCGTGACTGACAACCACTTCCGTTCTACCTTAGGCCGGGCACATATCTCTTAGATTCCCCAATAGAATCTTCGTGGTATAAGCTAGATAGATGGCGGCATTCATGGGAATCCGGTAAGTCTAACCTTTTCTGTGGTATTCCGAGTAGGATTCTGGGAATCTAGAAAGTCTAACCTTGTTTGTGGTATTCCGAGTAAGATTCCGGTATTGAATGACTGTTACGAGCTTCAAACTCCTGAAGGCTGGGTGTTAGTGACAGACGCAAAAGAATCAATGGATTCTATTCCAACCTGATTGAGAACCGACAGATGATTAGCCGTGCTGTGACAGAGCATTTGGACCATTTTCACTGAGAGGATGGGATGTAGCCATTGTCAAGGGTGATGCCTCCAGACGATTAGCCATGCAGTGACAGCGCATAGGACCATTTTCCCGAGAGGATGAAAAGTAGCCATTGATGACGGTGATGCGCTACATACAGCTTTCCATGGAAAGGAGTAAGAAGGATTGGACGAATGTAGTAAGAAAGTAGAGATTCAAAAGGAGCACAGCATCTCCATACGCCTATTGATGAGCGGATAATTTATACGCTTTTTGGCATTGTTTTTAGGGAGTTTTTAGTAAGTTCAAGCTACTTTTAGGGATGTTTTCATTAGTTTTATGTTAAATTCATATTTCTGGACCTTACTTTGAGTTTGTGTGTTTTTCTGTGATTTCAGGTAATTTCTGGCTGAAATTGAGGGACTTGAGCAAAACTCTGAAAAAGGCTGACAAAAGGACTGCTGAAGCTGTTGGAATCTGACCTCCCTGCACTCGAAATGGGATTTCTGGAGCTACAAAATTCCAAATGGCGAGCTCTCAACGGCGTTAGAAAGTAGACATCCAGAGCTTTCCAGCAATATATAAAAGTCCATACTTTATTCGGAAATTGATGACGTAACCTGGTGTTGAACGCCAAGTACATGCTGCTGTCTCGAGTTAAACGCCAGAAAAACGTCATGACCCGGAGTTGAACGCCCAAAACACGTTATAACTTGGAGTTCAACTCCAAGAAAAACCTCAGCTCGTGGATAGATCAAGCTCAGCCCAAACATACACCAAGTGGGCCCCGGAAGTGGATTTATGCATCAATTACTTACTCATGTAAACCCTAGTAGCTAATTTATTATAAATAGGACTTTTTACAAGTGTATTAGACATCTCTGGACGCCTAGTCCTTAGACCATGGGGGCTGGCCATTCGGCCATGCCTGAACATTTCACTTATATATTTTCAACGGTGGAGTTTCTACACACCATAGATTAAGGGTCTGGAGCTCTGCTGTACCTCAAGTTTCAATACAATTACTATTATTTTCTATTCAATTCTCTTTTATTCTTATTCCAAGATATACGTTGCACTTCAACTTGAGGAATGTGATGATCCGTGACACTCATCATCATTCTCACCTATGAACGCGCGTGACTGACAACCACTTCCGTTCTACCTTACGCTGGGCGCATATCTCTTAGATTCCCCAACAGAATCGTCGTGGTATAAGCTAGATAGATGGCGGCATTCATGGGAATCCGGAAAGTCTAACCTTGTCTGTGGTATTCCGAGTAGGATTCCGAGAATCTAGAAAGTCTAACCTTGTTTGTGGTATTCCGAGTAAGATTCCGGTATTGAATGACTGTTACGAGCTTCAAACTCCTGAAGGCTGGGTGTTAGTGACAGACGCAAAAGAATCAATGGATTCTATTCCAACCTGATTGAGAACCGACAGATGATTAGCCGTGCTGTGACAGAGCATTTGGACCATTTTCACTGAGAGGATGGGATGTAGCCATTGTCAAGGGTGATGCCTCCAGACGATTAGCCATGCAGTGACAGCGCATAGGACCATTTTCTCGAGAGGATGAAAAGTAGCCATTGATGACGGTGATGCCCTAGAAACAGCTTGCCATGGAAAGGAGTAAGAAGGATTGGACGAATGTAATAAGAAAGTAGAGATTCAAAAGGAGCACAGCATCTCCATACGCCTATTGATGAGCGGATAATTTATACGCTTTTTGGCATTGTTTTTAGGCAGTTTTTAGTAAGTTCAAGCTACTTTTAGGGATGTTTTCATTAGTTTTATGTTAAATTCATATTTCTGGACCTTACTTTGAGTTTGTGTGTTTTTCTGTGATTTCAGGTAATTTCTGGCTGAAATTGAGGGACTTGAGCAAAACTCTGAAAAAGGCTGACAAAAGGACTGCTGAAGCTGTTGGAATCTGACCTCCCTGCACTCGAAATGGGATTTCTGGAGCTACAAAATTCCAAATGGCGAGCTCTCAACGGCGTTAGAAAGTAGACATCCAGAGCTTTCCAGCAATATATAAAAGTCCATACTTTATTCGGAAATTGATGACGTAACCTGGTGTTGAACGCCAAGTACATGCTGCTGTCTCGAGTTAAACGCCAGAAAAACGTCATGACCCGGAGTTGAACGCCCAAAACACGTTATAACTTGGAGTTCAACTCCAAGAAAAACCTCAGCTCGTGGATAGATCAAGCTCAGCCCAAACATACACCAAGTGGGCCCCGGAAGTGGATTTATGCATCAATTACTTACTCATGTAAACCCTAGTAGCTAATTTATTATAAATAGGACTTTTTACAAGTGTATTAGACATCTCTGGACGCCTAGTCCTTAGACCATGGGGGCTGGCCATTCGGCCATGCCTGAACATTTCACTTATATATTTTCAACGGTGGAGTTTCTACACACCATAGATTAAGGGTCTGGAGCTCTGCTGTACCTCAAGTTTCAATACAATTACTATTATTTTCTATTCAATTCTCTTTTATTCTTATTCCAAGATATACGTTGCACTTCAACTTGAGGAATGTGATGATCCGTGACACTCATCATCATTCTCACCTATGAACGCGCGTGACTGACAACCACTTCCGTTCTACCTTACGCTGGGCGCATATCTCTTAGATTCCCCAACAGAATCGTCGTGGTATAAGCTAGATAGATGGCGGCATTCATGGGAATCCGGAAAGTCTAACCTTGTCTGTGGTATTCCGAGTAGGATTCCGAGAATCTAGAAAGTCTAACCTTGTTTGTGGTATTCCGAGTAAGATTCCGGTATTGAATGACTGTTACGAGCTTCAAACTCCTGAAGGCTGGGTGTTAGTGACAGACGCAAAAGAATCAATGGATTCTATTCCAACCTGATTGAGAACCGACAGATGATTAGCCGTGCTGTGACAGAGCATTTGGACCATTTTCACTGAGAGGATGGGATGTAGCCATTGTCAAGGGTGATGCCTCCAGACGATTAGCCATGCAGTGACAGCGCGTAGGACCATTTTCCCGAGAGGATGAAAAGTAGCCATTGATGACAGTGATGCCCTACATACAGCTTGCCATGGAAAGGAGTAAGAAGGATTGGACGAATGTAATAAGAAAGTAGAGATTCAAAAGGAGCACAGCATCTCCATACGCCTATTGATGAGCGGATAATTTATACGCTTTTTGGCATTGTTTTTAGGCAGTTTTTAGTACGTTCAAGCTACTTTTAGGGATGTTTTCATTAGTTTTTATGTTAAATTCACATTTCTGGACTTTACTATGAGTTTGTGTGTTTTTCTGTGATTTCAGGTAATTTCTGGCTGAAATTGAGGGACTTGAGCAAAACTCTGAAAAAGGCTGACAAAGGACTGCTGAAGCTGTTGGAATCTGACCTCCCTGCACTCGAAATGGATTTTCTGGAGCTACAGAATTCCAAATGGCGCGCTCTCAACGGTGTTGGAAAGTAGACATCTAGAGCTTTCTAGCAATATATAATAGTCCATACTTTATTTGGAAATTTACGACGTAACTTTGCGTTGAACGCCAAGTACATGCTGCTGTCTGGAGTTAAACGCCAGAAAAACGTCATGACCCGGAGTTGAACGCCCAAAACACGTTATAACTTGGAGTTCAACTCCAAGAAAAGTCTCAGCTCGTGGATAGATCAAGCTCAGCCCAAACATACACCAAGTGGGCCCCGGAAGTGGATTTATTCATCAATTACTTACTCATGTAAACCCTAGTAGCTAGTTTATTATAAATAGGACTTTTTACTAGTGTATTAGACATCTCTGGACGCCTAGTCCTTAGACCATGGGGGCTGGCCATTCGGCCATGCCTGAACCTTTCACTTATGTATTTTCAACGGTGGAGTTTCTACATACCATAGATTAAGGGTCTGGAGCTCTGCTGTACCTCAAGTTTCAATACAATTACTATTATTTTCTATTCAATTCTCTTTTATTCTTATTCCAAGATATACGTTGCACTTCAACTTGATGAATGTGATGATCCATGACACTCATCATCATTCTCACCTATGAACGCGCGTGACTGACAACCACTTCCGTTCTACCGTAGGCCGGGCGCATATCTCTTAGATTCCCCAACATAATCTTCGTGGTATAAGCTAGATAGATGGCGGCATTCATGGGAATCCAGAAAGTCTAACCTTGTCTGTGGTATTCCGAGTAGGATTCTGAGAATCTAGAAAGTCTAACCTTGTTTGTGGTATTCCGAGTAAGATTCCGGTATTGAATGACTGTTACGAGCTTCAAACTCCTGAAGGCTGGGTGTTAGTGACAAACGCAAAAGAATCAATGGATTCTATTCCAACCTGATTGAGAACCGACAGATGATTAACCGTGCTGTGACAGAGCATTTGGACCATTTTCACTGAGAGGATGGGATGTAGCCATTGTCAAGGGTGATGCCTCCAGACGATTAGCCATGCAGTGACAGCGCATAGGACCATTTTCCCGAGAGGATGAAAAGTAGCCATTGATGACGGTGATGCCCTACATACAGCTTGCCATGGAAAGGAGTAAGAAGGATTGGACGAATGTAATAAGAAAGTAGAGATTCAAAAGGAGCACAGCATCTCCATACGCCTATTGATGAGCGGATAATTTATACGCTTTTTGGCATTGTTTTTAGGCAGTTTTTAGTAAGTTCAAGCTACTTTTAGGGATAATTTCATTAGTTTTTATGTTAAATTCACATTTCTGGACTTTACTATGAGTTTGTGTGTTTTTCTGTGATTTCAGGTAATTTCTGGCTGAAATTGAGGGACTTGAGCAAAACTCTGAAAAAGGCTGACAAAAGGACTGCTGAAGCTGTTGGAATCTGACCTCCTTGCACTTGAAATGGATTTTCTGGAGCTACAGAACTCTAAATGGTGCTCTCTCAATGGCGTTGGAAAGTAGACATCCAGAGCTTTCTAGCAATATATAATAGTCCATACTTTATTCGGCCATTGACGACGTACCTTGGCGTTGAACGCCAAGTACATGCTGCTATCTCGAGTTAAACGCCAGAAAAATGTCATGACCCGGAGTTGAACGCCCAAAACACGTTATAACTTGGAGTTCAACTCCAAGAAAAGCCTCAGCTCGTGGATAGATCAAGCTCAGCCCAAACATACATGGTGCACGAAATTGTGATCAATACTTTTCACAACTCAAATAATCCCCGGTGATGAACCCAAAATCTTGGTGTTCAATACCATGGCATAAACACAACTTCGCACAACTAACCAGCAAGTGTACTGGGTCGTCCAAGTAATAAACCTTACGCGAGTAAGGGTCGATCCCACAGAGTTTGTTGGTATGAAGCAAGCTATGGTCACCTTGTAAATCTTAGTCAGGCAAACTCAAATGAATATGGGTGATATACGAATAAAACATAAAGATAAAGATAGAGATACTTATGTAATTCATTGGTGGGAATTTCAGATAAGCGTATGAAAATGCTTGGTCCCTTCCATCTCTCTGCTTTCCTACTGTCTTCATCCAATCCTTCTTACTCCTTTCCATGGCAAGCTTATGCAAGGGTTTCACCGTTGTCAGTGGCTACCTCCCATCCTCTCAGTGGAAATGTTCAACGCACCCTGTCACGGCACGGCTATCCATCTGTCGGTTCTCGATCAGGTCGGAATAGAATCCAGTGATTCTTTTGCGTCTGTCACTAACGCCCCGCCCTCAGGAGTTTGAAGCACGTCACAGTCATTCAATCATTGAATCCTACTCAGAATACCACAGACAAGGTTAGACCTTCCGGATTCTCTTGAATGCCGCCATCAGTTCTAGCCTATACCACGAAGACTCTGATCTCACGGAATGGCTGGCTCGTTTGTCAGGCGAGCACTCGGTTGTCAGGCAATCAACCATGCATCGTGTATCAGGAATCCAAGAGATATTCACCCAATCGAAAGTAGAACAGAGGTGGTTGTCAGTCACACGTTCATAGGTGAGAATGATGATGAGTGTCACGGATCATCACATTCATCAAGTTGAAGAACAAGTGATATCTTAGAACAAAAACAAGCGGAATTGAATAGAAGAACAATAGTAATTGCATTAATACTCGAGGTACAGCAGAGCTCCACACCTTAATCTATGGTGTGTAGAAACTCCACCGTTAAAAATACATAAGAACAAGGTCTAGGAATGGCCGAATGGCCAGTCATCCAGTTCTTTGGTGAGCAAAGGGGGTTCATCCTCCCAAGTCTCATTTCCAAATAACTTGTCATTTAGCTTCATGATTGCTCCAAGGTATTTAGCAACTTGCTCTTCAATGACATACTCATCCTCTTCAGAGGAAGAATACTCATCAGAGCTCATGAATGGCAAAAGTAAGTTCAATGGAATCTCTATGGTCTCATTTTGAGCCTCAGATTCCCATGGTTCCTCATTGGGGAACTCTTTGGAGGCCAGTGGACGTCCATTGAGGCCTTCCTCAGTGGCGTTCACTGCCTCTCCTTCCTTTCCAAATTCGGCCATGTTGATGGCCTTGCACTCTCCTTTTGGATTTTCTTCTGTATTGCTTGGGAGAGTACTAGGAGGGAGTTCAGTAATTCTCTCGCTCAGCTGACTCACTTGTGCCTCCAAGTTTCTAATGGAGGACCTTGTTTCAGTCATGAAACTTTGAGTGGTTTTGATTAGATCAGAGACCATGGTTGCTAAGTCAGAGGTATTCTGCTTAGAACTCTCTGTCTGTTGCTGAGAAGATGATGGAAAAGGCTTGCTATTGCTAAACCTGTTTCTTCCACCATTATTATTGTTGAAACCTTGTTGAGGTCTCTGTTGATCCTTCCATGAGAGATTTGGATGATTTCTCCATGAAGGATTATAGGTGTTTCCATAGGGTTCTCCCATGTAATTCACCTCTTCCATTAAAGGGTTCTCAGGATCATAAGCTTCTTCTTCAGATGAAGCCTCCTTAGTACTGCTTGGTGCATTTTGCATTCCAGACAGACTTTGAGAAATCATATTGACTTGTTGAGTCAATATTTTGTTCTGAGCCAATATGGCGTTCAGAGTGTCAATCTCAAGAACTCCTTTCTTCTGATTAGTCCCATTGTTTACAGGATTTCTTTCAGAAGTGTACATGAATTGGTTATTTGCAACCATTTCAATCAGCTCTTGAGCTTCTGTAGGCGTCTTCTTCAGATGAAGAGATCCTCCAGCAGAGCTATCCAAAGACATCTTGGACAGTTCAGAGAGACCATCATAGAAAATACCTATGATGCTCCATTCAGAAAGCATGTCAGTGGGACACTTTCTGATTAATTGTTTGTATCTTTCCCAAGCTTCATAGAGGGATTCTCCTTCCTTCTGTCTGAAGGTTTGGACTTCCACTCTAAGCTTACTCAATTTTTGAGGTGGAAAGAACTTTGCCAAGAAGGCATTGACTAGCTTTTCCCAAGAGTCCAGGCTTTCTTTAGGTTGTGAGTCCAACCATGTCCTAGCTCTGTCTCTTACAGCAAAAGGGAATAGCATAAGTCTGTAGACCTCAGGGTCAACCCCATTAGTCTTGACAGTGTCACAGATTTGCAAGAATTCAGCTAAAAACTGATGAGGATCTTCCAGTGGAAGTCCATGGAACTTGCAATTCTGTTGCATTAGAGAAACTAATTGAGGCTTAAGCTCAAAGTTGTTTGCTCCAATGGCAGGGATAGAGATGCTTCTCCCATAGAAGTCGGGAGTAGGTGCAGTAAAGTCACCCAGCACCTTCCTTGCATTGTTGGCATTGTTGTTGTTTTTGGCTGCCATGTGTTCTTCTTCTTTGAAGATTTCTGCTAGGTCCTCTACGGAGAGTTGTGCCTTGGCTTCTCTTAGCTTTCGCTTCAAGGTCCTTTCAGGTTCAGGGTCAGCCTCAACAAGAATGCTTTTGTCTTTGCTCCTGCTCATATGAAAGAGAAGGGAACAAGAAAATGTGGAATCCTCTATGTCAGAGTATAGAGATTCCTTGAGGAGTCAGAGGAAAAGAAAAATGGAAGACAGAGGTAGAAAATTCGAATTTATCAAGAAAGATGGAGCTCGAATTGTGTATTAAGGAGTAGTGTTAGTCCATAAATAGAAGGATGTGAGAAGAGGGGAAGAAATTTTCGAAAATAAAAAAAAAATTTAAAAACATTTTGAAAAACTTTAATTGATTTTCGAAAATTAAGAGTGGAAAAGAAATAAAGTGATTTTTGAAAAAGATTTTGAGATTAGAAATAAAAAAGATTTGATTGAAAGCTATTTTGAAAAAGATGTGGTTAAGAAGATATGATTAGTTTTAAAAAGATGTGATTGAGAAGATATGATTTGAAAAACATTTTAAAAATATTTGATTTTGAAAATCAATGACTTGGCTATCAAGAAAAGATATGATTCAAACATTAAACCTTTCTCAACAGAAAAGGCAACATACTTGAAATGTTGAATCAAATCATTAATTGATAGCAAGTATCTTTAAATATAGAAAGAAATTGATTTTGAAAGAGATTTGATTAAAAAGATATGATTTGAAAAAGATTTGATTTTGAAAAACTTTGAAAACTTGAAAAAAAATTGATTTGAAAACAAAATCTTCCCTCTTGTGCCATCCTGGCGTTAAACGCCCAAAATGCTACCCTTTTGGGCGTTAAACGCCCAACCAGGTACCCTGGCTGGCGTTTAAACGCCAGTCTGTCCTTCTTCACTGGGCGTTTTGAACGCCCAGCTTTTTCTGTGCAATTCCTCTGCTGTATGTTCTGAATCTTCAATTCTCTGTATTATTGACTTGAAAAGACACAAATTAAAAATATTTTTGGATTTTTAATAATAAAGAATAATCAAAATGCAACTAAAATCAAATAACAATGCATGCAAGACACCAAACTTAGCAGTTTGTATACTACTGACACTAAGGAGAATGCATATGAGACACAACAAAATACTCAAGCCAAGAGAATTCAAAGATCAGAGCAATGAAATCATCAAGAACAACTTGAAGATTAATGAAGACACATGCATGAATGCAAGAAGAACAAAAACATGCAATTGACACCAAACTTAACATGAAACACTAGACTCAAACAAGAAATATTTTTGGATTTTATGATTTTGTAATTTTTTTTGGATTTTTTTCGAAAATTAAGTGGAAAAAGAAAATAAAGGTATCAAAATTCTTAATGAGAATTCCAGGAATCATGCAATGTTTAGTCTAAGACTCCGGTCCAGGAATTAGACATGGCTTCACAGCCAGCCAAGCTTTCAAAGAAAGCTTCGGTCCAAAACACTAGACATGGCCAAAGGCCAGCCAAGCCTTAGCAGATCACTGCTCCAACAGCAAGATTGATAGAAATCAACAAGCTCTTGTGATGATAAGTTGAAACCTCGGTCCAATGAAATTAGACATGGCTTCACAGCCAGCCAGACTTCAACAAATCATCATGAAACTCTAGAATTCATCTTCAAGAATTCTGAAAAAAAAATACCTAATCTAAGCAACAAGATGAACCTTCAGTTGTCCATACTCGAACAATGCCTGGCAACGGCGCCAAAAACTTGGTGCACAAAATTGTGATCAATACTTTTCACAACTCAAATAATCCACGGTGATGAACCCAACAACTTGGTGTTCAATACCATGGCATAAACACAACTTCGCACAACTAACCAGCAAGTGTACTGGGTCGTCCAAGTAATAAACCTTACGCGAGTAAGGGTCGATCCCACAGAGATTGTTGGTATGAAGCAAGCTATGGTCTCCTTGTAAATCTTAGTCAGGCAAACTCAAATGAATATGGGTGATATACGAATAAAACATAAAGATAAAGATAGAGATACTTATGTAATTCATTGGTGGGAATTTCAGATAAGCGTATGAAGATGCTTGGTCCCTTCCGTCTCTCTGCTTTCCAACTGTCTTCATCCAATCCTTCTTATTCCTTTCCATGGCAAACTTATGCAAGGGTTTCACCGTTGTCAGTGGCTACCTTCCATCCTCTCAGTGGAAATGTTCAACGCACCCTGTCACAGCACGACTATCCATCTGTCGGTTCTCGATCAGGCCGGAATAGAATCCAGTAATTCTTTTGCGTCTGTCACTAACGCCCCGCCCTCAGGAGTTTGAAGCACGTCACAGTCATTCAATCATTGAATCCTACTCAGAATATCACAGACAAGGTTAGACCTTCCGGATTCTCTTGAATGCCACCATCAGTTCTAGCCTATACCACGAAGACTCTGATCTCACGGAATGGCTGGCTCGTTTGTCAGGCGAGCACTCGGTTGTCAGGCGATCAACCATGCATCGTGTATCAGGAATCCAAGAGATATTCACCCAATCGAAAGTAGAACAGAGGTGGTTGTCAGTCACACGTTCATAGGTGAGAATGATGATGAGTGTCACGGATCATCACATTCATCAAGTTGAAGAACAAGTGATATCTTAGAACAAGAACAAGCGGAATTGAATAGAAGAACAATAGTAATTGCATTAATACTCGAGGTACAGCAGAGCTCCACACCTTAATCTATGGTGTGTAGAAACTCCACTGTTAAAAATTCATAAGAACAAGGTCTAGGCATGGCCGAATGGCCAGCCTCCCAAAGAGGGTTTGATGAGCGGATAATTTGTACGCTTTTTGGCATTGTTTTTAGTATGTTTTTGGTATGATCTAGTTAGTTTTTAGTATATTTTTATTATTTTTTAGTTAAAATTCACTTTTCTGGACTTTACTATGAGTTTGTGTGTTTTTCTGTGATTTCAGGTATTTTCTGGCTGAAATTGAGGGACCTGAGCAAAAATCTGATTCAGAGACCAAAAAGGACTGCAGATGCTGTTGGATTCTGACCTCCCTGCACTCGAAGTAGATTTTCTGGAGCTATAGAAGCCCAATTGGCGCGCTCTCAACGGCGTTGGAAAGTAGACATCCTGGGCTTTCCAGCAATATATGACAGTCTATACTTTGCCCAAGATTTGATGGCCCAAACCGGCGCTCAAGGTCACCCTCAGGAATTCCAGCGTTAAACGCCGGAACTGGCACCAAAATGGGAGTTAAACGCCCAAACTGGCATAAAAGCTGGCGTTTAACTCCAAGAAGAGTCTCTACACGAAAATGCTTCAATGCTCAGCCCAGGCACACACCAAGTGGGCCCGGAAGTGGATTTTTATGTCATTTACTCATCTTTGTACGCCCTAGGCTACTAGTTCTCTATAAGTAGGACCTTTTACTATTGTATTTTCATCTTTGGACATCTAGTTCTTAGATCAGATCTTGGTTCTTCTGGTTCCCTCTCTGGGGCCGAAGCCAATGATCACCCTTGTTCTTATGTACCTTTTCAACGGTGGAGTTTCTACACACCAAAAATTAAGGTGTGGAGCTCTACTGTACCTCGAGTATTAATGCAATTACTATTGTTCTTCTATTCAATTCCGCTTGTTCTTGTTCTAAGATATCACTTGTTCTTCAACTTGATGAATGTGATGATCCGTGACACTCATCATCATTCTCACCTATGAACGTGTGACTGATAACCACCTCCGTTCTACCTTCGATTGGGTGAATATCTCTTGGATTCCTGATACACGATGCATGGTTGATCGCCTGACAACCGAGCGCTCGTCTGACAAACGAGCCAGCCATTCCATGAGATCAGAGTCTTCGTGGTATAGGCTAGAACTGATGGCGGCATTCAAGAGAATTCGGAAGGTCTAACCTTGTCTGTGGTATTCTGAGTAGGATTCAATGACTGAATGACTATGACGTGCTTCAAACTCCTGAGGGCGGGGCGTTAGTGACAGACGCAAAAGAATCACTGGATTCTATTCCGGCCTGATCGAGAACCGACAGATGGATAGCCGTGCCGTGACAGGGTGCGTTGAACATTTCCACTGAGAGGATGGGAGGTAGCCACTGACAACGGTGAAACCCTTGCTTAAGCTTGCCATGGAAAGGAGTAAGAAGGATTGAATGAAGACAGTAGGAAAGCAGAGAGACGGAAGGGAAGGCATCTTCATACGCTTATCTGAAGTTCCTACCAATGAATTACATAAGTATCTCTATCTTTATCTTTATGTTTATGCGTTTATCACCATACCCATTTGAGTTTGCCTGACTAAGATTTACAAGGTGACCATAGCTTGCTTCATACCAACAATCTCTGTGGGATCGACCCTTACTCGCGTAAGGTTTATTACTTGGACGACCCAGTACACTTGCTGGTTAGTTGTGCGAAGTTGTGTTTATGCCATGGTATTGAACACCAAGTTTTTGGATTCATTACCGGGGATTATTTGTGTTGGGAAAAGTATTGATCACAATTTCGCATACTAAGTTTTTGGCGCCGTTGCCGGGGATTGTTGAGTTTGGACAACTGACGGTTCATCTTGTTGCTTAGATTAGGTATTTTTTTTTCGGAATTCTTGAAAATGAATTCTAGAGTTTCATGATGATTTGTTGAAGTCTGGCTGGCTGAGAGGCCATGTCTAATTTCATTGGACCGAGGTTTCAACTTATCATCACAAGAGCTTGTAGATTTCTATCAATCTTGCTGTTGGAGCAGTGATCTGCTAAGGCTTGGCTGGCCTTTGGCCATGTCTAGTGTTTTGGACCGAAGCTTTCTTTGAAAGCTTGGCTGGCTGTGAAGCCATATCTAATTCCTGGACCGGAGTCTTAGACTAAACATTGCATGATTCCTGGAATTCTCATTAAGAATTTTGATACCTTTTTCCACTTAATTTTCGAAAAAGCACAAAAAAATTACAAAATCATAAAATCCAAAAATATTTCTTGTTTGAGTCTAATGTCTCATTTTAAGTTTGGTGTAAATTGCATGCATTCATTCATGTGTCTTAAGGATCTTCAAGTTGTCATTGATGATTTCTTACTCTAATCTTTGAATTCTCTTGACTTGAGTGTTTATGTGTCTCATATGCATTCTCATTAGTGTCAGTAGTATACAAACTGCTAAGTTTGGTGTCTTGCATGCATTGTTATCTGATTTTAGTTGCATTTTGATTATTCCTCACTATTAAAAATCCAAAAATATTTTTAATTTGTGTCTTTTCAAGTCAATAATATAGAGAATTGAAGATTCAGAACATACTGCAGAGGAATTATACAGAAAAAGCTGGTCGTTTAAAACGCCCAGTGAAGAAGGACAGACTGGCGTTTAAACGCCAGCCAGGGTACCTGGTTGGGCGTTTAACGCCCAAAAAGGTAGTGTTTTGGGCGTTAAATGCCAGAATGTGCACCATTCTGGGCGTTTAACGCCAGGATGGCACAAGAGGGAAGATTCTGTTTTTCAATGCAATTTTTTTCAGGTTTTCAAAGTTTTTCAAAATCAAATCTTTTTCAAATCATATCTTTTCAATCATATGTTTTCAAAATCAATTTCTTTCCTTTTTCAAAGATACTTGCTATCAATTAATGATTTGATTTAACATTTCAAGTATATTGCCTTTTCTGTTGAGAAAGGTTTAATGTTTGAATCATATCTTTTCTTGATAGCCAAGTCATTAATTTTCAAAATCAAATCTTTTAAAATGTTTTTCAAATCATATCTTCTCAATCACATGTTTTTAAAACCAATCATATCTTCTTAACCACATCTTTTTCAAAATAACTTTCAATCAAATCTTTTTTATTTCTAATTTTAAAATCTTTTTCAAAAATCACTTTATTCCTTTCCCACTTTTATTTTCGAAAATCAATTAGTGTTTTTCAAAATGTTTTCAAAATCTTTTACTTAATTTTCGAAAATTGCTTCCCCTCTTCTCACATCCTTCTATTTATGGACTAACACTATTCCTTAATGCAAAATTCGAACTCCATCTTCTTTGATAAGTTCGAATTTTCTACTTCTGGCTTCTATTTTTCTTTTCCTCTGACACCTCAAGGAATCTCTATACTGTGACATAGAGGATTCCATATTTTCTTGTTCTCTTCTCTTTCTTATGAGCAGGAGCAAAGACAAAAGCATTCTTGTTGAGGCTGATCCTGAACCTGAAAGGACCTTGAAGCGAAAGCTGAGAGAAGCTAAGGCACAACTCTCTGTAGAGGACCTAACCAAATTCTTCAAAGAAGAAGAACACATGGCAGCCGAAAACAACAACAATGCCAACAATGCAAGGAAGGTGCTGGGTGACTTTACTGCACCTACTCCCGACTTCTATGGGAGAAGCATCTCTATCCCTACCATTGGAGCAAACAACTTTGAGCTTAAGCCTCAATTAGTTTCTCTAATGCAACAGAATTGCAAGTTCCATGGACTTCCATTGGAAGATCCTCATTAGTTCTTAGCTGAATTCTTGCAAATCTGTGACACTGTCAAGACTAATGGGGTTGACCCTGAGGTCTACAGACTTATGCTATTCCCTTTTGCTGTAAGAGACAGTGCTAGAACATGGTTGGACTCACAACCTAAGGAAAGCCTGGACTCTTGGGAAAAGCTAGTCAATGCCTTCTTGGCAAAGTTCTTTCCACCTCAAAAATTGAGTAAGCTTAGAGTGGAAGTCCAAACCTTCAGACAGAAGGAAGGAGAATCCCTCTATGAAGCTTGGGAAAGATACAAACAGTTAATCAGAAAGTGTCCCTCTGACATGCTTTCTTAATGGAGCATCATAGGTATTTTCTATGATGGTCTCTCTGAACTATCCAAGATGTCTTTGGATAGCTCTGCTGGAGGCTCTCTTCATCTGAAGAAGACGCCTACAGAAGCTCAAGAGCTAATTGAAATGGTTGCAAATAACCAATTCATGTACACTTCTGAAAGGAATCCTGTGAACAATGGGACTAGTCAGAAGAAAGGAGTTCTTGAGATTGACACTCTGAATGCCATATTGGCTCAGAACAAAATATTGACTCAACAAGTCAATATGATTTCTCAAAGTCTGTCTGGAATGCAAAATGCACCAAGCAGTACTAAAGAAGCTTCATCTGAGGAAGAAGCTTATGATCCTGAGAACCCTTCAATGGAAGAGGTGAATTACATGGGAGAACCCTATGGAAACACCTATAATCCTTCATGGAGAAATCATCCAAATTTCTCATGGAAGGATCAACAGAGACCTCAACAAGGTTTCAACAATAATAATGGTGGAAGAAACAGGTTTAGCAATAGCAAACCTTTTCCATCATCTTCTCAGCAACAGACAGAGAGTTCTAAGCAGAATAACTCTGACTTAGCAACCATGGTCTCTGATCTAATAAAAACCACTCAAAGTTTCATGACTGAAACAAGGTCCTCCAATAGAAACTTGGAGGCACAAGTGGGTCAGCTGAGCAAGAAAATTATTGAACTCCCTCCTAGTACTCTCCCAAGCAATACAGAAGAAAATCCAAAAGGAGAGTGCAAAGCCATCAACATGGCCGAATTAGGAGAGGAAGGAGAGGCAGTGAACGCCACTGAGGAAGACCTCAATGGACGTCCACTGGCCTCCAATGAGTTCCCCAATGAGGAAGCATGGGAATCTGAGGCTCAAAATGAGACCATAAAGATTCCATTGGACTTACTTCTGCCATTCATGAGCTCAGATGAGTATTCTTCCACTGAAGAGGATGAGTATGTCACTGAAGAGCAAGTTGCCAAATACCTTGGAGCAATCATGAAGCTGAATGACAAGTTATTTGGAAATGAGACTTGGGAGGATGAACCCCCTTTGCTCACCAAAGAACTGGATGACTTGTCTAGGCAGAAACTGCCTCAAAAGAGACAGGATCATGGGAAGTTTTCAATACCTTGTACCATCGGCACCATGACCTTCAAGAAGGCCTTGTGTGACTTAGGGTCAAGTGTAAACCTCATGCCTCTCTCTGTAATGGAGAAGCTAGGGATCTTTGAGGTGCAAGCTGAAAAAATCTCACTAGAGATGGCAGACAACTCAAGAAAACAAGCCTATAGACTTGTAGAGGATGTTCTGGTAAAGGTTGAAGACCATTACATCCCTACTGATTTCATAGTCCTAGAGACTGGGAAGTGCATGGATGAATCCCTCATCCTTGGCAGACCCTTCCTAGCCACAGCAAAGGCTGTGAAACATGATCAAAAGCTCTCTAAATACAATAGTAAAAGGTCCTACTTATAGAAAACTAGTAGCATAAGGTTTACAGAGATGAGTAAATGACATAAAAATCCACTTCCGGGCCCACTTGGTGTGTGCTTGGGCCGAGCAATGAAGCATTTTCGTGTAGAGACTCCTCTTGGAGTTAAACGCCAGCTTTTATGCCAGTTTGGGCGTTTAACTCCCACTTTGGTGCCAGTTCCGGCGTTTAACGCTGGGAATTCTGAGGGTGACTTTGACGCCGGTTTGGGCCATCAAATCTTGGGCAAAGTATGGACTATCATATATTTCTGGAAAGCCCAGGATGTCTACTTTCCAACGCCGTTGAGAGCGCGCCAATTGAGCTTCTGTAGCTCTAGAAAATCTTCGAGTGCAGGGAGGTCAGAATCCAACAGCATCTGCAGTCCTTTTTAGTCTCTGAATCAGATTTTTGCTGAGGTCCCTCAATTTCAGCCAGAAAATACCTGAAATCACAGAAAAATACACAAACTCATAGTAAAGTCCAGAAAAGTGAATTTTAACTAAAAACTAATAAAAATATACTAAAAACTAACTAGATCATACTAAAAACATACTAAAAACAATGCCAAAAAGCGTACAAATTATCCGCTCATCAATACACCAAGTGGGCCCCGGAAGTGGATTTATGCATCAATTACTTACTCAAGTAAACCCTAGTAGCTAGTTTATTATAAATAGGACTTTTTACTAGTGTATTAGACATCTCTGGACGCCTAGTCCTTAGACCATGGGGGCTGCCATTCGGCCATGTATGAACCTTTCACTTATGTATTTTCAACGGTGGAGTTTCTACACACCATAGATTAAGGGTCTGGAGCTCTGCTGTACCTCAAGTTTCAATACAATTACTATTATTTTCTATTCAATTCTCTTTTATTCTTATTCCAAGATATACATTGCACTACAACCTGATGAATGTGATGATCCGTGACACTCATCATTCTCACCTATGAACGCGCGTGACTGACAACCACTTCCGTTCTACCTTAGGCCGGGCGCATATCTCTTAGATTCCCCAACAGAAACTTCGTGGTATAAGCTAGATAGATGGCGGCATTCATGGGAATCCGGAAAGTCTAACCTTGTCTGTGGTATTCCGAGTAGGATTTCGGGAATCTAGAAAGTCTAACCTTGTTTGTGGTATTCCGAGTAAGATTCCGGTATTGAATGACTGTTACGAGCTTCAAACTCCTGAAGGCTGGGTGTTAGCGACAGACGCAAAAGAATCAATGGATTCTATTCCAACCTGATTGTGAACCGACAGATTATTAGCCGTGCTGTGACAGAGCATTTGGACCATTTTCACTGAGAGGATGGGATGTAGCCATTGTCAAGGTTGATGCCTCCAGACAATTAGCCATGTAATGACAGCGCATAGGACCATTTTCCTGAGAGGATGAAAAGTAGCCATTGATGACGGTGATGCCCTACATACAGCTTGCCATGGAAAGGAGTAAGAAGGATTGGATGAATGTAATAAGAAAGTAGAGTTTCAAAAGGAGCACAGCATCTCCATACGCCTATTGATGAGCGGATAATTTATACGCTTTTTGGCATTGTTTTTAGGCAGTTTTTTGTAAGTTCAAGCTACTTTTAGGGATGTTTTCATTAGTTTTTATGTTAAATTCACATTTCTGGACTTTACTATGAGTTTGTGTGTTTTTCTGTGATTTCAGGTAATTTCTGGCTGAAATTGAGGGACTTGAGCAAAACTCTGAAAAAGGCTGACAAAAGGACTGCTGAAGCTGTTGGAATCTGACCTCCCTGCACTCGAAATGGATTTTCTGGAGCTACAAACTCCAAACGGCGCGCTCTCAACGGCGTTGGAAAGTAGACATCCAGGGCTTTCCAGCAATATATAATAGTTCATACTTTATTCGGAAATTGACGACGTAACTTGGCGTTGAACGCCAAGTACATGCTGCTGTCTGGAGTTAAACGCCAAAAAAACGTCATGACCCGGAGTTGAACGCCCAAAACACGTTATAACTTGGAGTTCAACTCCAAGAAAAGCCTCAGCTCGTGGATAGATCAAGCTCAGCCCAAACATACACCAAGTGGGCCCCGGAAGTGGATTTATGCATCAATTACTTACTCATGTAAACCCTAGTAACTAGTTTATTATAAATAGGACTTTTTACTAGTGTATTAGACATCTCTGGACGCCTAGTCCTTAGACCATGGGGGCTGGCCATTCGGCCATGTATGAACCTTTCACTTATGTATTTTCAACGGTGGAGTTTCTACACACCATAGATTAAGGGTCTGGAGCTCTGCTGTACCTCAAGTTTCAATATAATTACTATTATTTTCTATTCAATTCTCTTTTATTCTTATTCCAAGATATACGTTGCACTTCAACCTGATGAATGTGATGATCCGTGACACTCATCATTCTCACCTATGAACGCGCGTGACTGACAACCACTTCCGTTCTACCTTAGGCCGGGCGCATATCTCTTAGATTCCCCAACAGAAACTTCGTGGTATAAGCTAGATAGATGGCGGCATTCGTGGGAATCCGGAAAGTCTAACCTTGTCTGTGGTATTTCGAGTAGGATTTCGGGAATCTAGAAAGTCTAACCTTGTTTGTGGTATTCCGAGTAAAATTCTGGTATTGAATGACTGTTACGAGCTTCAAACTCCTGAAGGCTGGGTGTTAGCGACAGACGCAAAAGAATCAATGGATTCTATTCCAACCTGATTGAGAACCGACAGATTATTAGCCGTGCTGTGACAGAGCATTTGGACCATTTTCACTGAGAGGATGGGATGTAGCCATTGTCAAGGGTGATGCCTCCAGACGATTAGCCATGCAGTGACAGCGCATAGGACCATTTTTCTGAGAGGATGAAAAGTAGCCATTGATGACGGTGATGCCCTACATACAGCTTGCCATGGAAAGGAGTAAGAAGGATTGGATGAATGTAATAAGAAAGTAGAAATTCAAAAGGAGCACAGCATCTCCATACGCCTATTGATGAGCGGATAATTTATACGCTTTTTGGCATTGTTTTTAGGTAGTTTTTAGTAAGGTCAAGCTACTTTTAGGGATGTTTTCATTAGTTTTTATGTTAAATTCACATTTCTGGACTTTACTATGAGTTTGTGTGTTTTTCTATGATTTCAGGTAATTTCTGGCTGAAATTGAGGGACATGAGCAAAACTCTGAAAAAGGCTGACAAAAGGACTGCTGAAGTTGTTGGAATCTGACCTTCCTGCACTCGAAAAGGATTTTCTGGAGCCACAAACTCCAAATGGTGCGCTCTCAACGGCGTTGGAAAGTAGACATCCAGAGCTTTCCAGCAATATATAATAGTCCATACTTTATTCGGAAATTGACGACGTAACTTGGCGTTGAACGCCAAGTACATGCTGCTGTCTGGAGTTAAACGCCAGAAAAACGTCATGACCCGGAGTTGAACGCCCAAAACACGTTATAACTTGGAGTTCAACTCCAAGAAAAGCCTTAGCTCGTGGATAGATCAAGCTCAGCCCAAACATACACCAAGTGGGCCCCGGAAGTGGATTTATGCATCAATTACTTACTGATGTAAACCATAGTAGCTAGTTTATTATAAATAGGACTTTTTACTAGTGTATTAGACATCTCTGGACGCCTAGTCCTTAGACCATGGGGGCTGGCCATTCGGCCATGTATGAACCTTTCACTTATGTATTTTCAACGGTGGAGTTTCTACACACCATAGATTAAGGGTCTGGAGCTCTGCTGTACCTCAAGTTTCAATACAATTACTATTATTTTCTATTCAATTCTCTTTTATTCTTATTCCAAGATATACGTTGCACTTCAACTTGATGAATGTGATGATCCGTGACACTCATCATCATTCTCACCTATGAACGCGCGTGACTGACAACCACTTCCGTTCTACCTTAGGCCGGACGCATATCTCTTAGATTCTCCAACAGAATCTTCATGGTATAAGCTAGATAGATGGCGGCATTCATGGGAATCCGGAAAGTCTAACCTTGTCTGTAGTATTCCGAGTAGGATTCTAGGAATCTAGAAAGCCTAACCTTGTTTGCGGTATTCCGAGTAAGATTCCGGTATTGAATGACTGTTACGCACTTCAAACTCCTGAAGGCTGGGTGTTAGTGACAGACGCAAAAGAATCAAAGGATTCTATTCCATCCTGATTGAGAACCGACAGATGATTAGCCGTGTTGTGATTGAGCATTTGGACCATTTTCACTGAGAGGATGGGATGTAGCCATTGTCAAGGGTGATGCCTCCAGACGATTAGCCATGCAGTGACAGCGCATAGGACCATTTTCCTGAGAGGATGAAAAGTAGCCATTGATGACGGTGATGCCCTACATACAGCTTGCCACGGAAAGGAGTAAGAAGGATTGGATGAATGTAATAAGAAAGTAGAAATTCAAAAGGAGCACAGCATCTCCATACGCCTATTGATGAGCGGATAATTTATACGCTTTTTGGCATTGTTTTTAGGTAGTTTTTAGTAAGTTCATGCTAATTTTAGGGATGTTTTCATTAGTTTTTATGTTAAATTCACATTCTGGACTTTACTATGAGTTTGTGTGTTTTTCTATGATTTCAGGTAATTTCTGGCTGAAATTGAGGGACTTGAGCAAAACCCTGAAAAAGGCTGACAAAAGTACTGCTGAAGTTGTTGGAATCTGACCTTCCTGCACTCGAAATGGATTTTCTGGAGCGACAAACTCCAAATGGTGCGCTCTCAACGGCGTTGGAAAGTAGACATCCAGAGCTTTCCAGCAATATATAATAGTCCATACTTTATTCGGAAATTGACGACGTAACTTGGCGTTGAACGCCAAGTACATGCTGCTGTCTGGAGTTAAACGCCAGAAAAACGTCATGACCCGGAGTTGAACGCCCAAAACACGTTATAACTTGGAGTTCAACTCCAAGAAAAGCCTCAGCTCGTGGATAGATCAAGCTCAGCCCAAACATACACCAAGTGGGCCCCGGAAGTGGATTTATGCATCAATTACTTACTCATGTAAACCCTAGTAGCTAGTTTATTATAAATAGGACTTTTTACTAGTGTATTAGACATCTCTGGATGCCTAGTCCTTAGACCATGGGGGCTGGCCATTCGGCCATGTATGAACCTTTCACTTATGTATTTTCAACGGTGGAGTTTCTACACACCATAGATTAAGGGTCTGGAGCTCTGCTGTACCTCAAGTTTCAATACAATTACTATTATTTTCTATTCAATTCTCTTTTATTCTTATTCCAAGATATACGTTGCACTTCAACTTGATGAATGTGATGATCCGTGACACTCATCATCATTCTCACCTATGAACGCGCGTGACTGACAACCACTTCCGTTCTACCTTAGGCCGGGCGCATATCTCTTAGATTCTCCAACAGAATCTTCATGGTATAAGCTAGATAGATGGCGGCATTCATGGGAATCCGGAAAGTCTAACCTTGTCTGTGGTATTCCGAGTAGGATTCCAGGAATCTAGAAAGCCTAACCTTGTTTGCGGTATTCCGAGTAAGATTCCGGTATTGAATGACTGTTACGCACTTCAAACTCCTGAAGGCTGGGTGTTAGTGACAGACGCAAAAGAATCAATGGATTCTATTCCATCCTGATTGAGAATCGACAGATGATTAGCCGTGCTGTGACTGAGCATTTGGACCATTTTCACTGAGAGGATGGGATGTAGCCATTGTCAAGGGTGATGCCTCCAGACGATTAGCCATGCAGTGACAGTGCATAGGACCATTTTCCTGAGAGGATGAAAAGTAGCCATTGATGACGGTGATGCCCTACATACAGCTTGCCACGGAAAGGAGTAAGAAGGATTGGATGAATGTAATAAGAAAGTAGAAATTCAAAAGGAGCACAGCATCTCCATACGCCTATTGATGAGCGGATAATTTATATGCTTTTTGGCATTGTTTTTAGGTAGTTTTTAGTAAGTTCAAGCTAATTTTAAGGATGTTTTCATTAGTTTTTATGTTAAATTCACATTCTGGACTTTACTATGAGTTTGTGTGTTTTTCTATGATTTCAGGTAATTTCTGGCTGAAATTGAGGAACTTGAGCAAAACCCAGAAAAAGGCTGACAAAAGTACTGCTGAAGTTGTTGGAATCTGACCTTCCTGCACTCGAAATGGATTTTCTGGAGCCACAAACTCCAAATGGTGCGCTCTCAACGGCGTTGGAAAGTAGACATCCAGAGCTTTCCAGCAATATATACTCCACAAAACTATTGGGAGCAACTAAACACCTCCCTAGGAGAATTGAGTTCCAACATGGGACAACTAAGGGTGGAGCATCAAGAACACTCCATCATCCTTCATGAAATTAGAGAAGACCAAAGAATCATGAGGGAGGAGCAACAAAGACAAGGAAGAGACATTGAGGAGCTCAAGCACTCCATAGGATCTTCAAGAGGAAGAAAGAGCCGCCATCACTAAGGTGGACCCGTTCTTTGATTCTTCTGTTTTTTTTTTAATTTTATGTGCTTATGTTTATCTATGTTTGTGTCTTGTGATCATTAGTGTCTTAGTGTCTATGCCTTAAAGTTATGAATGTCCTATGAATCCATCACCCTTCTTGAATAAAAACGTGCTTAATTGAAAAAGAAAAAGAATTGCATAAATTTTGAATTTTATAACAGTTTAATTATTTTAATGTGGTGGCAATATTTTTGTTTTCTGAATGTATGCTTAAACAGTGCATATGTATCTTGAATTTGTGGTTCATGAATGTTGGCTCTTGAAAGAATGATGAAAAAGGAGACATGTTACTGAGGATCTGAAAAATCATTAAAATGATTCTTGAAGCAAGAAAAAGCAATGAAAAAAAAAAGAAAAAAAATCGAAAAAAAAGAGAAAAAAAAAGAAAGAAAAGAAAACGAAAAAAGGAGAAAAGAAAAATAAAGTTGTGATCCAAGGTAATAAGAGTGTGCTTAAGAACCCTGGACACCTCTAGTTGGGGACTTTAGCAAAGCTGAGTCACAATCTGAAAAGGTTCACCCAATTATGTGTCTGTGGCATGTATGTATCCGGTGGTAATACTGGAAGACAGAGTGCTTTGGGCCACAGCCAAGACTCAATAAGTAGCTATGTTCAAGAATCATCATACTTTACTAGGAGAATCAATAACACTATCTGGATTCTAAGTTCCTAAAGAAGCCAATCATTCTGAATTTCAAAGGATAGAGTGAGATGCCAAAACTATTCAGAGGCAAAAAGCTAAAAGCCCCGCTCATCTAATTAATACTGATCTTCACAGATGTTTTTGGGATTCATTGCGTATTCTCTTCTTTTTATCTTATTTGATTTTTAGTTGCTTGAGGACAAGCAACAATTTAAGTTTGGTGTTGTGATGAGCGGATAATTTGTACGCTTTTTGGCATTGTTTTTAGTATGTTTTTAGTATGATATAGTTAGTTTTTAGTATATTTTTATTCGTTTTTAGTTAAAATTTACTTTTCTGGACTTTACTATGAGTTTGTGTGTTTTTCTTTGATTTCAGGTATTTTCTGGCTGAAATTGAGGGACCTGAGCAAAAATCTGATTCAGAGACTAAAAAGGACTGCAGATGCTGTTGGATTCTGACCTCCCTGTACTCGAAGTGGATTTTCTGGAGCTACAGAAGCCCAATTGGCGCGCTCGCAACGGCGTTGGAAAGTAGACATCCTGGGCTTTCCAGAAATATATGATAGTCTATACTTTGCCCAAGATTTGATGGCCCAAACCGGCGTTCAAAGTCACCCTCAGAAATCCCAGCGTTAAACGCCGGAACTGGCACCAAAATGGGAGTTAAACGCCCAAACTGGCATAAAAGCTGGCGTTTAACTCCAAGAAAAGTCTCTACACGAAAATGCTTCATTGCTCAGCCCAAGCACACACCAAGTGGGCCCGGAAGTGGATTTTTATGTCATTTACTCATTTCTGTAAAACTTAGGCTACTAGTTTTCTATTAGTAGGACCTTTTACTATTGTATTGAGACATCAAGGGGTAGCTATCTTCATTTTGATGCTATCTTAGATCATTGGGAGGCTGGCCATTCGGCCATGCCTAGACCTTGTTCTTATGTATTTTCAACGGTGGAGCTTCTACACACCATAGATTAAGGTGTGGAGCTTTGCTGTACCTCGAGTATTAATGCAATTACTATTGTTCTTCCATTCAATTCCGCTTGTTCTTGTTCTAAGATATCACTTGTTCTTCAACTTGATGAATGTGATGATCCGTGACACTCATCATCATTCTCACCTATGAACGTGTGACTGACAACCACCTCCGTTCTACCTTCGATTGGGTGAATATCTCTTGGATTCCTGATTGCACGATGCATGGTTGATCGCCTGACAACCGAGTGCTCGTCTGACAAATGAGCCAACCATTCCGTGAGATCAGAGTCTTCGTGGTATAGGCTAGAACTGATGGCGGCATTCAAGAGAATCCGGAAGGTCTAACCTTGTCTGTGGTATTCTGAGTAGGATTCAATGATTGAATGACTGTGACGTGCTTCAAACTCCTAGCAGGCGGGGCGTTAGTGACAGACGCAAAAGAATCAATGGATTCTATTCCGGCCTGACCGAGAACTGACAGATGATTACCCATGCTGTGACAGAGCATAGGCAACGTTTTCACTGAGAGGATGGGAGGTAGCCATTGACAACGGTGAAACCCTACATGAGCTTGCCATGGAAAGGAGTAAGAAGGATTGGATGAAGACAGTAGGAAAGCAGAGAGACGGAAGGGAAGGCATCTTCATGCGCTTATCTGAAGTTCCTACCAATGAATTACATAAGTATCTCTATCTTTATCTTTATGTTTTTATGCGTTCATCACTATATCCATTTGAGTTTGCCTGACTAAGATTTACAAGATGACCATAGCTTGCTTCATACTAACAATCTCCGTGGGATCGACCCTTACTCGCGTAAGGTTTATTACTTGGACGACCCAGTGCACTTGCTGGTTAGTTGTGCGATGTTGTGTAATGCCATGGTATTGAACACCAAGTTTTTGGGGTTCATGACTGGGGATTATGAGAGTTGTGAAAAGTATTGTTCACAATTTCGCGCACCAGTTGGATTAGATATTCAAAAGATAAATAAAATAGACAGGAAATAAAGATAAAGTTACTCATGTAATCCAATGGTGGGAATTTCAGATAAGCGTATGGAGATGCTTGTCCCTGATGAATCTCTGCTTTTTCTATTGCTTTCATCCAATCCTTCTAACTCCTTTCCATGGCAAGCTATATGTAGGGCATCACCGTTGTCAATGGCTACATCCCATCCTCTCAGTGAAAATGGTCCAAATGCTCTGTCACAGTACGGCTAATCATCTGTCGGTTCTCAATCAGGTTGGAGTAGAATCCAGTGATTCTTTTGCGTTTGTCACTAACGCCCACCCTTCAAAAGTTTGAAGCTCGTCACAGTCATTCAATCCCGGAATCCTACTCGGAATACCACAGACAAGGTTAGACTTTCCGGATTCCCAAGACATGATCAATAGTCTCCTTAGATGAATAATAAAAATAAAACAAAGACCAAAGATGTCTAATACAATAGTAGACTATCCTATTTATACTAGACTAGCTACTAGGGTTTACAGGAGTACGTAATTGATGCATAAATCCACTTTCAGGGCCCACTTGGTGTATGTTTGGGCTGAGCTTGATCTATCCACGAGCTGAGACTTCTTTTGGAGTTGAACGCCAAGTTGTAATATGCTTTGGGCGTTCAACTCCGGTTCATGACGTGTTTCTGGCGTTTGACTCCAGACAGCAACATGGAACTGGCGTTGAGCGCCAGTTTACGTCATTTAATCACGAATAAAGTTTGGACTATTATATATTATTGGAAAGCTCTGGATGTCTACTTTCCAACGCCGTTGAGAGCGCCCTATTTGGAGTTCTGTAGCTCCAGAAAATCCATTTCGAGTGCAGGGAGGTCAGATTCCAACAGCATCAGCAGTCATTTGTCAGCCTCCTTATCAGAGTTTTGCTCAGCTCCCTCAATTTCAGCCAGAAATTACCTGAAATCACAGAAAAACACACAAACTCATAGTAAAGTCCAGAAATGTGAATTTAGCATAAAAACTAATGAAAACATCCCTAAAAGTAACTAGATTATACTAAAAACTACCTAAAAACAATGCCAAAAAGCATATAAATTATCCGCTCAACAGTGCCTAACTTCTCCTTCCTACGACGTTCTTCAGTAGATTCTCCACATGAAGCCATGGGGTTCCTTGAATGTCCGAACGTCGGAAAGGTAATCAATTTAGTGTTTGATCTAGGTGTTTAAGTAAGAAATTGTATTCATCCTTGATGATTTCCTGTTCAACTATTTCTTCACCTTCAAGTACAAAGTCCTCCTTGTTGTCTTCCTTCACTAGTTCTTCAACCGCGCTGTCAACTTCAAGTGTCTCTACTACCTTCACCTTTAGTGCCTCCTCTAGCTCCTTATGAAGTATGGATTCGTGAAGATGATCCTCTTTCTCTTGTTCCATGTCAATAGTATCAGTGGAATCATATTGCTCTTGGATTGATGGATGTTTGTACTCTTCCATGGATGGATCATGATGTGGTTGAGATGGAAGTGCATTGGAGCTTGAGGGTTGAATATTGGGGGTAGAGGGTTGGCCCATGCAGGGTATAAGTGCTTGAAGAGTAGAGGTGAGACTAGTGATAGAGGCAAGTGCGCTCTCCATGGGGGTTTGGGGTGGGTAGGAGGGTTCATTTATTGGGGGAAAAGGTTCATAACACGGAGGTGGTTCCTCTTGATAAGGATATGGAGATGGTGTATATTGAGGTGGTGGTTCTGGGTATGGTTCATATGGTTGTTGGTGTGGTGAATAAGGATTAGGATCATATGGAGGTGAATGGTGGAAAGGGGCTTGTGAGTGTGGTGGTTCAAAGCTATGTTGAGGAGGTGGTTCGTTGGCATATGATGGGGCTTGTTGGTAACTACAAGGGGGTCCACCATATCTATCAGCTTGGTATGCATTATAGAATGGTCTTTGTCCATGATATCTTGGAAGGTGTTGTCGCCTAAAGGGTTGATCAGCTCCTCTTGGCTCCGTCCATCTTCGATTGCTTTGACCTTGATGCATATTCCTGTTATAACTTCCTCTTCCTGCAACATAGTTGTAACCAGACTCATTGCCAAAGGGGTGAGAGTTCATAGTAGTAGAAGAAAATAAAAACAAAACTAACAAAAAGAAAATATTTTGAAAAATATATAATTTTTGAAAAAAATAAGATAGGATTTTGAAAAAAAATATGATTTTTGAAAAAGGATAAGATAAGATAAAAATTTTTAAAATCTGAAATTTTTTTAAAATATTTACAATAACCAATAATAAGGCACACGTTTGCAATTCCCCGGCAACAGCGCCATTTTGAAGAGAAGATTTTTGCTAGGTCTAGAATTTAGAATAAATTCCCGTTGCAAGCATAGTTTCTAAACCAACAAAAGTCCTGTCTTACAAACGTTTTGGTTGTCACAAGTAACAAATCCCTAAATAAATTGATAACCGAAGTATTTAAACCTCGGGTCGTCTTCTCAAGAAATTGCAGGGAGGTATGTTCTTATTATTGGTTATACAAAGGTATATTTTGGGGTTTTTAAAAGGGTTGAACAAGTAATGTAAAATAACAAGTTGTCAAAATAATAACTAGTAAAGCTCTTGGCAAGGTGTGAGAATTGGAAGTCCTATCACAGTTATCCTTATCAATTGTGATGAGAATTAGATTTTTCTCCCACTAAGTCAACTTCTAACTATGAAGGTAAGTCAAGTGGATGAATTAATTTTTTATTCCTCAGGTCCTAGTCTTTCCTTGGGAAAGGCTAGAGTTATTGGAACTCGAATTAATTCTTACAGAATTCTAATTTTCAGTCAACAATGAGTTTGATAACTCAAGAGTTACCAATTAATCAACCAGAGCCAAAAGGTAGAAAATCTAAATTATCTATATAAATAAAGGAAAGCAATCATAAATCTGAAGTACCTCGAATTATATTAAATAGAAAGTTATATTGAACATAGAAATCCATAAGCCAAATTGGCAATATCAAATAATCAACTAAAGCAATAAATAAAAGTAGAAAATAAATTAAAGGAACATTGAACCTGTGATGAAGAAGTTGAAATCCTAATCCTAATCCTAATCCTAAATCCTAAGAGAGAGGAGAGAACCTCTCTCTCTAAAAACTACATCTAAAACCTAAAATTGAATTATGATCTGATATGAATTGATGTCCTGAGTTGAAATGCGGCCCAGAACTCTGCCAGCGACTTTTGTAATTCTGCAGATTGTGCATGTCACGCGTCCGTGTCGTCCACACGATTGCGTCACTCAGCGTTTTTCGTACCACGCGTGCGCGTTGTCCATGCTTTCGCATCGTTCGTGCAGCTTCCAATCCACGCGGTCGCGTCAGGCACGCGAGTGCGTCACGGTAATTCCTTCTATTTTGCGCGGTCGCGTGAGCCATGCGACCGCGTGACTTCTCGCTGGTCATCTCCTCAATTCCTTGTGTTCCTTCCATTTTTTGCACGCTTGCTCTTCATTCTCTAAGTCATTCCTGCCCTATGAAGCCTGAAACACTTAACACACAGATCAAGGCATCGAATGGTAACAAGAGAGGATTAAGATTAGCTAAATTAAGACCAAAGAAGCATGTTTTTAATCATAGAACTAAACTAAGAAAGAATTGTAAAATCATGCAAATCCTATGAATAAGTGGGTGAAAAGCTTGATAAAACCACTCAATTAAATATAATATAAACCATAAAATAGTTGTTTATCAGGATCCTTCTAAGGTAGAAGTGATGATAAAATGGGAAAGACCGACGACGGTGGCGGAAGTCAGAAGCTTTTTGGGCTTAGCCGAATATTACTGGAGATTCATTGAAGGATTTTCCCGGATTGCACTACCAATGACTAAGTTGACAAGGAAGGAAGTGCCTTTTGTATGGACGTCGGAGTGTTAAGAGAGTTTTCAGACCTTGAAGCAGAAGTTAACTTCAGCACCTCTTTTAATCTTGCCGGAACTGTATGAACTGTTCGAAGTGTACTGTGATACTTCCTTGAAGGGTTTGGGTTGCATGTTAGTGCAACACTGGAATGTGGTGGCTTACGCATCATGTCATCTAAGACCACATGAGGTGAATTACCCAACTCATGACTTGGAATTAGCGGCGATTGTGTTTGCATTGAAGATTTGGAGGCACCACTTGTACGGAATGAGGTTTAGCGTCTTTTTTTATCATAAGAGTCTCAAGTACATCTTTGATCAGAAAGAGCTAAATATGCGTCAAAAAAGGTGGTTGGAGTTGCTAAAGGATTATGATTTTGAACTGAGTTATCATACTGGAAAGGTGAATGTGGTAGCAGACGCATTGAGTCAAAAGTCCTTGACGATTACTTGGATGAAAATCAAGGAGGAGTTGGTGGGTAAGTTTGTGGATCTTAAGTTGGATATTGGTGAAGTTGACGGAAGAGCTTGCCTGAATCAGTTACAGATCTCAAGTGACTTTAAATCCGAACTACTAAAGGCTCATCAAAATGATGACGTGTTACCTAAGGTGTTGCCAGCTATTGAACAAGGGAAGTAATGGAGAGTGTCATGAGATCAAGATGGATTGTGGAGATTCAAGGGTAGGATCATTGTGCTGGATGTTGGGACTTTGCGGCAAGATATATTGAAAGAAGAGCACAAGAGCGGATTTTCTATTCACCCTAGGAGTACTAAGATGTACCACGATCTAAAGGCTATGTTTTGGTGGCCAGGTATGAGGAATGATGTGGCGGAACATGTCTCAAGGTGCCTGACGTGTCAAAAGATAAAGATAGAGCATCGGAAACTGTCAGGAATGTTACAGTCACTTGAAATTCCTCAGTGGAAGTGGGAAAGAATCGCGATGGATTTTGTGACCGGTTTACCGAGGACTAGGTCGGGATTTGATGCAATTTGGGTGATCGTGGATCATTTAACCAAATCTGCTCATTTTCTGCCTATTCGAGTAATTGAACCGGTTGAACCGGTTCAAGTCTGCCCGGTGCTGCGCGAGAAAAAGTGGAATAAGCCAAAAACCATAGAAAACCATTAGAAATGAAAAACTGGGCGTTAATTTTAAAGGTTTGGCCCAAAGTTGGTCCAAACGAGCTAAAAACGCTAACGAGTTAGACTGGTCCAAGTTGGGCCCAAGCCCAACATATATAAGGTTCATTTAATGAACCAATCAGCAGAAACCACACTCAAACACACACACACCCAGCTGAAAGAGAAGGGGAAGAAGAGAACCCTTGAGCACTATTCATCATCATCTTCTCAAGCTCATATCTTGAGCTACAGAGCTTCGATCGCCGCACAGTTTGTGGCTACACGTTCCTAGTGGAGAGCTCTACAAAACCCATATAAGAAACCAGTAAGGAAAGCTCGAATCCCTCTCAGTTCTTATCCTCAAAATTTTGAGTTTTAGGGTTTTGATTAAGTGAGAATTTATGATTTTTGGGTGTTTAGGTTCACTCTAATCCTTGCTTTGCATTGGGTTTTGGCTTCCAAAGCTATTGGGAAAGGTAAAAGCTCTTGAACCTTGGTGAGATTATGTTTATGTTGAGCCATAGGTTGATTTGTGGGGATTTATATGTATATAGCTTGATTATTACGAGTTTGGAGCTTGTTGGTGCTTATTGAAGTTACATTGGTCGTTGGATTGTAGTTGAAAGCTCATTTGGTGCTCAATTTTGAGTTTTGGACATATTGGGAATTAGCCAAGATATGGTTTCGGGTCTATGTAGTATATAATATTCATGGATACTTAGGCTAGTGACCCATAGGATAAGTTTGGATTTGAATGGTTGTTGAGTTGTTGAATGATGGAATGTGATAATTTATGATGAATTGATGATTGTTGAGTTTGATTATGATGATTGATAATGATATGATGAGGATGAATGATTTGTGAAGTTGAGAAGTGAATTGTGTTGATATATGTGATATTGATGTTGATGAATTGGTAATGTAGTTGGAAAAATTTTAATGAGGTTTGATAATAATGTGATATGTTGAGGTTGAGGTTGAGGATGAGGAAAGGTGAAGGAAAATGTGGTAAGCTTGGTGTAATATGACATAAAGGGTTGATTTTGATGAGAATTGGACTTTGGAATGGGTTGGTTTGGATTTGGTTGTGTTTTACAAGAAATTGTGGGTTTGGTAAATTGTGATTTGGTTGTGTTTTACATGTGTTTTACTTGCCTTGTATGCTTCTATTTGTGATTTACTTGCATTGTGTATAATTGTGATTTCTATTGGGATTGAGGAGGTTCGGAAGGCGGTGGAGATGGAATCACATGGAGGATAGGTTAGTGAAGGCTGTGGGACAGCGGTGTTTGGTTAGGATAGAAATCCCCTAAAATATAGTACCCTGTTTAGTTATGATTAAGGCTTTATATAATTATGCTTATTTGTTTTAGAATACTTTAAGTTTGAATTCTTGTGATGGATATAGAGTCTAGGATTGCCTTTGGCATCCCAGGATCTTATATCCTACATCACTGGGCACTGTTACCATACTGAGAACCTCCGGTTCTCATACCATATTTCTGCTGTGTTTTCAGATGTAGGTCGCAACCTACCTCGATGAGTTGTTTGGTCGGTGACAGAAGCGGAGGATCCGAATACTTCTTTTTGAGTCTTTTGATTTATTTTGTATACATCTCTCACTTTTGTATTTTGTTTTGCCTAGAGACTTGTATTGGAGAGAACAAAATTTGTATAAGCTATTTTTACTATCTGTTTCTTTTGGTCTGTATATAGCTAGCCGGCTTAAACTCCGCGAACTGTGGCTAGTTTATCATGATATTATACTCCTTATATTTTGTTATATTATATGTGTTTCTTGTGCCATAAGCTAGTACCTTTGTTAGTACGTTTTGCACTTTTGAAATCCTGTTTTTGGGTTATACCTTTCGTCAGGTTTATAGATAATATTATTTCTTCTATATATTTATATGTATGAGCTTAGAATTATCGTAATATTTGATTATCCTTTGCCTTACGACGTGAGGTAAAGTTTAGGCTAATTAGGGTGTTACTGTTATGATCCGCAGTGACAAATAGATGGTAAAGGGGTTGAAAGAGGAAGATGGTTGAAGTAACCAGATGCTAAGAAAGAATCAAAATCCGAATTTGTTGATTCATTTCAAGGAGGGTTTGGAATGTATGTTTGCAATTTTGGCATAAAAACATATCTTCTTCACCTTCCATTTAGTTATTAAAATTATTATTTCTCATTTATTTTTTGCAAATTAGAGAAATGTTACCCCACTAACAATATTTATTATTTTTAAATAATACTTGATTAATTGTAAATGGTAAAAATTAAATTTCAAATATTAAACTCTAAATCCTAAATCTTAATAGTACAAAAATAATTTGTCAAATAATCTTGACAAAACATATTAATTTTGTAACATTTTTTTTCAAGTTATCGGATGTAGATTAAAAATAAGTTACTAAATTAATTAAATATATTTTATAAATAGTAAAATAGTAAATAATAAACACAAAAATTTTAGATATTTTATATCTCCCCTTTCATCAAAAACTAATTTGTAAATAAACAAAATCAAATTATTCAAAGATAAATTTATGACATATATAAAATAGTTTGATAAAATAATAATAATAATAATAATAATAATAATAATAATAATAATAATAATAATAATAATAATAATGAACAATTTATATTATGTGAAAAATAATCTCAAAAGTTTTTTGATGTCGATTTTAAAAGAAGAAATACATGAATAAAAATATTGTTATCTATTCTAGTAAATTTAATTTCTACTAATCCTAATTATAATGTTCAAAAGTTTCAGAAATCTAACCACTACTACTAATAATTATTTAAACAGACAATCATGAATTATGAATTTATTAATAAGAATATGCATAATAAACAATATGAAAAAAATAAAATATAAAAAAATTAAATCAATAATAAAATATTAAAAACCAAAATGAATATTCAAAAAATTTAAATATGATAACAGTGAGCTAAAAAAATCCTTTTTATATTTTAAAATAATTGACAAAAATAATATAAACAATAACTATATTTTTTAAGTTAAGGAAGAGATTACAAAACTTGAAAGAATAAAGTCATACCTGATAATATGAAATGGGCATTAATAGTTGGAGTACGTTGCAAAATAATTGTTCCTTGTAAAGAAGAAAAAAAGGTTTAAATATAAAATTAAAATCATGGGAAGATTAAAAAAATTAAACAAGTAGATTAACAAATCCCACATACCAATATATTCGAACACAAAATGAAGAGAAATATTAGAAATAGAAAAAAACATCAAAGAATAAAAAGAACTTAGTTTTTTGTTATTATCTTTTGAACTTCTCTCATGTTATTATGTTACATTTTAGTATGTTACGTTAAATTTAGCTTGCAAATCAACACGATTATCAAAATTGGCTGCTATCCACATACATCTCACAACTTGGTAACAAAAAGCATAAACAAAAAGAACTTAATAAGAATGAGAAGTTGCACTCAATCAAGTATGAGACATGCCTTATTTTGGAAATCAAATATTTCTTTCTCTAGGTTTAAATTGGGAGCTAAGATTTCATTGAATGATAATTAAAAATACTACTATTAGGAGAAAAATAATAAAAAAAACATATTTGAACTTAGCACATTGTGTAAGCTTATTAACTGAATATTTTTAGAACCCAAACTTCACTTGATGAAATTAACAAAATGAAAGGTACCTGATGTCAGGGCATCTTAGGCTAGTTTTACTAGCCTTTTTCTTTGTTTTTGATAGTTTTTATGCACTTTCTTAGGTTATAAGTAAGCCATTTAGGTAGAAATACATGTATGTCTATATTCATTCAACCATGAGTAATTTGATGCAATTTCATGAGGTTTTATGCTATGATTATTTATATGCTGAGATTAATAAAAAGCCTCATAATTTTAGCATAGCTTTGATGCAATTGTTGGTTGATAACAGATAAGGAAAGGCATGGAGTAAGGTTGAAGAAAAGAGACTTGGAGAAGAGAAACAGAACATAAATTTGCTGATAGTCACGTTTGAGGAAGCGTTGGATATCCAACATTAACCCCAATGTGGTGATGAATTCAATTCTGGAGCTAAAGAAATTTTGAGCGACGCGTACGCGCCTATGACGCGTACGCGTGAAAAAAACAAAAATTGGTTTCCGCGTGAAAGCGTGCGTGACGCGCAAGCGTGGAATGGCAAAATGACCATTCACGCGTACGCGAGGATCACGCGTAAGCATAAAAAAATATGATGTTGGGGGTCCAACGTTAACTCAAATGTAGCCTCCAACATCCGCAATGCTCAGCCCAGAATTGAAATTGGAAAAAGTGGAATCGACGTGCACGCACCAATGCCGCGTACGCGTGCATGAGAAAAATCAATGCACACTTAAGCGCACAGTATGCGAACGCGCAACAGTGCCAACGTTGGAGGCAACGTTGGAGGTTGGTATTGATGTGTGGAAAACGATCCAATACAAAACTCACCGGCAAGTGTACCGGGTCGCATCAAGTAATAATAACTCACATGAGTGAGGTCGATCCCACAGGGATTGAAGGATTGAGCAATTTTAGTTTAGTGGGTGATTTAGTCAAGCGAATCAAGTTTTGGTTGAGTGATTTCTGTTTAACAAGAAATAAATGACGGTAAATGTAAAGGGGGAAGGGAGAAGTGCAGTAAATTAAAGAACAGGAAAGTAAATTTGCAGAAACTTAAAGAACAAGAAAGTAAATGACTGAAACTTAAAGTGCAAGAAACATAAACTGCAGTAACTTAAATGGCAAGAAAGATAAATGGCTTGAATATAAAAGGGAATTGAGGACTGGGATTGCAGGATCTAAACCAAGAGAAAGTAAATTGCAACAATTAAGAGAGCAAAAATTGAATCAGAAGCAATAAGCATTCAAACAGAAAGGAAATAAAGTGCAGCAGAGGTTCACAGAAGAACCAAAAGTAAAATTGGGTCTCAGGTCTCAAGAGACTAGGTAGCAGAGCCTAGATCTCTATTTGCCTTCCTAGATCCAAGTTAACAAAGCAATTGACAAGAATTAGAAGAGAAAGCAGTAAAGAAAATGTAAATGGATTCAATTATGCAGAAAGAGAATTGAAGAGAATTTGAATGGGAATTGAGACAGAATTTCCTCAATTTCTCACACCCAAAACTCAGAAACACAAGAGTAGAATTGCCCAAGTAAGAATGAGGAAGGAGATCAGTCAATTCTCCCTTAATCCTCTGAGTGCTCGGTCACGTCTCTCAAGAACAATTACAAGAAATTCAAAGCTCAAAAGAAAGGTGAAAGTAAAATTGAAAGTAAAGGTGAGAAGGTCAAGTAAAAAGTTCCTAATTACATCAAACTAGCTTCTATTTATACACTTTCTATTCTTGGATTTTGGGATTTGGATGGGCTTTTGATTTGGTGAAGAAATGAATTAAAATGGGGTTTTAATTTAAATTTTCGGCCTATGAAAATTCACTCCCAGGAGGCTGCCCTGCCCTTGTGGAGGGCAGGGCAGAAAATTGGTGCTTGGTTCATGAGATTGGTGCGGCGTGGTGCGCAGAATTTTCTTCTTGGTGCGCAAGGTGCTTGGAACGCTGCCCTGCCCGCGCCAAGGGCAGGGCAAGAAAGGTTGGTGCGCCAGAATGTGCCATGGTGCTGCCAGAATCCAAAGTTGGTGCGCCAGACTCAGAAATTGGTGTGCCAGAAATTTTCCTTGGTGCATGGGATGCTGCCCTGCCCTCGCGGAGGGCAGGGCAGGAAATTTTGGTGCTGCCAGATGCTGCCAGGGACGGGAGTTGATGCGCCAGATGCTGCCAGGGACGAGAGTTGGTGCGCCAGGATCGTGCGTGATGTGCCAGGATCGTGCGCCAATCCAAATGCTGCCCTGCCCGCGCCAAGGGCAGGGCAGAGTTCTCATATTGCTTGTCCCGTGTTCGAAACACGGAGGAAGCACACGCTACAATAATTTCCTTGGTTTCTTAGCACGGCACTCATCCTTAAGTCCTAGCTTCCTCATGGTTCCTTGTTCGATCCTTGTAGCATGCATCATAGGCATTTTTCCTTTGATTTCTTTCCTTGGAGAGCCCGATACTGCCCTCCACAAGGGCAGGGCAAGGTTCTCTTCCTCTTGGACTCAAGGCACATTTTGTGCTCTGCCCTTGTAGTGGGCAGGGCAGAGTTGCCTTCCTTGGTTGGTTCCTTTATGTTGCCCTCCTAGAGGGCAGTGTGCCCTTGTGGAGGGCAATGTTGCCTCCCCCTTGCATGCGGCACGCTTCCTATTGCTTTGGCTACGCTTTCCTTTCCTTAGGCTACACTTCTTAGGCCACGCTTTTCCTTTTCTTTTCTTTTCTTCACCTATAATAAACCAAAACAACACTCCAAGTATCACTAAATTCAAGAGGCTTATAAATCAATTAAAATTCAATTAAAATTAGCTTAAACCTCATGATTTAACATTAATTCCATGGTGGTTGCTTGATTTAGAGAAGTTATGCATTTTCACTCCAAATCACTTACTTAGGATACAAGAAAGTGCACAAATGCTAACAAAACAAGTGAAATTAGCTTGAAAAATGGGTATATGATGACTTGTCATCACAACACCAAACTTAAATCTTGCTTGTCCCCAAGCAAGCCTCAAAACTAAGAGTAAATGAAATGAATAAGAAAAGGATACTTATCCTTATTATGCAGATAGCAGAACTTGATCTATGGGGCATTTATGCAGACAATGATAACTCACTTATTATTGCTGTTACATGATATACATTTTGCATCAAAGGTTTGCTAAACTTGCTGTTATAAGACTCACTTTTTGATTCCTCCCTTGCTAACTTTTCTTGGCTTATAATGCTTTTAACAAGCTTATTATTTTTTTTTAGAGGTTGGGTGTCAAATGCTGCAGCATAGCCTTTGGCTTTATTTTCTTTTCTTTTTGCTCAACATCTTTCCACCACAGACACTTGGCTCACTAATTCTTCCTAGGATCATTGATGCCCAGCATCTCTTTGGATAGCTAAATGTTCTGTATCTAAGTTGCTCTTTATTGTGGATTTTCAATTGGCCATCCCAAATCAGTTGATCTAAGTGACCGGGTTTTAAAATACCCCTTAGAATTTACTCATCCAAGCAGATCTTAGTACAAGAACACCACAGGCATATGTCCTAAGGTTCAAGCTATTGGTGTCCAACCTTTATTCTTTGTTTTTCTTGCCATTTTGGCTTTTTCTTTCCCTTTTCTTTCTGTTTTTGCTACCAAGGGCTTTTTCATTATTGATAAGAGTCTTTGTAACAGCAAGCTAACTCACACTTGAATGAGAATGATATTATGCAACAATTATTTCATGAGTTATGCATTTAATCAAACACATATACCACCACCAACTTCCATTCATACTTATGCAACATTGGATATTTCACTTTTCAATACAAACCAAACTCTTTTATTTAAGCATATGAGAAACAAAGCACTTTTTAAGCCAAGTGATGGATACAAGCATTATGCATGTTTAGCATTTTTAGCAAACAATTTCACTTGCAACTATATAAACACTTTAGCAAGACATACAATGGTTTCCATGTTCGAAATAATACACAGCAGCAAGGATTAAGTTCAGATACAACCTTTGAAGTTGTAGTCCTTTGATTCTTCCTTCTGTTGTGTTCTCTTTGAGTTAGGATGCATAGTGTCTTCAATTGTTGACTCATGTCCTGCATAATCCTCAAAGTTGCTTGCTTCTCAAGCCCTTAATTATATGGTTAGTGTGTATAAACTGAGTGTGGTTCTTGGATTGATTTTGGTGTAGGGACACCAAACTTAATTGTTTGCCATTGCCTCAGATGCAACAAGTCAACCATGTTTGAAACCATGTATTCTTGCTAAAGGTTAATGAAATAAAAGCTAGAAAACAATTCAACAGATGAATAATGTGTTTGATTGCTTGGAGCTAGAATCATTGAGAGTGTGTTTTTAAATGATATTTTTGGTGGAACACCAAACTTAGAAATTTTCATTCTCTCTCAAATTGTTTTGGTGTGCAACACCAAACTTAGCTCCTTGCAATCCACACCAATTACCCAACATTTTTATTGAAAAAGCTATGAAAAGAAACTACCTCAGGTTGGGTTGCCTCCCAACAAGCGCTCTTTTATTGTCACTAGCTTGACATCTTCATTTTTGCTTCAAGGGGGATCTAAGTTCTGAACCTCCTTTTCTTTGTTCCATTGCCCCCCTAGATATAGTTTTGCTCTATGACCGTTTGCTGTAAACTGACTCTTTGTTGCTTCATCTAGCAATTCAATACTCCCATAAGGAAAAACCTTAGTCACCAAGTATGGACCAGTCCACTTAGACTTAAGCTTGCCAGGGAATATCTTGAGCCGTGAGTTATACAGGAGTACTTGTTGTCCAGGTTTGAATTCTTTCTTCAAAATCTTCCTGTCATGCCATCTCTTAGCTTTCTCCTTGTATATCTTGGTATTTTCATAGGCTTCTAGCCTAAACTCATCTAGCTCATTCAGCTGCAACAATCTTTTCTCTCCTGCTGCTTCAGAATCCAAATTTAGAAGTTTAGTGGCCCAAAAGGCTTTGTGCTCAAGCTCTACAGGAAGATGACAAGATTTGCCATATAACAGTTGAAATGGGGACTTCCCAATAGGAGTTTTAAAAGCTGTTCTGTATGCCCAAAGTGCATCTTCCAACTTCCTAGCCCAATCCTTTCTTGTGCTGCCAACTGTTTTTTCTAGGATCTTCTTCAGTTCCCTGTTTGCTAATTCTGCCTGCCCATTAGTTTGAGGGTGATATGGCGTGGCTACCTTATGAACAACTCCATATTTGTGGAGAAGTTTCTCCATTTGTCAATTGCAAAAATGACCACCACCATCACTGATGAGACCTTTGGGTACTCCATATCTAGTAAAGATGTGCTTCTTCAGGAATTGAAGAACAACTTGTGCATCACAGGTAGTTGTGGCTATGGCTTCCACCCATTTTGAAACATACTCTACTGCTACCAAGATATATCTGAATGATTAGGAAGGGGGAAAGGGTCCCATGAAATCAATACCCCAAAGATCAAACAATTCTACTTCCAAAATGAAGTTCTGTGGCATCTCGTTCCTCTTTGTTAGTCCTCCTGCTCTTTGGCATTCATTACATTGGTGGACAAATTCCCTGGCATCTTTGAAGATGGTTGGCCAATAGAAACCACTTTGTAATACCTCTGCTGCTGTTCTTTCTGGACCAAAGTGTCCACCATAAGCTGAGCCATGGCAATGCCACAATATATCTCTTATTTCACTTTCAGGAATACATCTCCTGATTATTCCATCAGAACACCTTCTGAACAGATAGGGTTCATCCCACAAGAACTTCTTTGCTTCATTGATTAATTTCCTCACTTGTTGCTTAGTGAATTCTTGCGGTATCTTTCTCCCTACTTTGTAGTTTGCTATATCAGCGAACCATGGTGTTTGTTGGATTTGCATGAGATGTTCATCTGGGAAGCTTTCATTCACAGGTAATGAGGCCTTTTGAATTGTTTCTGGTGGCAGCCTTGACAAATGATCAGCAACTAGATTTTCAGTGCCTTTCCTGTCCCTTACCTCAATGTCAAATTCTTGTAAGAGTAGAATCCATCTGATAAGTCTTGGTTTAGCATCCTGCTTTGACATCAAATACTTGAGAGCATCATGATCAGTATAAACCACAATTTTAGATCCTATCAAGTATGATCTAAACTTATCAAATGCATAGACTACAGCTAACAATTCCTTCTCTGTTGTGGTGTAATTTTTTTGAGCTTCATTCAATACTTTGCTTGCATAATATATAACATGATGCAAGTTCCCCTTTTTCTGTCCAAGTACAGCACCAATTGCAATTTCACTTGCATCACACATGAGTTCAAATGGTAAGTTCCAATCCGGGGGTGTGATAATTGGTGCTGTTGTGAGTTTATGTTTTAAAGTTTCAAAAGCATGCTGGCAATTTTTATCAAAAACGAACGGTTGATCAATCATCAAAAGGTTACTCAAAGGTTTGGCTATTTTAGAAAAATCTTTGATAAACCTTCTATAAAATCCTGCATGCCCCAAGAAACTTCTAACAGATTTCACATTAGTTGGTGGAGGGAGTTTTTCTATTATTTCCACTTTTGCCTTGTCAACCTCTATTCCTCTTCTTGAAACTTTATGACCAAGAACAATCCCCTCAGGTACCATGAAATGGCACTTCTCCCAGTTCAAAACCAAATTAGTTTCTTGGCACCGTTTCAAGACAAGAGTTAGATGGTTTAAGCAAGTATTGAAATTATCACCAAAAACAGAGAAGTCATCCATGAAAACCTCTAAAAATTTTTCAACCATATCTGAGAAAATGAAAAGCATACACCTTTGAAAAGTGGTTGGGGCATTGCATAATCCGAATGGCATTCTTCTATAGGCAAAAACTCCAACTGGGCATGTGAATGAAGTCTTTTCTTGGTCTTTTGGATCTACCACTATCTGATTATACCCAGAATAGCCATCCAAGAAGCAATAATAAGCATGGCCAGCCAACCTTTCAAGCATTTGATCAATGAAAGGAAGTGGGAAGTGATCTTTGCGTGTGGCATCATTCAACCTTCTATAGTCAATACAAATTCTCCACCCTGTCACAGTTCTGGTGGGAATGAGTTCACTCTTCTCATTAATAATGACTGTCATCCCACCTTTCTTTGGTACTACTTGGACTGGGCTTATCCATGAGCTATCAGAAATAGGATATATGATTCCTGCATTCCATAACTTCATCACTTCCTTCTGGACGACTTCCTTCATTGCAGGGTTTAGTCTTCTCTGAGGTTGAATTACTGCTTTGGAATTGTCCTCCAAAAGAATCTTATGCATGCATACTGTAGGGCTGATGCCTTTCAAGTCATCAATGGTCCATCCTAAGGCATCCTTGTGGGCTCTGAGAACATCAAGAAGCTCTCCTTCTTCTTTCTTTGTCAAGGACGAATTGATGATCGCCGGGAGGCTTTCTGAAGTTCCAAGAAAAGCATATTTGAGATGAGAAGGTAATGGCTTCAGTTCTTGCTTTTGCACCTCTTCTTTCTTGCTTGGTTCCACTTCTTTGTTTATGAAAGCTTCAGCCACATGTTCCTCTATTGTTTCTTGATTGTCTTTTTCTTGCTCATGCTGATCAATGTCTAACATTTCTTCCACCAAGCTCTCTATCATATCCACCCTCAAATGATCTTCCTGCTCTGGAGGGTGTTGCATTGACTTAAAAACATTGATGATCATCTGCTCATTGTGTACTCTGAAAATCATTTCTCCTTTTTCCACATCTATAATGGCTCTTGCAGTTGCTAGAAATGGTCTGCCCAAGATGATTGAATTGTTGCCTTCCTCATCGGTATCTAGGATTACAAAGTCTGCAGGGAAGATAAACTCTCCAACCTTTACTAGCAAATTTTCCACAATTCCATTTGGTATCTTGATTGATCTGTCTGCCATGACTAGTGACATCTTGGTTGGTTTGAGTTTTTCTATGGCCAACTTCTTCATCATGGACAAGGGCATTAAGTTGATACTAGCTCCAAGATCACAAAGAGCTTTATCCAAGGATAGTTTGCCTATAATGCATGACACTACAAAGCTCCCTGGATCTTTTAGTTTTGGTGGGATTCCTTTTTGGAGCACAGCACTACATTCCTCACTAAGCATCACCGTTTCCTTCTCATTCCAATCTCTTTTCTTGTTGATGAGCTCCTTTAGAAATTTGGCATACAGAGGCATTTGCTCCAAAGCCTCTGCCAAAGGTATGTTGATTTCCAACTTCTTGAAAGTCTCAAGAAATTTCTGGAAATGCTGATCCTTGGTTTCCTTGTGAAATCTCTGTGGATAAGGCAGTGGTGGTGTTGAGCTCTTCACCACTTGATGTTGTTTTGGAATTGGTTCCTCCAAGATCTTCTTTCCTTTCTTCAAATTCTGTGGTTTGTTGTCTTCCTCTGTGAGTTTTTCTGGAGCATTCTTGCTTATCATGTCTTTGTTGATGGCTTCATCATTCTTTGTTGGCTCAGTGTCATTCTCCATAAGCTTCTTTGTTGCTCCTTGGTTGCCATCCACTAACACTTTTCCACTTCTTAGTTGCACGACCTTGCATTCTTCCTTTGGGTTGGGAATGGTATCACTAGGCAGTGAACTTGATGGTTTTTCAATAGAAATCTTCTTAGAGATTTGTCCAATCTGCCTCTCTAGGTTCTTCATGGAGGCTTCTTGGTTCTTGGTTGTCAATTCTTGGTTCTTCATCAGTTTCTCCATGAGCAGCTCTAGATTGGTGATTCTCTGTGAGTCTTGTGAGATGGGTTGATTTTGGGGTGTTGATGGATGATGATAAGTGTTTTGGTTAGTTGGTTGGTTATTGGGTGGGTATTGGTTAGAATTTGGGTAGTTGTTTTGTGGTTTTCTGTATGAGTTTTGGTTAGTGTTTGGCTGGGGGTTGTGGTTTGTGTTTTTCCAATTGTTCTGACTTGTGTTTCTTTGCCATGGTTGTTGGTTTTGATTATGGTTGTCTCCCCATCTGAGGTTGGGATGGTTCTTCCAAGATGGATTGTAAGTATCACCATAGACTTCATTTGTTCCAGGATTTTGGTTGTGCATGTATTGGACTTGCTCTTGTTGTTGCTCTTCTTGAGTTTCTTCATTTGGCACCCAAGTGGTTGGTGGTTGGCTTGTGGTGCTCACTGCTGCCACTTGCAAGCCATCAATTCTTTTGGCCATTTGCTCAAACTGTTGTTGAATCTGCTGCTGCATCATCTTGTTTTGAGCTAAAATTGAATCAACTCCTTCCAACTCCATTACTCCTCTTCTCTGTGATGGTTGGCGTTGTCTTTGATGAGCAAAGAAATATTGGTTGTTGGCCACCATATCAATAAGGTTTTGAGCTTCCTCTGTGGTTTTCATGAGTTGTAATGAGCCTCCGGCAGAGTGATCAAGAGCTTCTTGAGCTTTAAGAGTGAGTCCCTCATAGAAGTTTTGCAACTTGTCCCACTCAGTGAACATCTCTGGTGGACATTTCCTCAATAGAGCCTTATATCTTTCCCATGCTTCATATAAGTTCTCGGCCTCTAATTGAGTGAACGTTTGAACCTCAGTCTTCAACCTTAGGATTCTTTGAGGTGGATAAAATTTAGCAAGAAACTTGCTCACCAAGTCATCCCAAGTGTTGATGCTTTCTTTTGGAAAGGTCTCTAGCCATTGAGTGGCTTTATCTCTGAGAGAGAATGGGAAGAGCAACAACTTGTAGCTATCAGGAGGTACACCATTTGTTTTCACTGTGTCACAGATTCTCAAGAAAGTAGACAGATGTTGATTTGGATCCTCCAAAGGCCTTCCTCCAAAAGAACAATTGTTTTGAACCAGAGTGATGAGTTGTGGCTTGAGTTCAAAATTGTTTGCGTTGACATTGGGAGGAAGAATGCTACTCCCACAATGCCTAGCATTTGCAAATGTGTATGAAGCCAAGACTCTTCTCTGTTGTTGATTATTGTTGGCTCCTTCTCCTGGTTGATTGGTATCTCCTTCCATGTCTTGGAATTCCTCCTCAGATTCTTCTTTTCCAACAACGTTCTTCCCTCTTTCAGCTCTTCTTATTCTCCGAAGAGTCCTTTGATCAATTTCAGAGATGATAGGGGAAGATCTTCCTATACCTGACATACAAACACACAACAATAAACACACAGACCCAGAAAGCCAATGAAACTTCAATCTATAGCTAGAATGAAGTTTTAGTTAGTTTAAGCAAAAACTCAAACAGTTAGTGTGTTAGTAAGAATTAGAATAACAGAAAAGAAAAAAAAGTGCTTGATCTAGACCTCCACTTCACTTAATCATTGTCAATCTATTTCAATCCCCGGCAACGGCGCCAAAAACTTGATGTGTGGAAAATGATCCAACACAAAACTCACCGGCAAGTGTACCGGGTCGCATCAAGTAATAATAACTCACATGAGTGAGGTCGATCCCACAGGGATTGAAGGATTGAGCAATTTTAGTTTAGTGGGTGATTTAGTCAAGCGAATCAAGTTTTGGTTGAGTGATTTGTGTTTAACAAGAAATAAATGACGGTAAATGTAAAGGGGGAAGGGAGAAGTGCAGTAAATTAAAGAACAGGAAAGTAAATTTGCAGAAACTTAAAGAACAAGAAAGTAAATGACTGAAACTTAAAGTGCAAGAAACATAAACTGCAGTAACTTAAATGGCAAGAAAGATAAATGGCTTGAATATAAAAGGGAATTGAGGACTGGGATTCCAGGATATAAACCAAGAGAAAGTAAATTGCAACAATTAAGAGAGCAAAAATTGAATCAGAAGCAATAAGCATTCAAACAGAAAGGAAATAAAGTGCAGCAGAGGTTCACAGAAGAACCAAAAGTAAAATTGGGTCTCAGGTCTCAAGAGACTAGGTAGCAGAGCCTAGATCTCTATTTGCCTTCCTAGATCCAAGTTAACAAAGCAATTGACAAGAATTAGAAGAGAAAGCAGTAAAGAAAATGTAAATGGATTCAATTATGCAGAAAGAGAATTGAAGAGAATTTGAATGGGAATTGAGACAGAATTTCCTCAATTTCTCACACCCAAAACTCAGAAACACAAGAGTAGAATTGCCCAAGTAAGAATGAGGAAGGAGATCAGTCAATTCTCCCTTAATCCTCTGAGTGCTCGGTCAAGTCTCTCAAGAACAATTACAAGAAATTCAAAGCTCGAAAGAAAGGTGAAAGTAAAATTGAAAGTAAAGGTGAGAAGGTCAAGTAAAAAGTTCCTAATTACATCAAACTAGCTTCTATTTATACACTTTCTATTCTTGGATTTTGGGATTTGGATGGGCTTTTGATTTGGTGAAGAAATGAATTAAAATGGGGTTTTAATTTAAATTTTTGGCCCATGAAAATTCACTCCCAGGAGGCTGCCCTGCCCTTGTGGAGGGCAGGGTAGAAAATTGGTGCTTGGTGCATGAGATTGGTGCGGCGTGGTGCGCAGAATTTGCTTCTTGGTGCGCAAGGTGCTTGGAACGCTGCCCTGCCCGCGCCAAGGGCAGGGCAGGAAAGGTTGGTGCGCCAGAATGTGCCATGGTGCTGCCAGAATCCAAAGTTGGTGCGCCAGACTCAGAAATTGGTGTGCCAGAAATTTTCCTTGGTGCATGGGATGCTGCCCTGCCCTCGCGGAGGGCAGGGCAGGAAATTTTGGTGCTGCCAGATGCTGCCAGGGATGGGAGTTGATGCGCCAGATGCTGCCAGGGACGAGAGTTGGTGCGCCAGGATCGTGCGTGATGCGCCAGGATCGTGCGTCAATCCAAATGCTGCCCTGCCCACGCCAAGGGCAGGGCAGAGTTCTCGTATTGCTTGTCCCGTGTTCGAAACACGGAGGAAGCACACGCTACAATAATTTCCTTGGTTTCTTGGCACGGCACTCATCCTTAAGTCCTAGCTTCCTCATGGTTCCTTGTTCGATCCTTGTAGCATGCATCATAGGCATTTTTCCTTTGATTTCTTTCCTTGGAGAGCCCGATACTGCCCTCCACAAGGGCAGGGCAAGGTTCTCTTCCTCTTGGTCTCAAGGCACATTTTGTGCTCTGCCCTTGTAGTGGGCAGGGCAGAGTTGCCTTCCTTGGTTGGTTCCTTTATGTTGCCCTCCTAGAGGGCAGTGTGCCCTTGTGGAGGGCAATGTTGCCTCCCCCTTGCATGCGGCACGCTTCCTATTGCTTTGGCTACGCTTTCCTTTCCTTAGGCTACACTTCTTAGGCCACGCTTTTCCTTTTCTTTTCTTTTCTTCACCTATAATAAACCAAAACAACACTCCAAGTATCACTAAATTCAAGAGGCTTATAAATCAATTAAAATTCAATTAAAATTAGCTTAAACCTCATGATTTAACATTAATTCCATGGTGGTTGCTTGATTTAGAGAAGTTATGCATTTTCACTCCAAATCACTTACTTAGGATACAAGAAAGTGCATAAATGCTAACAAAACAAGTGAAATTAGCTTGAAAAATGGGTATATGATGACTTGTCATCAGGTATGCGAAATTGTGATCAATACTTTTCACAACTCAAATAATCCCCGGTAATGAAACCAAAAAACTTGGTGTTCACTACCATGGCATAAACACAACTTCGCACAACTAACCAGCAAGTGTACTGGGTCGTCCAAGTAATAAACCTTACGCGAGTAAGGGTCGATCCCACAGAGATTGTTGGTATGAAGCAAGCTATGGTCACCTTGTAAATCTTAGTCAGGCAAACTCAAATGGGTATGGTGATAAACGCATAAAACATAAAGATAAAGATAGAGATACTTATGTAATTCATTGGTAGGAACTTCAGATAAGCGTATGAAGATGCATTCCCTTCCGTCTCTCTGCTTTCCTACTGTCTTCATCCAATCCTTCTTACTCCTTTCCATGGCAAGCTTAAGCAAGGATTTCACCGTTGTCAGTGGCTACCTGCCATCCTCTCAGTGGAAATGTTCAATGCACCCTGTCACGGCACGGCTATCCATCTGTCGGTTCTCGATCAGGCCGGAATAGAATCCAGTAATTCTTTTGCGTCTGTCACTAACGCCCCGCCTTCAGGAGTTTGAAGCACGTCACAATCATTCAATCATTGAATCCTACTCAGAATACCACAGACAAGGTTAGACCTTCCGGATTCTCTTGAATGCCGCCATCAGTTCTAGCCTATACCACGAAGACTCTGATCTCACGGAATGGCTGGCTCGTTTGTCAGGCGAGCACTCGGTTGTCAGGTGATCAACCATGCATCGTGTATCAGGAATCCAAGAGATATTCACCCAATCGAAGGTAGAACGGAGGTGGTTGTCAGTCACACGTTCATAGGTGAGAATGATGATGAGTGTCACGGATCATCACATTCATCAAGTTGAAGAACAAGTGATATCTTAGAACAAGAACAAGCGGAATTGAATAGAAGAACAATAGTAATTGCATTAATACTCGAGGTACAGCAGAGCTCCACATCTTAATCTATGGTGTGTAGAAACTCCACCGTTGAAAATACATAAGAACAAGAGTGATCATTGGCCTCGGCCCCAGAGAGGGAACCAGAAGAACCAAGATCTGATCTAAGAACTAGATGTCCAAAGATGAAAATACAATAGTAAAAGGTCCTACTTATAGAGAACTAGTAGCCTAGGGTGTACAAAGATGAGTAAATGACATAAAAATCCACTTCCGGGCCCACTTGGTGTGTGCTTGGGCTGAGCATTGAAGCATTTTCGTGTAGAGACTCTTCTTGGAGTTAAACGCCAGCTTTTATGCCAGTTTGGGCGTTTAACTCCCATTTTGGTGCCAGTTCCGGCGTTTAACGCTGGAATTCCTGAGGGTGACCTTGAGCGCCGGTTTGGGCCATCAAATCTTGGGCAAAGTATAGACTGTCATATATTGCTGGAAAGCCCAGGATGTCTACTTTCCAACGCCGTTAAGAGCTCCCCAATTGGGCTTCTGTAGCTCCAGAAAATCCACTTCGAGTGCAGGGAGGTCAGAATCCAACAGCATCTGCAGTCCTTTTCAATCTCTGAATCAGATTTTTGCTCAGGTCCCTCAATTTCAGCCAGAAAATACCTGAAATCACAGAAAAACACACAAACTCATAGTAAAGTCCCGAAAATGAATTTTAACTAAAAACTAATAAAAATATACTAAAAACTAACTAGATCATACTAAAAACATACTAAAAACAATGCCAAAAAGCGTACAAATTATCCGCTCATCACAACACCAAACTTAAATTGTTGCTTGTCCTCAAGCAACTGAAAATCAAATAAGATAAAAAGAATAGAATATGCAATGAATTCCAAAAATATCTATGAAGATCAGTATTAATTAGATGAGCGGGGCTTTTAGCTTTTTGCCTCTGAATAGTTTTGGCATCTCACTCTATCCTTTGAAATTCAGAATGATTGGCTTCTTTAGGAACTTAGAATCCAGATAGTGTTATTGATTCTCCTAGTAAAGTATGATGATTCTTGAACATAGCTACTTATTGAGTCTTGGCTGTGGCCCAAAGCACTCTGTCTTCCAGTATTACCACCGGATACATACATGCCACAGACACATAATTGGGTGAACCTTTTCAGATTGTGACTCAGCTTTGCTAGAGTCCCCAATTAGAGGTGTCCAGGGTTCTTAAGCACACTCTTTTTGCCTTGGATCACAACTTTATTTTTTTCTTTCTTCTCTCTTTTTTTTTTCGTTTTCTTTTTCTTTCTCTCTCTTTTTTTTTCATTGCTTTTTCTTGCTTCAAGAATCATTTTAATGATTTTTCAGATCCTCAGTAACATGTCTCCTTTTTCATCATTCTTTCAAGAGCCAACATTCATGAACCACAAATTCAAAAGACATATGCACTGTTTAAGCATACATTCAGAAAACAAAAATATTGCCACCACATCAAAATAATTAAACTGTTATAAAATTCAAAATTCATGCAATTCTTTTTCTTTTTCAATTAAGAACAATTTTTTTATTTTTTATTTAAGAAAGGTGATGGATTCATAGGACATTCATAACTTTAAGGCATAGACACTAATGATCACAAGACACAAGCATAGATAAACATAAGCACTAAAATTCGAAAAACAGGAAAATAAAGAACAAGGAAATTAAGGAACGGGTCCACCTTAGTGATGGCGGCTCTTTCTTCCTCTTGAAGGTCCTATGGAGTGCATGAGCTCCTCAATGTCTCTTCCTTGTCTTTGTTGCTCCTCTCTCATGATTCTTTGATCTTCTCTAATTTCATGGAGGATGATGGAGTATTCTTGATGCTCCACCCTTAGTTGTCCCATGTTGGAACTCAATTCTCCTAGGGAGGTGTTTAGTTGCTCCCAATATTTTTGTGGAGGAAAGTGCATCCCTTGAGGAATCTCAGGGATCTCATGATGAGTGGGGTCTCTTGTGTGCTCCATCTTCTTCTTAGTGATGGGCTTGTCCTCATCAATAGGGATGTCTCCCTCTATGTCAACTCCAACTGAATAACAGAGGTGACAAATGAGATGAGGAAAGGCTAACCTTGCCAAGGTAGAGGACTTGTCCGCCACCTTATAGAGTTCTTGAGCTATAACCTCATGAACTTCTATTTCTTCTCCAATCATGATGCTATGAATCATGATAGCCCGGTCTATAGTAACTTCGGACCGGTTGCTAGTGGGAATGATTGAACGTTGAATAAACTCCAACCATCCTCTAGCCACGGGCTTGAGGTCATGCCTTCTCAATTGAACCGGCTTCCCTCTTGAATCTCTTTTCCATTGGGCGCCCTTTTCACATATGACTGTGAGGACTTGGTCCAACCTTTGATCAAAGTTGACCCTTCAAGTGTAAGGATGTTCATCTCCTTGCATCATGGGCAAATTGAATGCCAACCTTACACTTTCCGGACTAAAATCCAAGTATTTCCCCCGAACCATAGTAAGCCAATTCTTTGGATCCGGGTTCATACTTTGATCATGGTTCTTGGTGATCCATGCATTGGCATAGAACTCTTGAACCATTAAGATTCCGACTTGTTGAATGGGGTTGGTAAGAACTTCCCAACCTCTTCTTCGGATCTCATGTCGGATCTCCGGATATTCACTCTTTTTGAGTGAAAAAGGGACCTCGGGGATCACCTTCTTCAAGGCCACAACTTCATAGAAGTGGTCTTGATGCACCCTTGAGATGAATCTCTCCATATCCCATGACTCGGAGGTAGAAGCTTTTGCATTCCCTTTCCTCTTTCTAGAGGTTTCTCTGGACTTGGATGCCATAAATGGTTATGGAAAAACAAAAAGCAATGCTTTTACCACACCAAACTTAAAAGGTTTGCTCGTCCTCGAGCAAAAGAAGAAAGAAGAGAGTAGAAGAAGAAGAAATGAGGAAGAAGGGGAATGGCTTTGTGTTCGGCCAAAAGGGGAAGAAGTAGTGTTTAGGTTGTGTGAAAATGAAGGAGTGAAGGATGGATTATATAGGAGTGGGGGAAGGGTAGGGTTCGGTCAAGTGAGGGTGGGTTTGGGTGGGAAAGTGGTTTGAATTTGAATGGTGAGGTATGTGGGGCTTTATGAAGGATGGATGTGAGTGGTGAAGAAGGGAGAGAGTGGGGGGGTAGGTGGGGATCCTGTGGGGTCCACAGATCCTGAGGTGTCAAGGAAAAGTCATCCCTGCACCAAATGGCAAGCAAAATTGCGTTTTTAGCCATTTCTGGCGTTAAACGCCAGGCTGGTGCCCATTTCTGGCGTTTAACGCCAGCTTCTTGCCCTTTTCTGGCGTTTAACGCCAGTCTGGTGCCCCTTTCTGGCGTTAAACACCCAGAATGGTGCCAGACTGGACGTTAAACGCCCATCTGCTAACCTTACTGGCGTTTAAACACCAGTAGGTGCGTCCTCCAGGGTGTGCTGTTTTTCTTCCTGTTTTTCATTCTGTTTTTGCTCTTTTCATTGATTTTGTGACTTCTCATGATCATCAACCAACAAAAAAAACATAAAATAACAAAAGAAAATAGTTAATTATAAAACATTGGGTTGCCTCCCAACAAGCACTTCTTTAATGTCATTAGCTTGACAGAGGACTCTCATGGAGCCTCAGAAATGCTCAGAGCTATGTTGGAACCTCCCAACACCAAACTTAGAGTTTGAATGTGGGGGTTCAACACCAAACTTAGAGTTTAGTTATGGCCTCCTAACACCAAACTTAGAGTTTGACTGTGGGGGCTCTGTTTGGCTCTGTTTTGAGGGAAGCTCTTCATGCTTCCTCTCCATGATGACAGAGGGATATCCTTGAGCCTTAAACACCAAGGATTCTTCATTCACTTGAATGATCAACTCTCCTCTATCAACATCAATCACAGCCTTTGTTGTGGCTAGGAAGGGTCTGCCAAGGATGATGGATTCATCCATGCACTTCCCAGTCTCTAGGACTATGAAATCAGTAGGGATGTAATGGTCTTCAACTTTTACCAAAACATCTTCTACAAGTCCATAAGCTTGTTTTCTTGAGTTGTCTGCCATCTCTAGTGAGATTTTTGCAGCTTGCACCTCAAAGATCCCTAGCTTCTCCATTACAGAGAGAGGCATGAGGTTTATACTTGACCCTAAGTCACACAAGGCCTTCTTAAAGGTCATGGTGCCTATGGTACAAGGTAATGAAAACTTCCCAGGATCTTGTCTCTTTTGAGGCAGTTTCTGCCTAGACAAGTCATCCAGTTCTTTGGTGAGCAAAGGGGGTTCATCCTCCCAAGTCTCATTTCCAAATAACTTGTCATTTAGCTTCATGATTGCTCCAAGGTATTTAGCAACTTGCTCTTCAGTGACATACTCATCCTCTTCAGAGGAAGAATACTCATCAGAGCTCATGAATGGCAGAAGTAAGTCCAATGGAATCTCTATGGTCTCATTTTGAGCCTTAGATTCCCATGGTTCCTCATTGGGGAACTCATTGGAGGCCAGTGGATGTCCATTGAGGACTTCCTTAGTGGCGTTCACTGCCTCTTCCCCCTCTCCAAATTCGGCCATGTTGATGGCTTTGCACTCTCCTTTTGGATTTTCTTCTGTATTGCTTGGAAGAGTACTAGGAGGGAGTTCAGTAATTTTCTTGCTCAGCTGACCCACTTGTGCCTCCAAGTTTCTAATGGAGGACCTTGTTTCAGTCATGAAACTTTGAGTGGTTTTGATTAGATCAGAGACCATGGTTGCTAAGTCAGAGTTATTCTGCTTAGAACTCTCTGTCTGTTGCTGAGAAGATGATGGAAAAGGTTTGCTATTGCTAAACCTGTTTCTTCCACCATTATTATTGTTGAAACCTTGTTGAGGTCTCTGTTGATCCTTCCATGAAAAATTTGGATGATTTCTCCATGAAGGATTATAGGTGTTTCCATAGGGTTCTCCCATGTAATTCACCTTTCCATTGAAGGGTTCTCAGGATCATAAGCTTCTTCCTCAAATGAAGCTTCTTTAGTACTGCTTGGTGCATTTTGCATTCCAGACAGACTTTGAGAAATCATATTGACTTGTTGAGTCAATATTTTGTTCTGAGCCAATATGGCATTCAGAGTATCAATCTCAAGAACTCCTTTCTTCTGACTAGTCCCATTGTTCACAGGATTCCTTTAAGAAGTGTACATGAATTGGTTATTTGCAACCATTTCAATTAGCTCTTGAGCTTCTGTAGGTGTCTTCTTCAGATGAAGAGAGCCTCCAGCAGAGCTATCCAAAGACATCTTGGATAGTTCAGAGAGACCATCATAGAAAATACCTATGATGCTCCATTCAGAAAGCATGTCAGAGGGACACTTTCTGATTAACTGTTTGTATCTTTCCCAAGCTTCATAGAGGGATTCTCCTTCCTTCTGTCTGAAGGTTTGGACTTCCACTCTAAGCTTACTCAATTTTTGAGGTGGAAAGAACTTTGCCAAGAAGGCATTGACTAGCTTTTCCCAAGAGTCCAGGCTTTCCTTAGGTTGTGAGTCCAACCATGTTCTATCTCTGTCTCTTACAGCAAAAGGGAATAGCATAAGTCTGTAGACCTCAGGGTCAACCCCATTAGTCTTGACAGTGTCACAGATTTGCAAGAATTCAGCTAAGAACTGATGAGGATCTTCCAATGGAAGTCCATGGAACTTGCAATTCTGTTGCATTAGAGAAACTAATTGAGGCTTAAGCTCAAAGTTGTTTGCTCCAATGGTAGGGATAGAGATGCTTCTCCCATAGAAGTCGGGAGTAGGTGCAGTAAAGTCACCCAGCACCTTCCTTGCATTGTTGTTGTTTTCGGCTGCCATAGGTTCTTCTTCTTTGAAGATTTCTGTTAGATCCTCTACAGAGAGTTGTGCTTTGGCTTCTCTTAGCTTTCTCTTCAAGGTCCTTTCAGGTTCAGGATCAGCCTCAACAAGAATGCTTTTGTCCTTGCTCCTGCTCATAAGAAAGAGAAGGGAACAAGAAAATGTGGAATCCTCTATGTCACAGTATAGAGATTCCTTTAGGTGTCAGAGGAAAAGAAAAATAGAAGACAGAAGTAGAAAATTCGAACTTATCAAAGAAGATGGAGTTCGAATTTTGCATTAAGGAATAGTGTTAGTCCACAAATAGAAGGATGTGAGAAGTAGGGAAGTATTTTTGAAAATTGAGTAGAAGATTTTGAAAACATTTTAAAAAAAAAACACTACTTGATTTTCGAAAATAAGAGTGGGAAAGAAATCAAGTGATTTTTGAAAAAGATTTTGAAATTAGAAATAAAAAAGATTTGATTGAAAACTATTTTGAAAAAGATGTGGTTAAGAAGATATGATTAGTTTTAAAAAGATGTGATTGAGAAGATATGATTTGAAAAAACATTTTAAAAGATTTGATTTTGAAAATTAATGACTTGGCTATCAAGAAAAGATATGATTCAGACATTAAACCTCTCTCAACAGAAAAGGCAACATACTTGATATGTTGAATCAAATCATTAATTGATAGCAAGTATCCTTGAAAATAGAAAGAAATCAATTTTGAAAACATATGATTGAAAAGATATGATTTGAAAAAGATTTGATTTTGAAAAACTTTGAAAACTTGAAAAAAAATTGCATTGAAAACAGAATCTTCCCTCTTGTGCCATCCTGGCGTTAAACGCCCAGAATGGTGCACATTCTGGCGTTTAACGCCCAAAACTATACCTCTTTGGGCGTTAAACGCCCAACCAGGTACCCTGGCTGGCGTTTAAACGCCAGTCTGTCCTTCTTCACTGGGCGTTTTGAACGCCCAGCTTTTTCTGTGCAATTCCTCTGCTGTATGTTCTGAATCTTCAATTCTCTGTATTATTGACTTGAAAAGACACAAATTAAAAATATTTTTGGATTTTTAATAATCAAAATGCAACTAAAATCAAATAACAATGCATGCAAGACACCAAACTTAGCAGTTTGTATACTACTGACACTAATGAAAATGCATATGAGACACATAAACACTCAAACCAAGAGAATTCAAAGATCAGAATAAGAAATCATCAAGAACAACTTGAAGATCCTTAAGACACATGAATGGATGCATGTAATTGACACCAAACTTAAAATGAGACACTAGACTCAAACAAGAAATATTTTTGGATTTTATGATTTTGTAATTTTTTTGTGTTTTTCGAAAATTAAGTGGAAAAAGGTATCAAAATTCTTAATGAGAATTCCAGGAATCATGCAATGTTTAGCCTAAGACTCCGGTCCAGGAATTAGACATGGCTTCACAGCCAGCCAAGCTTTCAAAGAAAGCTTCGGTCCAAAACACTAGACATGGCCAATGGCCAGCCAAGCCTTAGCAGATCACTGCTTCAACAGCAAGATTGATAGAAATCAACAAGCTCTTGTGATGATAAGTTGAAACCTCGGTCCAATGAAATTAGAAATGGCTTCACAGCCAGCCAGACTTCAACAAATCATCATGAAACACTAGAATTCATCTTCAAGAATTCTGAAGAAAAAAAATACCTAATCTAAGCAACAAGATGAACCGTCAGTTGTCCAAACTCAACAATCCCCGGCAACGGCGCCAAAAACTTGGTATGCGAAATTGTGATCAATACTTTTCACAACTCAAATAATCCCCGGTAATGAAACCAAAATACTTGGTGTTCACTACCATGGCATAAACACAACTTCGCACAACTAACCAGCAAGTGTACTGGGTCGTCCAAGTAATAAACCTTACGCGAGTAAGGGTCGATCCCACAGAGATTGTTGGTATGAAGCAAGCTATGGTCACCTTGTAAATCTTAGTCAGGCAAACTCAAATGGGTATGGTGATAAACGCATAAAACATAAAGATAAAGATAGAGATACTTATGTAATTCATTGGTAGGAACTTCATATAAGCGTATGAAGATGCCTTCCCTTCCGTCTCTCTGCTTTCCTACTGTCTTCATCCAATCCTTCTTACTCCTTTCCATGGCAAGCTTAAGCAAGGGTTTCACCGTTGTTAGTGGCTACCTGCCATCCTCTCAGTGGAAATGTTCAACGCACCCTGTCACGGCACGGCTATCCATCTGTCGGTTCTCGATCAGGCCGGAATAGAATCCAGTGATTCTTTTGCGTCTGTCACTAACGCCCCGCCTTCAGGAGTTTGAAGCACGTCACAGTCATTCAATCATTGAATCCTACTCAGAATACCACAGACAAGGTTAGACCTTCCAGATTCTCTTGAATGCCGCCATCAGTTCTAGCCTATACCACGAAGACTCTGATCTCACGGAATGGCTGGCTCGTTTGTCAGGCGAGCACTCGGTTGTCAGGCGATCAACCATGCATCGTGTATCAGGAATCCAAGAGATATTCACCCAATCGAAGGTAGAACGGAGGTGGTTGTCAGTCACACGTTCATATGTGAGAATGATGATGAGTGTCACGGATCATCACATTCATTAAGTTGAAGAACAAGTGATATCTTAGAACAAGAACAAGCGGAATTGAATAGAAGAACAATAGTAATTGCATTAATACTCGAGGTACAGCAGAGCTCCACACCTTAATCTATGGTGTGTAGAAACTCCACCGTTGAAAATACATAAGAACAAGAGTGATCATTGGCCTCGGCCCCAGAGAGGGAACCAGAAGAACCAAGATCTGATCTAAGAACTAGATGTCCAAAGATGAAAATACAATAGTAAAAGGTCCAACTTATAGAGAACTAGTAGCCTAGGGTGTACAAAGATGAGTAAATGACATAAAAATCCACTTCCGGGCCCACTTGGTGTGTGCTTGGGCTGAGCATTGAAGCATTTTCGTGTAGAGACTCTTCTTGGAGTTAAACGCCAGCGTTTATGCCAGTTTGGGCGTTTAACTCCCATTTTGGTGCCAGTTCCGGCGTTTAACGCTGGGAATCTTGAGTGTGACTTTGAACGCCGGTTTGGGCCATCAAATCTTGGGCAAAGTATGGACTATCATATATTGCTGGAAAGCCCAGGATGTCTAATTTCCAACGCTGTTGAGAGCGCGCCAATTGGGCTTCTGTACCTTCAGAAAATCCACTTCGAGTGTAGGGAGGTCAGAATCCAACAGCATCTGCAGTCCTTTTCAGTCTCTGAATCAGATTTTTGCTCAGGTCCCTCAATTTCAGCCAGAAAATACCTGAAATCACAGAAAAACACACAAACTCATAGTAAAGTCTAGAAAAGTGAATTTTAACTAAAAACTAATAAAAATATACTAAAAACTAACTAGATCATACTAAAAACATACTAAAAACAATGCCAAAAAGCGTACAAATTATCCGCTCATCAGAGGTCCGACGCTGAAGCCAACGTCACCCTTCCCTGGTTGAAATTGGAAAATGGAATTCATGCATCCACGCGCAAGCGCACAGTGCGCGTATGCGTGGATGAGTGGTGGACGAAATTGTGATTTATACTTTCACACAAATCGAATAATCCCTGGTAATGGCTCCAAAAGCTTGGTGCACAATACTGCGGCTTTCACAACTCCGTTCAACTAACCAGCAAGTGTACTGGGTCGTCCAAGTAATAAACCTTACGTGAGTAAGTGTCGATCCCACAGAGATTGTTGGTATGAAGCAAGCTATGGTCACCTTGCAAATCTCAGTTAGGCAGATTAAATTGGTTTATGGGTTTCGGAAATAGAAATAAGAGAATAGATTATAAAAAGGGATAGAAAACTTATGCAGATTCATTGGTGGGAATTTCAGATAAGCGAATGGAGATGCTGCATGGCTCAAGGACGCCTGCTCTCCTACTGCTTCTACTCAATCCTTCTTACTCCTTTCCATGGCAAGCTTTGTATAGGGGTTCACCATCAGCGGTGGCTACTTTCAATCCTCTCGGGAAAATGATCCTATGCGGCTGTCACTCGCACGGCTAATCGTCTGGAGGCATCACCCATGGTTGATGGCTACATCCCATCCTTGCAGTGAAAACTAATGCTCACGCACTCTGTCACAGTACGGCTAATCACTGGTTGGTTCCCGCTCCTACTGGAATAGAATCCCTTGATTCTTTTGCGTCTGTCACTAACGCCCAGCACTTGCAAGTTTGAAGCACGTCACAGTCATTCATTACCGGAATCCTACTCGGAATACCACAGACAAGGTTAGACTTTCCGGATTCCCAGGATCCTACTCGGAATACCACAGACAAGGTGAGACTTTCCGGATCCTCATAAATGCCGCCATCTATCTAGCTTATACCACGAAGATTCTGTTGGGGAATCTAAGAGATACGCATTCAAGCTCTGTTGCATGTAGAACGGAAGTGGTTGTCAATCACGCGCGTTCATAAGTGAGAATGATAATGAGGGTTACTTATCATCACATTCATCATGTTCTTGGGTACGAATGAATATCTTGGAATAAGAATAAGAGAGATTTGAATAAAAGAAAATAGAACTTCATTAATACTTGAGGTACAGCAGAGCTCCACACCCTTAATCTATGGTGTGCAGAAACTCCACCGTTGAAAATACATAAGCAAAGGGTTCAGGCATGGCCGAATGGCCAGCCCCCCCTAACGTGATCAATGATCTCCTAAGATGAAGAATAAAACAGAACTGAGACCAAAGATGAAACGTGGTCAAAAAAGACCTCTAATACAATAGTTAAATGTTCTATTTATAATGAACTAGCTCCTAGGGTTTACATGAGTAAGTAATTGATGCATAAATTCACTTCCGGGGCCCACTTGGTGTATGCTTGGGCTGAGCGTGGTCAATCCACGAGCTGAGGCTTCTCTTGGAGTTGAACTCCGAGTTATGACGTGTTTTGGGCGTTCAACTCCGGATCATGACGTTTTTCTGGCGTTTAACTCCAGACAGCAGCATGAACTTGGCGTTCAACGCCAAGTTACGTCGTCATTCTTCGAATAAAGTATGGACTATTATATATTTCTGGAAAGCCCTGGATGTATACTTTCCAACGCCGTTGAGAGCGCGCCAATTGGAGTTCTGTAGCTCCAGAAAATCCATTTCGAGTGCAGGGAGGTTAGATTCCAACAGCATCAGCAGTCCTTTTATCAGCCTTCTTCAGAGTTTTGCTCAAATCCTTCAATTTCAGTCAGAATTTACCTGAAATCACAGAAAAACACACAAACTCATAGTAAAGTCCAGAAATGTGAATTTAACATAAAAACTAATGAAAACATCCCTAAAAGTAGCTCAAACTTACTAAAAATTATATAAAAACAATGCCAAAAAGCGTATAAATTATCCGCTCATCACAACACCAAACTTAAATTGTTGCTTGTCCCCAAGCAACTGAAAATCAAATAGGATAAAAGAAGAGAATATACTATGAATTCCAGAATATCAATGAATATTAATTTAATTAGATGAGCGGGACTTGTAGCTTTTTGCTTCTGAACAGTTTTGGCATCTCACGTTTTCCTTTGAAGTTTAGAGTGATTGGCTTCTCTAGGAACTTAGAATTTCGGATAGTGTTATTGACTCTCCTAGTTAAGCATGTTGATTCTTGAACACAGTTACTTATGAGTCTTGGCCGTGGCCCTAAGCACTTTGTTTTCCAGTATTACCACCGGATACACAAATGCCACAGACACATGACTGGGTGAACCTTTTCAGATTGTGACTCAGCTTTGCTAGAGTCCCCAGTTAGTGGTGTCCAGAGCTCTTAAGCACACTCTTTTGCCTTGGATCACGACTTTAACCACTTAGTCTCAAGCTTTTCACTTGGACCTTCATGACACAAGCACATGGTTAGGGACAGCTTGATTCAGCCGCTTAGGCCTGGATTTGATTTCCTTGGGCCCTCCTATCCATTGATGCTCAAAGCCTTGGATCCTTTTTACCCTTGCCTTTTGGTTTTAAGGGCTATTGGCTTTTTCTACTGCTCCTTCTTTTTCTTTCTATTTTTTTTTTCGCAAGCTTCCTTTTTCACTGCTTTTTCTTGCTTCAAGAATCAATTTCATGATTTTTCAGATTATCAATAACATTTCTCTTTGTTCATCATTCTTTCAAGAGCCAACAATTTTAACACTCATAAACAACAAGATCAAAAATATGCACTGTTCAAGCATTCATTCAGAAAACAAAAAGTATTGCCACCACATCAATATAATTAAATTAAATTCAATAATAAATTCGGAATCTATGTACTTCTTGTTCTTTGAATTAAAACATTTTTCATTTAAGAGAGGTGAAAGACTAATGGATTTTATTCATAGCTTTAAGGCATGGTTACATACTAATGATCATGAAATAAAGACACAAAACATAGATAAACACAATAATTAAAAACTGAAAATAGAAAGAAATAAAGAACAAGGAATGAATCCACCTCTTAGTGGCGTCTTCTTCTTGAAGGACCAACAATGTCCTTAAGCTCTTCTATGTCCCTTCCTTGCTTTTGTTGCTCCTCCCTCATTGCTCTTTGATCTTCTCTTATTTCTTGGAGAATGATGGAGTGTTCATGATGTTCCACCCTTAATTGCTCAACATTATGGCTCAAATCTTCTAAAGAGGTATTGAGTTGCTCCCAATAGTTGTTGGGAGGAAAGTGCATTCCTTGAGGCATTTGTTGATGATGAACTTCCTCATGTTCTTCTTGGGGGCCGTGAGGAAGTTCTCTTGTTTGCTCCATCCTTTTCTTGGTGATGGGCTTGTCTTCTTCAATGGAGACATCTCCATCTATGATAACTCCAGCTGAGTAACATAGATGGCAAATAAGGTGGGGGAAGGCTAGCCGTGCCATAGGTGAGGACTTGTCGGCTATTTTGTAGAGTTCATTGGATATGACTTCATGAACTTCTACTTCCTCTCCAATCATGATGCTGTGAATCATGATGGCCCGATCTACAGTAACTTCAGATCGGTTGCTTGTAGGAATGATGGATCTTTGGACGAACTCCAACCATCCTCTAGCTACAGGCTTGAGGTCCAGTCTTCTTAGTTGGACCGGTTTGCCTTTGGAGTCTATTCTCCATTGGGCGCCTTCCACACATATGTCCATTAGGACTTGGTCCAACCTTTGGTTAAAGTTGACCCTTCTTGTGTAGGGGCGTTCATCACCTTGCATCATAGGTAAATGAAATGCCAACCTCACATTTTCCGGACTAAAATCTAAGTATTTCCCCCGAACCATTGTGATATAGTTCTTTGGATTCGGGTTCATACTTTGATCATGGTTTCTAGTGATCCATGCATTGGCATAGAACTCTTGAACCATTAATATTCCGACTTGTTGCATGGGGTTGGCTAGGACTTCCCAACCTCTTCTTTGGATTTCATGTCGGATTTCCGGATACTCATTCTTTTTGAGCTTGAAAGGAACCTCTGGGATCACCTTTTTCTTTGCCACAACTCATAGAAGTGGTCTTGATGGCTCTTGGAGATGAATCTCTCCTTCTCCCATGACTCGGAGGTGGAAGCTTTTGTCTTCCCTTTCCCTTTTCTTGAGGATACTCCGGCCTTAGATGCCATTGATGGTGATGGAAAAACAAAAAGCTTAGGCTTTTACCACACCAAACTTAAAATTTTTCTCGCCCTCGAGCAAGAAAGAAAAGAAAAGTAGAAGAAGAAGAGAATAGGGAAGAGAAGGAGAAGAGTTGGTTCGGCCATGTGGGAGAATGTGGGGTTTGTGTTGTGTGAAAATGAAGAAGAAAAGAAGGGTATTTATAGGGAGAGGGAGGGTGGGAGTTCGGCCATTTTGGGTGGGAAAGGGTGGGAAAATGAATTTGAATTTTATGAAGGTAGGTGAGGTTTATGGGGAAGAGTGGGTTGATGTGAATGGTGAATGGGGTAATTGGGAAGAGGAATTGAGGTGATTGGTGAGGGGTATTGGGTTTTGTGACATGGGGAATACAAATCACAAAAATAGGATTAAGAGGTAAGGTGGGAATATGGTAGGTGGGGATCCTGTGGGGTCCACAGATCCTGGGGTGGGGATCCTGTGGGGTCCACAGATCCTGAGGTGAAAAGAAATACCATTCCTTCACCATATAGGCGTGTAAAAATGCCTTCATGCATCATTCTGGCGTTCAAACGCCCATTGGTGCACGTTCTGGGCGTTCAACGCCCATGTAATGCATGTTTCTGGCGTTGAACGCCAGTTTCATGCTTGTTCCTGGCGTTCAGCGCCAGCTTGTCCTCTCTGTGCACCTTCCTGGCATTTAACGCCAGGTTGTTGCTTGTTTCTGGTGTTCAGCGCCAGAATGGTGCTCTGTTCTGGCGTTGAACGCCAGCCAGATGCATCTTACTGTCGTTGAACGCCAGTCTGCGCTGCCTCCAGGGTGAACAATTTTTTCTTCTGTTTTTGACTCTGTTTTTAATTTTTTTGATTTTTTTCGTGACTCCTCATGATCATGTACCTAATTAAACACAAAAATAACAAAGAAACAAAATAAAATAAAATTAGATAAAATTGGGTTGCCTCCCAACAAGCGCTTCTTTAATGTCAATAGCTTGACAGTGGCTCTTCATGGAGCCACAAGGTGATCAGGTCAATTTTAGTGTGTAGTCCCAACACCAAACTTAAAGTTTGGATATGGGATCTTAACACCAAACTTAGAGTTTGGTTGTGGCCTCACAACACCAAACTTAGAGTTTGACTGTGTGGGTTCTTCTTGACTCTGAACTGAGAGAAGCTCTTCATGCTTACTCTCCTTTGTCACAGAGGGATGGCCATGTGCCTTAAACACAAGGTAGTCCCCATTCAATTGAAGGACTAACTCACCTCTATTGACATCTATCACAGCTCCTGCTGTGGCTAGGAAAGGTCTTCCTAGGATGATGCATTCATCATCTTCCTTCCTAGTGTCTAGGATTATGAAATCAGCAGGGATGTAAAGACCTTCAACCTTTACTATCACGTCCTCTATTATTCCATAAGCTTGTCTCATGGACTTGTCTGCCAATTGTAATGAGAACAAGGTAGGTTGTACCTCAATGATCCCTAGCTTCTCTATTACAGAGAGTGGCATCAGATTTATCCCTGATCCCAGATCACATAGAGCTTTTTCAAAGCTCATGGTGCCAATGGTGCAAGGTATTAAGAACTTGCCAGGATCTTGTTTCTTTTGAGGTAGAGTTTTATGAATCCAAGTATCTAGTTCACTAATGAGCAAGGGAGGTTCACTTTCCCAAGTCTCATTACCAGACAGCTTGACATTCAGCTTCATGATAGCTCCTAAATATTGAGCAACTTGCTCTCCAGTCACATCTTCATCCTCTTCAGAGGAAGAATAGTCTTCAGAGCTCATGAATGGCAGAAGGAGATTTAATGGAATCTCTATGGTCTCTAGATGAGCCTCAGATTCCTCTGGATCCTTAATAGGAAACTCCTTCTTGCTTGAAGGACATCCCAGGAGGTCTTCCTCACTAGGATTTTCGTCCTCCTCCTCCCCTATGCATTCGGCCACTTTGATTAAATCAATGGCCTTGCACTCTCCTTTTGGATTTTCTTCTGTATTGCTTGGGAGAGTACTGGGAGGAGTTTCAATAACTTTCTTACTCAGCTGGCCCACTTGTGCCTCCAAATTTCTAATGGAAGATCTGGTTTCATTCATGAAACTGAAAGTGGCCTTTGATAGATCAGAGACTATATTGGCTAAATTAGAGGTGTTTTGTTCAGAATTCTCTGTCTGTTGCTGAGAAGATGATGGATATGGCTTGCTATTGCCCAGCCTATTGCGTCCACCATTGTTAAAGCCTTGTTGAGGCTTTTGTTGATCCTTCCAGGAGAAATTTGGATGATTTCTCCATGATGGGTTATAGGTGTTTCCATAAGGTTCACCCATGTAATTAACCTCTGCCATGGCGGGGTTTTCAGGATCATAAGCTTCTTCAGAAGCTGCCTCTCTAGTGCTGTTGGATGCATGTTGCATTCCATTCAGATTTTGAGAGATCATGTTGACCTGTTGAGTCAACACTTTGTTCTGAGCCAATATGGCATTCAGAGCATCAATTTCAAGAACTCCTTTCTTCTGAGGTATCCCATTATTCACGGAATTCCTCTCAGAGGTATACATGAACTGGTTGTTTGCAACCATGTCAATGAGTTCTTGAGCCTCTTCAGGCGTCTTCTTCAGGTGAATAGATCCACCTGCAGAATGGTCCAATGACATTTTCGAAAATTCAGAGAGACCATAATAGAATATATCTAATAGGGTCCATTCTGAAAACATGTCAGATGGACATCTTTTGGTCAGCTGCTTGTATCTTTCCCAAGCTTCATAGAGGGATTCACCATCTTTCTGTTTGAAGGTTTGAACATCCACTCTCAGCTTGCTCAGCTTTTGAGGAGGGAAGAACTTATCTAAGAAAGCAATGACTAGCTTATCCCAGGAGTCCAGGCTATCCTTAGGTTGTGAATCCAACCATATTCTAGCTCTGTCTCTTACAGCAAAAGGGAAAAGCATGAGTCTGTAGACTTCAGGATCAACTCCATTCGTCTTTACAGTCTCACAGATCTGCAAGAACTCAGTTAAAAACTGATAAGGATCTTCAGATGGAAGTCCATAAAACTTGCAGTTTTGTTGCATTAAAGCATCTAGTTGAGGCTTAAGCTCAAAGTTATTGGCTCCAATGGCAGGAATGGAGATGCTTCTTCCATCAAACTTGGACGTTGGCTTTGTGAAGTCACCAAGCATTCTCCTTGCATTATTATTATTATTATTTTCGGCTGCCATCTCCTTCTCCTGTTCGAAAATTTCTGAAAGGTTATTTCTGGATTGTTGTAATTTAGCTTCTCTTAATTTTCTCTTCAGAGTCCTTTCAGGTTCTGGATCAACTTCAACAAGAGTGCCTTTTTCCCTGTTCCTGCTCATATGAAAGAGAAGAAAACAAGAAAAGAAAGAGGAATCCTCTATGTCACAGTATAGAGATTCCTTTATGTTAGTAGAAAAAGAAAGGGGTAGAAGGGTGAAGAAGAATTCGGATTTTTGGATGAAGAGAGGTGAAGAGAAGTGTTAGTAATTAAATAATTAAATAAAAGAAGAAAAGAGAAGGAGGTTAGTAATTTTCGAAAATCAAAGATAAAATATAATTAAAATTTTAAAACAAAAAGAATTTTTGAAAAAGAGAGGGAGAATTTTCGAAAATTAGAGAGGGAAAGGTAGTTAGGTGGTTTTGAAAAAATTAAGAAACAAACAAAAAGTTAGTTAGTTGATTGAAAAAGATTTGAAATCAAAATTTGAAAAAGATAAGAAGATAAGAAGTTAGATAAGATATTTTGAAATAAAATTTTGAAAAAGATAAGATAAAAGATAAAAAGATAAGATAAAAATTTTAATAAAAAGATATTTTGAAAAAGATTTAATTTTTTTAAAAAGACTTAACTAACAAGAAACTACAAGATAAGATTCTAGAACTTAAAGATTGAACCTTTCTTAACAAGAAAGTAACAAACTTCAAATTTTTGAACCAATCACATTAATTGTTAGCTAATTTTCGAAAATTTGATAAAAAGATAAGAAAAAGATTTTGAAAATATTTTGAAAAATAATTTTTGAAATTTTCGAAAATTATATAAAAAAATGAAAAAGATATGATTTTTGAAAAAGATTTTGAAAAGATAAGATTTTAAAAATTGAAATTTTGACTTGACTTGTGAGAAGCAACTAATTTTGAAAATTTTTTGACCAAGTCAACCCAAAATTTCGAAATTTTGGAGGGAAACAAGGAAAAGATATTTTTTGATTTTTGAATTTTTAAAGATGAGAGAGAAAAACAACAAAAATACTCAATGCATGAAATTTTTAGATCAAAACAATGAATGCATGCAAGAATGCTATGAATATCAAGATGAACACCAAGAACACTTTGAAGATCATGATGAACATCAAGAACATATTTTTGAAAAATTTTTAATGCAAAGAAAACATGCAGGACACCAAACTTAGAAATCTTTAATGCATGAAAAATATGAATGCAAAGATGCACATGAAAAACAAGAAAAGACACAAAACAAGAAATCATCAAGATCAAACAAGAAGACTTGTCAAGAACAACTTGAAGATCATGAAGAACACTATGAATGCATGGGAATTTCGAAAATGCAAGAAAAATTTTAAAAGCATGCAATTGACACCAAACTTAAAAATTTACACAAGACTCAAACAAGAAACACAAAATATTTTTGGTTTTTATGATTTTCTATTTTTTTTGTATTTTTATTTTAATTTTTTCGAAAAAAACATTTATGGAAAAACGAAAAATAAAAGAAAAATTTTTGAAAAAGATTTTGAAAAGAAAATTACCTAATCTGAGCAACAAGATGAACCGTCAGTTGTCCATACTCGAACAATCCCCGGCAACGGCGCCAAAAACTTGGTGGACGAAATTGTGATTTATACTTTCACACAAATCGAATAATCCCTGGTAATGGCTCCAAAAGCTTGGTGCACAATACTGCGGCTTTCACAACTCCGTTCAACTAACCAGCAAGTGTACTGGGTCGTCCAAGTAATAAACCTTACGTGAGTAAGGGTCGATCCCACAGAGATTGTTGGTATGAAGCAAGCTATGGTCACCTTGCAAATCTCAGTTAGGCAGATTAAATTGGTTTATGGGTTTCGAAAATAGAAATAAGAGAATAGATTATAAAAAGGGATAGAAAACTTATGCAGATTCATTGGTGGGAATTTCAGATAAGCGAATGGAGATGCTGCATGGCTCAAGGACGCCTGCTCTCCTACTGCTTCTACTCAATCCTTCTTACTCCTTTCCATGGCAAGCTTTGTATAGGGGTTCACCATCAGCGGTGGCTACTTTCAATCCTCTCGGGAAAATGATCCTATGCGGCTGTCACTCGCACGGCTAATCGTCTGGAGGCATCACCCATGGTTGATGGCTACATCCCATCCTTGCAGTGAAAACTAATGCTCACGCACTCTGTCACAGTACGGCTAATCACTGGTTGGTTCCCGCTCCTACTGGAATAGAATCCCTTGATTCTTTTGCGTCTGTCACTAACGCCCAGCACTTGCAAGTTTGAAGCACGTCACAGTCATTCATTACCGGAATCCTACTCGGAATACCACAAACAAGGTTAGACTTTCCGGATTCCCAAGATCCTACTCGGAATACCACAGACAAGGTGAGACTTTCCGGATCCTCATAAATGCCGCCATCTATCTAGCTTATACCACGAAGATTCTGTTGGGGAATCTAAGAGATACGCATTCAAGCTCTGTTGCATGTAGAACGGAAGTGGTTGTCAATCACGCGCGTTCATAAGTGAGAATGATAATGAGGGTTACTTATCATCACATTCATCATGTTCTTGGGTACGAATGAATATCTTGGAATAAGAATAAGAGAGATTTGAATAAAAGAAAATAGAACTTCATTAATACTTGAGGTACAGCAGAGCTCCACACCCTTAATCTATGGTGTGCAGAAACTCCACCGTTGAAAATACATAAGCAAAGGGTTCAGGCATGGCCGAATGGCCAGCCCCCCCTAACGTGATCAATGATCTCCTAAGATGAAGAATAAAACAGAACTGAGACCAAAGATGAAACGTGGTCAAAAAAGACCTCTAATACAATAGTTAAATGTTCTATTTATAATGAACTAGCTCCTAGGGTTTACATGAGTAAGTAATTGATGCATAAATTCACTTCCGGGGCCCACTTGGTGTATGCTTGGGCTGAGCTTGGTCAATCCACGAGCTGAGGCTTCTCTTGGAGTTGAACTCCGAGTTATGACGTGTTTTGGGCGTTCAACTCCGGATCATGACGTTTTTCTGGCGTTTAACTCCAGACAGCAGCATGAACTTGGCGTTCAACGCCAAGTTACGTCGTCATTCTTCGAATAAAGTATGGACTATTATATATTTCTGGAAAGCCCTGGATGTCTACTTTCCAACGCCATTGAGAGCGCGGCAATTGGAGTTCTGTAGCTCCAGAAAATTCATTTCGAGTGCAGGGAGGTCAGATTCCAACAGCATCAGCAGTCCTTTTATCAGCCTTCTTCAGAGTTTTGCTCAAATCCTTCAATTTCAGTCAGAATTTACCTGAAATCACAGAAAAACACACAAACTCATAGTAAAGTCCAGAAATGTGAATTTAACATAAAAACTAATGAAAACATCCCTAAAAGTAGCTCAAACTTACTAAAAATTATATAAAAACAATGCCAAAAAACGTATAAATTATCCGCTCATCAATGAGCATTTTTTGCAGTGTGCGTGGAACCGCACGGTACGCATACGCGTGGATTGGCGGACATTGGCCCTCCAACATTGGGTCAAATGCCAGTGACAGCTGCAGCTTCCCTTTTTGCTGGTTATTTTAACATGGCGTTTGAGTCAACGTTGACACTCAAACGTTGACTCAAACTTGAAGCACCAGCATCCAATTCTCACCCAGATCTCTTCTCAAGATCAAGAGCAATCAATTGGAGCCATCTTCGACCCAATCTCAGCAAGGCCAAAAGCCCAATTCAAGACTTAAAGATAAAATATAGAAAGTGTATAAATAGGAGTTAGTTTGATTTAGGAAGGAGCTTCGGTCATTATTTTTAGTTTTATTTTTGGCTCATTTTTAGTTTTTCATCTTTGAATTTGGGGAGTTGGGATTAGATCTGAGTTTACTTTTCATTGTTCTCTCTTCTACATTTCTTACTTTTCGTTTTGAATCTTGGATTGAGAATTGAAGGAATTCTGTTTCATTCTTGATCTGAGATTTCTCTTTGTCTACTTTCTGCATAATTCAGTGAATTGTGATTTGGATCTAAGTTTCCTTTATTGCTTTCATTTACATTTCTCTGCAAATTCATTTTCTATTGGATCAAGGAAGGAATTGAGATCTAGACTTGTTTTCTAGTCTTATTGATCCCCTGAGATCCTCACTTGTTCTTTTAGATTTTGCAATTTAATCTTCTTGATGTTCTGATTCATATTCTAGTTCTCTGATTGATTGCACTTTGAGTTCTCTTGTTTAATTTGAAATCCCAGCCCCAATTCCTTTTACTCTTCCTGCAATTTTACACTTCTTGCACTTTAAGCTTCTACCGTTTAAATTTTTTGCGACTTAAGTTTCAGCCATTTACATTACTTATTCTTTAAGATTCAGTTCTTTAATTCTCCTACACTTTAATTTACAGTCAATCATCCCTCTCCCTTTTAAATTTCATGCAATTTAGCTTCTGTTGAATACAAATCACTCAAATCAACACTTGTTTGCTTGACTAAATCAATCACCTAACTAAAATTGCTCAATCCTTCAATCCCTGTGGGATCGACCTCACTCATGTGAGTTATTATTACTTGATGCGACCCGGTACACTTGCCGATGAGTTTTGTGTTGGATCATTTTCCACACATCAAGTTTTTGGCGCTGTTGTCGTGGATTGATTAGATTGACAATGATTAAGTAAGGTGGTGGTCTAGATTAAGCATTTTTTTCTTTTTCTTTCTTTTTCTTTAATTTTTTCCCTAACACACTAACTGTTTGAATATTTGCTTAAGCTAACCATGATCTCACTCTAGCAATAGAGTGCATTGTTACTGGTTTTCTGGCTTTGTGTGTGTTTCTTGTTGTCTTGGTTGTATGATAGAGGCAAGAGGAGAGACCTATACCTTATGTGAACAAGACGAAAGAACTCTCAAGAGGTTAAGAAGAGAGGCAAGAGGAAAAAGTGTTGGTGGTGAAGAAAATTCTGAGGAAGAGGATCAAGAGATAGAAGATAATCTACCTAATCCACCCGAGGGAGTGGCCAACAACAATGGTCAACCACAAAGGAGAGTCTTGGCTTCTTACATATTTGCTAATCCAAGGCATTGTGGGAGTAGCATCCTTACTCCCAATGTCAATGCAAACAACTTTGAATTGAAGCCTCAACTCATCACTCTCGTGCAAAACAATTGTTCATATGGAGGAGGGCCACTTGAAGATCCAAATCAACACTTATCCACTTTTCTGAGGATTTTTTGATACTGTCAAAACCAATGGTGTGCATCCTAACATATACAAGTTGTTGCTATTTCCATTTTCCCTCAGAGACAAAGCTACTCAATGGTTGGAGTCATTTCCAAGAGATAGCATCAACACTTGGGAAGATCTACTGAATAAGTTCATAGCCAAGTTCTATCCTCCTCAAAGGATCATTAGACTCAAAACAGAAGTCCAAACATTCACTAAGATGAATGGAGAGTCATTCTATAAGGCTTGGGAGAGATACAAGACTTTGATCAGAAAATGTTCACCAGACATGTTCAATGAATAGGATAAGCTTCAAAACTTCTATGAAGGACTAACTCTGAAGGCTCAAGAAGCACTAGATCACTCAGCAGGAGGCTCCTTACAATTGATGAAGACTGCAGAGGAGGCCCTAAACCTTATTGATATGGTGGCAAACAATCAATATTTATTTGCTCATCAGAGACAACGCCAACCATCACAAAGAAAAGGAGTGCTAGAGTTGGAAGGAGTGGATCCTATCCTAGCTCAAAACAAGATGATGCAATAGCAAATTCAGCAATAATTTGAACAAATGGCTAAGAGGATTGATAGCCTGCAAGTTGCATCAGTGAATGTAACAAGCCAACTGATAAACCCCATTTTTAGGGTTTATCTTATATTGATTTTAGGAGATTTTAATACCTTTTACCCACATTTATTCAATGAATTAGCATGATTTTGTGATTGTCTCCTTATTTGTGCTTAGATGTGAAAACATGCTTTTAGACCTTTAATTTGATGGTTTTTATTCACCTTTGATTCCACTAGATGCCTTGATGTGTTTGTTAGTGATTTCAGGTTGAAAAGGGCTAGGAATGGATCAAAGGAGTGAAGAGGAAAGCATGCAAAGTGGAGAAATCATGGAAAAAGCCAAAGATTTGGACTCGCCCATGGACGTGCGCGCGCACCAGGCGCTTACACGCACCTTGTGAAATGGCCCATGGACACGTACGCGTCGGTGCTTATATATGATTTTTTAATGAATTCGCAACCAACAAATTCTGAGGAGCTGTGCGGCCCAATCCCAACCAACTTTGGCGCCAAAAATGCTATTTAAAGCCAAGGATTGAAGAGCAAAGGGGGATTTCCATCATTTACACTCATTAGGATTAGTTTAAAGTAGTTTTAGAGAGAGAAGCTCTCACTTCTCTCTAGAATTAGGATTAGGATTAGGTTTAGTTCTTAGATCTAGATTTAGATTCATCTTCTTCTACTTCTATCTTCTCAATTCTTTGTTGTTACATTCATTCTTCCTCCATTCTTTTGTTGTAATCTCTTTTATGTTGTTCTTATGTTTTGTCGTAGATCTACTTTTGTTTCTTCTACTCTCTTTCAATTCAATCAAGGTAATTCATAATAAATGTGTTTCTTTTAATTATTTTGTTAATTCCTTTCAATAATTGTTGTTAGATTTCATTCTTGTTGTCAATTTACTATGCTTTTCTTTTGTACCTTCCAAGTGTTTGATGAAATGCTTGGTTTGATTTTAGTGTAGGTTTTGTTTCTCTTGGCCTAGGTAGAGTAATTAGTGACTCTTGAGTTATCTAATTCCTTTGTTGATTGATAATTAGAAGTTGCTAATTGATTTGAATGCCTCTAAAGCTAGTCTTTCCTTTAGGAGTTGATTAGGACTTGAGGAATCAAATTGATTCATCCACTTGACTTTCCTCCATGGTTAGAGGTTAACTAAGTGGGAGCAATGGACAATTTGTTATCACAATTGAGGAGGATAACTAGGATAGGACTTCTAGTTCTCATATCTTGCCAAGAGCTTTAATAGTTGTTAGTTTATTTTCTTTGCCATTTATATTTCTTGTCTAAAATCTCAAAAACCCCAAAATATCTCATAACCAATAACAAGACACTTTATTGTAATTCTTAGGGAGAACGACCCGAGGTTTAATACTTCGGTTTATAGATTTTAGGGGTTTGTTACTTGTGACAAACAAATTTTTGTATGAAAGGATTAGTGTTGGTTTAGAAACTATACTTGCAACGAGATTTCATTTGTAAAATTCTAAACCGTCAAAAATCCAATCATCACCAACCATCAACTGGATGGGGATCGAATGAAGAGAACCAAGAGGATCAACAGCAGGAACAAGTTCAATATGTGCACAACCAAGGTTCTGGATCAAATGAAGTTTATGGTGACACCTATATCCCCTCCTGGAAGAACCACCCAAATCTTAGATGGGGAGATAGCCAAAATCAAAACCAATAGCCATGGCAAAGGAATTCAAGCCAAAATAACTCAAGAAACAACCAGAACCACAACCTGCAAAATAATAACCAAAATTCATATAGAAAACCCCAAAACAATTACCTCAATTCCAACCATTATCCATCCAATAACCAAACCGCCAACCACAAAAATTATCACCCACCCTCAACATGTCATAACCAACCACAAACACCACAAGACACTCAAAGAATCTCCAACCTGGAGATGCTGATGGAAAAGATGGTGAAGTATCAGGAGATGACAAGCAAGAATCATGAAGCCTCACTGAGAAACTTAGAAAGGCAAATTGGACAACTGTCCAAGCAAGCTGTGATTGAAAGGCCAACAAGCTTACTCCCAAGCGACACCATTCTGAATCCTAAAGAGGAATGCAAAGCTATTCAATTAAGCAGTGGAAGGAGCTTGGTGAATAACAAAGAAACCATAAAAAAGCCTGTGGAAAATGAAAAGAAGCCAGCTGAGAAAGATGAAGCTAGCAATAATGAAGAGTTGACAGCAAGCAAGCAAACTCCATAGAAGCCTAAAAAGAAAGATGAGCAGCCACAAGATTCAAGGAAAGGAAAGTAAGTAATGGAAGAACCAACTGAAGAACAAAGGCAATGAGTGAAAGCTTTCACACCTCCGCTGCCATATCCCCTAAGGTTCAACAAGGAAACCAAGGATCAACACTTCCCCAAATTCCTTGAAATCTTCAAGAAATTGGAGATTAATACCCCACTGGCTAAAGCATTAGAATAGATGCCTCTATATGCAAAGTTCTTGAAGGAGCTTATCAACAAAAAGAGAAGTTGGCATGAGAAAGAAACAGTGCTTCTTACTGAAGAATACAGTGCTGTAATTCAAAGGGGCCTCCCACTAAAATTCAAGGACCCTGGAAGCTTCTTCCTACCTCGTACCATTGGCAGCATAACTATTGATAAAACATTATATGACTTAGGAGCAAGCATCAATCTAATTCCCTATTCCATGATGAGAAGGCTGTGCATAGAGAAGGTAAAACCTACACCAAATGTCACTAGAGCTCATGGATAAATCATTGGTATTTCCCAGAGGAGTGATCGAAAATCTTCTGGTCCAAGTAGGGGCATTCATATTCCCAGCGGACTTTGTGATCCTGGATCTAGGAGAAGAAGGGAGTGACTCTATTATCTTAGGAAGACCCTTCCTGGCCACAACAAGGGCCATAATAGATGTTGAACAAGGAGAGCTTACCCTAAGGGTACATGATGAAAGCATCACTTTGAATGTCTTTCCAGAGACACAAACTATTGCTAAAAAAGAAAGCTGCATGGAGGTTGACAAGGAAGACTTGCAGTGGAAGGAAGAAACCAATAAGACACTCATCAATTCCCTCCCAAAGCAAGAAACAAGCAACAAAGTAGGATAAAAGGAAAATGAAACTGTACAGAATAATGAGGGAAAGCAAGAGGAAACTGAGGTGCTGGCCACTAAAAAGATAGATCCCAAAATGCAGCCTACTGTCAAAGGAGAAGGATCAACAAAAAAAGGGAAGAAAAGCAAAAAAAAGGCTCCATAAGGGTGGAAAAACAAAAAGATCCAAACTGAGGGATTCTCAAAGGGAGATAAAGTGCAACTGGTTTACCAACAGTTGGGAACAGAACAACAGGCTGATGATTACTATACTATCAATAGGATACTCTCATTGGAGCATGCAGAGATTGAACATCAAGGCACTAGAAGAAAGCTAATATTGAGAGGAGACAAATTGAGGCATCACAATCATCAACCACCCTGATGATGAGCCAATGTCAAGCTAGTGACAATAAAAGAGCACTCCATGGGAGGCAACCCATGATTTAGTTTTCTTGTCTTTAATGTTTTTAATATGAATAATAATTGTTGCTTTAACATGACTTCAATTTCTCTTAGACAATCTTGACAACCATTCATGACGCTAGAGAGCATATGATCCAATTGTAAGTTTGGTGTGCCCACGACACACTAAAACATATGTTCCTTGGAATATGTAGCCAAACATTCAACTGGGTGTTATACATATTACAAGAACAAGTCATGAAAGTCAAGGGTCTTGAGTCTTGAAACTCATGGAAGTACAACCATGCTTATAGTTTTGAGTTCATAATTAAAAATAGAAAGAAATAAAGCATTTTTTATGATGGTTTAACCAAAGGTGACAATAATCTTGCTGAAATCTCAATATCAATATTTGGAGGAAGTAACACCTTTGACCATATAACCAAACCCTAAATTTGGTGTCCTCCAAGACTATATACATGGAGAGTCACGGTTGGTTAAGTGAATATAAGGAGTGGTACGGTAGTCATTTTTTTTGTTTTGTTTTGTTTTAAATGTGAAATGTTTTCTAGATATCACTTGTTAATGCTTACCCTTTTTGTCTTATTATGGTGGTTAGGTGAGCAGAGAACTATTCAATGAAAGGGACAAGACAAGGAAAGATGAGATTGGCATGAAGACAAAAGTGGATCACATGGCTTGAAAGGTGAATCTGCACACCCTTGGAAGAAGCACTTTGAAGACCGAGGAGATATACTTCATGAAGAGGCAAATTTTGTCTTCATTCAACTTTGCATGCACACCTTTCATTGACCACTTGTCCAAATGAGTCCTAACCATCCATTATTCATTAAAGTTTACTATAAAAAGCCTCACTTGAACGATGCACATGAACCAAGATTTCACACATCTTGCACTCCAGATATTCAAACTTTGTGTTCTTTAAATATAAAGGCCTAAAAACCGTGCCCTATGTGCAACTAAGTACCATTGTTCACTTGCATCCATCATACTACCTTCACTTCAAACACTATTCTTCCAAAAGTATATCATATTTCCCAATGTTCTTCATAAACCTTCAACCTCAACTCTGTCAACCAATCAAGGGAAGCATGGCTTCTTCTTCAAGTGCCAAAAGATGAAGAGGAAAGGAACCCATGGTTGAAGAAGGTGGAAGAGAATACGATCAATGAAAGTTCAAATCATGGTACCATCAAATGCAATTGGCGTGGATGAATGGTAAAAAGATATATCCAGAAGTTCTATTTCAGCTACCTGATGAAGGGTGCCTAGAAATGAAAGCCAAGATCAGAAAGAGAAAATGGGAAGAATCACCTCACCAATCACCAGGATTAATGCAAACATCATAAGGGAGTTTTATGCCAACACCCCAAGGCTTGATGTGAATGAAGCTCCAACTTACAAGAGTTATGTACGGGGAGTAGAGGTAGACTTTAGTTCGAAGACTATCATGAAAGTCTTAGGACTAAGGACAGCCCATTTTGATGAGCCAGGGTACCACCAAAGAGTAAATGGAAACCCAAATTATGATGAAATCTCTAGTGATATTTGTGTGGTGAATACAGATTGGGAAAGAGATGAACACAGAAGGCACAAATACTTGAAAAGAGGAGATCTAACCCCTGAAGCAAAAGGGTAGTATGAGCTCATAAAGAGATCAATCCTGGGCACTGTGAACACTTCAGAAGTCAATAAGCAAAGGGCTGTCATGTTACACTGTATAATGGTGGGAGGAGTAGTAAAGGTTCACGAGATCATTGTAAGTGATATTCAAAAGATTGCAGAGAAGCCTTCAGCTGAAGCTCGGCTATATTACCCAAGTACCATTATGCGGTTGTGCATGAAGGCTAAAGTGCCACTGGAGGATGCAAACCCAAAATGGTTGAGGCCATCAATTCACTTAGCCACTACCCAAAATAGCCTTACCATATGAACAACCCTTGCAACCAACCTTGAGCCTACGCTTAACCCACTCATTCTTAATTCTAGCACATTACAAGCCAAGAAGCGAAAAACCATGAATGTCCCTACGTGGATCTTTGATTAGCTTAGGCTAGTGTGTGTGAGCATCATTCAAAGAGTGGGAAAACTTGGGACATTGGTTGAGGTAAAAGGATATTTTTGTTTTGTACTTCTATATTTGGGAACCGGGTACACACTCATGCGTTAATTAAATGTAAGACCTTATGCATTGATATTCTTTAAAGAAAGAATGAAAATTGAGAAAAACAAAAAGAAAAGAAAAAAAAGAAAAAAAAGGAAAAAAATTTATATGGAAAGGAAAACAAAAAAAGAGAAAGAAAAAAAAAAGGGGGACAAAAAGTCCCAAAGTAAAGATGAATGAAGATCAATGCATATGTGTGGTAATCAAAAGGGAATGCATGAGTATGTGAAAAAGTGAGGAATGGTAGCTAGACTAGTGTATAATTGTATAGGATGTTATATAGGTTAGGTGGGAAGTTTAGGTTAATAAAAAAGATCCAATTTTTAGCCCACTTAGCCAAATATATAACCCCACCTTGACCCTAGCCCCATTACAACCTAGGAAAGACCTCATGATACATGTGCGCATGCATGTAACAATTGTTGATTGTTAGAGAAAGAACAAATTTTGGAAAAGCATTAAATAGGGAAGAATTGAGTGATTAACCCGATACAACGAGCGGATAGAGTGCAAACACTTCCGGTGAGGGTTCGAAGCTCAAACCCTAGTTCCTGGCTCTCACGAGCATTCTTCATGCAAGTTGTGCATATCTCACTTTGATGATTAAAATTGGTAAGTTTCGTGCATTGCCTACCATCTTGCCCTATGTGCTTGAATGTATCTTAGGAAGATCGACTTGCTCTTAACCAAGTGGATAGTAGCACCAATCTTAGTTGCATTCATATAAGTAGATTGCACCTCATGAATCTCATGCCTTTGTGATCCTTTGGTCTTTTGCTTTTCTCTAAGCATGAGGACATGCTATAATCTAAGTGCGGGGAGGTTGATAAACCCCATTTTTAGGGTTTATCTTGTATTGATTTCGAGGGTTTTATCAATGATCCTACGCACTTATTCATATGAAAATACATGATTTTGTGTTCCTTTCCCAATTTTGCCTCATGGATGAAAACATGCTTCTTTTGCACTAAATTAGATATATTCTTAATCCTCTTCTAGTACCATTTGATACCGTGACCTGTGTGTTAAGTGGTTTCAGAGTCTATAGGGCACGGATGACTTGGAGTTGAGAATGGGAGCATGCATAAAGGAAAGGAGCATGGAAAATTGAGCTTTGGAAACTTCAGCAGCGGCACGCGCGTTCACATGGCGCGTCCGCGCAGATTTGCGCCACCAGAGCTAAAGCCAGGAGCCAAGCTATGAGCTGGCACATTTAGCGGCTAAGACATGATCCTCGTGGATGCGCCCGCGCAAATTACGCTTGCGCACGGATTGCAAATGACCTAGGGATGCGTACGTGTGCTGTGTACGTACGCGCCGATTGCCATACGTGATTTTTTAAGAGGCACGTGACCAATGCGTGGTGGCAGTTAGAAACACTGTTTTGGGGAAGAGTTTTGGCGGGAAAAAGCTTAAAGAGGCCAAGGATTGAGGGGTTTACGGGATTCATTCATTTTTGGACACTTTCTTAGATATTTTCCTAGAGTTGGTTACATTTTGGATAGAGAGAGAACCTCCAATCTCTCTCTAGGATTTCATTCTCTATTGCAATTCTCCTTTGATTCTCTTGGTGAGATCCATTGTAATACACTTTTATTTTGATGCAATTAGTAGATCTATTTTTCTCTTATTCTCAATTTGTGTTCTTTGATCCTCTCACTTTGGATCTAGCTTTGACTTTGTTACTTGGATTTGGAACTAGTGACTTGAGGTACTTTCATATCCATTACTTGTAATTCTTCAATTGTTGATGATTTTGTGATTTAGATCTCTTAATTTCAGTTCTTCATTTCAATTTCATAATGCCTCTTATGAATGCTCACCAAATGTTTGATAAAATGCCAACACTAGTTATGGAGTAAAAACCTTTCACTTGGCTTAGGGTTTGAACCATTAGAAGAACTTGAATAGTGGATGTCAATTGTTGATTGAGAATTAAGAATCGGTAATTGGTTTAGAGTGCACTAAAGCTAGATTCCCTTATGGTGAAGCTAGGACTTGTGACTCAAGCTAGTCACTTTCACTTGAATCTCCTCTACAATTAGAGGTCAACTAAGTGAAGCAAGACTTAATTGTTATCATCATTGAAGGAAACTATAGTGATAGAACTTCCAATGTTAACCCTTGGCCAAGTCCTTTAATATTGATTGTTTGTTATCCACTTTTGCTAGCTTGAACTAGTACATCAATCTTCAAAAACCATAACAAAATCTTCCTAATCAATAACATGCATTCTATAGTAATTCCAATGGAGGATGACTCGAGAGATTAATACTCTTGATTGTAGATTGTAGAATTGTTTGATGCGAGATTTGAATGTCGATTAGACTATACTCACGATTGTATTCACTATTAAATTCTATATCAACATACAAAATTTCATTTATCAATGATGTGCTTAAAATTCGAACAGGGGAATTAAAGGCTCAAAAAGTGGTTTACAAGTGTAGATGTTAGGGTTGGCCATATGGGTTTGTGAGTTCAATTTCAAAGATGGTCTCAATCATACTAAATAAAATTCAAAACATCAAATATAGGACATATAGACTAAAGCAAACCTAAGATCGCAATCATAAAAGAAGTTTAACAAAATTTGTGGTCGGAAATGTGCAACCACACAATTAAAGCTCAAATCTCACTAGCTATTTGTTCAAGCTCTTTTCTATGTTCCATAAAAATACTTCAAGCAAGTTCAAAAATAAGTTTTCAAATATAATCAATGGAACACTCGAAAAGGGATTTTTTGAAAATTCTTTGTCGTTTTAACCAAACTTCTTTATTCTACTAAGCAACATGCAAATATAACTATAATAAAACTATAAGCAAGCTGATGAGCGAATAATTTATACGCTTTTTGGCATTATTTTTAGCTAGTTTTTTGTAGGATCTAGCTACTTTTAGGGATGTTTTCATTAGTTTTTATGCTAAATTCATATTTCTGGACTTTACTATGAGTTTGTTTGTTTTTCTGTGATTTCAAGTATTTTCTGGCTGAAATTAAGGGACATGAGCAAAAATCTGATTTAGGCTGAAAAAAGGACTGCTGATGCTGTTGGATTCTGACCTCCCTGCACTCGAAATGGATTTTCTAGAGCTACAGAATTCCAAATGGCGCGCTCTCAATGGCGTTGGAAAGTAGACATCCAGAGATTTCCAGAAATATATGATAGTTTATACTTTATTCAAGTATAGATGACGCAAACTGGCGTTCAATGCCAGTTCCATGCTGCATTCTGGAGTAAAACGCCAGAAACACGTCACAAACCAGAGTTAAACGCCAAAAACACGTTAAAACATGGCGTTTAACTCCAAGAGAAGCCTCTGCACGTGTAAAGTTTAAGCTCAGCCCAAGCACACACCAAGTCGGCCCTGGAAGTGGATTTCTGCATCGATTACTTATCTCTGTAAACCCTAGTAACTAGTTTAGTATAAATAGAACTTTTTACTATTGTACTAGGGGTCCTTTTCCCTATTTTTGAATTCATATCACATTTTGGGGTCTGGCCATTCGGCCATGCCTGGACCACTATCACTTATGTATTTTCAACGGTGGAGTTTCTACACACCATAGATTAAGGTGTGGAGCTATGCTGTACCTCGAGTATTAATGCAAAGTACTATTGTTCTTCTATTCAATTCATACTTATTCTTATTCCAAGATATTCGTTGCACTTCAACATGATGAATGTGATGATCCGTGACACTCATCATCATTCTCACCTATGAACGCGTGACTGACAACCACTTCCGTTCTACCTTAGAACGAGTGAATATTTCTTAGATTCCTTGATCAGAATCTTTGTGGTATAAGCTAGAATTATTGGCAGCCATTCTTGAGAATCCGATAAGTCTAAACCATGTCTGTGGTATTCCAAGTAGGATTCAAGGATTGAATGACTGTGACGAGCTTCAAACTCGCGATTGTTGGGCGTGGTGACAAACGCAAAAGAATTAATGGATTCTATTCCGACATGATCGAGAACCGACAGATGATTAGCCGTGCTGTGACAGATTGACAACGGTGATGCCCTACATACAGCTTGCCATGGAAAGGAGTATGAATGATTGAAGGAAGGCAGTAGGAAAGCAGAGACTCAACAGGGACAAAGCATCTCCATACACTTATTTGAAATTCCCACCAATGATTTACATAAGTATCTCTATCTTTATTTTATGCTTTATTTATTATTATTTTCAAAAACCATTATAACCATTTGAATCTGCCTAACTGAGATTTACAAGATGACCATAGCTTGCTTCATACCAACAATCTCCATGGGATCGACCCTTATTCACGTAAGGTATTACTTGGACGATCCAGTGCACCTGTTGGTTAGTTATGCGGAGTTGTGACAAAGTGTGATTCACGTTTGAGAGCGCTACCAAGTTTTTGGCACCATTGTTGATGATCACAATTTCGTGCACCAAGTTTTTGGCGCCGTTGCCGGGGATTGTTCGAGTTTGGACAACTGACGGTTCATCTTGTTGTTCAGATTAGGTAATTTTCTTTTAATTTGTTTTCAAAAAGTTTTCAAAAATCTTTCAAAATTTTTCTTCTTTTTCGTTTTTCCAAAAATTAATTTTCGAAATAAATTAATAAAATCATAAAAGCCAAAAATATTTTTGTGTTTCTTGTTTGAATCTTGAGTCAATTTTTAAGTTTGGTGTCAATTGCATGTTTTTAAAAAATTTATGCATTTTTTTGAAAATTCATGCATGTGTTCTTCATGATCTTCAAGTTGTTCTTGGTAAGTCTTCTTGTTTGATCTTCATATTTTCTTGTTTTGTGTCTTTTGTTGTTTTTCATATGCATTTTTGCATCCATAGAGTCTAAGCATTGAAAATTCTTAAGTTAGGTGTCTTGCATGTTTTTCTTTCCTTGAAAATTTTTCAAAAATAAATCTTGATGTTCATCTTGATCTTCAAAGTATGCTTGGTGTTCATCTTGACATTCATAGTGTTCTTGCATGCATCATGTGTTTTGATCCAAAATTCTTATGTTTTGGGTCATTTTTGTGTTTTTTTCTCTCTCATAAAAAAATTCAAAAATAAAAAAATATCTTTCCCTTTTTTTTCTCATAAATTTTGAAAATTTGAGGTGACTTAGTCAAAAATTTTTAAAACTTAGCTATTTCTTATAAGTCAAGTCAAATTTTCAAATTTAAAAATTTTATCTTTCAAAATCTTTTTCAAAAAAATTAAATCTTTTTCATTTTTCTTCTTATTTTTCAAAAATTTTTAAAATTTAATTCCAAAATCTTTTTCCTATCTTTATTTCAAATTTTCAAAAACTTTACTAACAATTAATGTGAATGATTAAAAAATTTGAAGTTTGTTACTTTCTTGTTAAGAAAGGTTCAATTTTTAAATTCTAGAATCATATCTTTTAGTTTCTTGTTAGTCAAGTAATCAATTTTAATTTTAAAAATCAAATCTTTTTCAACTATATCTTTTCAATCATATCTTTTCAAATAATATATTTTTCAAAAATTTGATTTTAAAACATCTTTTCTAACTTCTTATGTTTTCAAAATTGATTTTTAAATCTTTTTCAACTAACTAATTGACTTTTTGTTTATTTCTTATCTTTTTCAAAACCACCTAACTACTTTTCTCTTTCTAACTTTTGAAAATCACTTCCCTCTTTTTCAAAAATTTTCTTAATTAACTAATTGTTTCAAATTTTAATTTTAATTTATATTTCTTCTCTTAATTTTCGAAAATCACTAACCCTTTTTCAAAATTAATTTTTGAAATTCCCTCTCTTTTCTTCTTCTATTTAATTATTTATTTACTAACACTTCTCTTCATCTCAAGAATTCGAACCTACTCCTCCCCCCTGTGTTTGGATTTTTACCTTTTCCTTATTATATTCTTTTCTTCTTCTACTAACATAAAGGAATCTCTCTACTGTGGTAAAGAGGATCCCTATTATTATTTTCTGTTCCCTTCTTTTTTCATATGAGCAGGATCAAGGACAAGCATATTCTTGTTGAAGCAGATCCTGAACTTGAAAGGACTCTGAAGAGGAAACTAAGAGAAGCTAAATTACAACAATCCAGAGACAACCTTACAGAAATTTTCGAAAAGGAAGAGGAGATGGCAGTCGAAAATAATAATGCAAGAAGGATGCTTGGTGATTATAATACACCCACTTCCAAGTTTGATGGAAGAAGCATCTCAGTCCCTGCCATTAGAGCAAACAATTTTGAGCTGAAACCTCAACTAGTTGCTCTAATGCAATAGAACTACAAGTTTCATAGACTTCCATCAGAAGATCCCTATTAGTTTTTAACTGAGTTCTTGCAGATCTGTGAGACTGTTAAGACTAATGGAGTAGATCCTGAAGTCTACAGGCTCATGCTTTTCCCTTTTGCTGTAAGAGACAGAGCTAGAACATGGTTGGACTCACAACCTAAAGATAGCCTGGACTCTTGGGATAAGCTGGTCACGGCCTTCTTGGCTAGGTTTTTTCCTCCTCAAAAGCTGACCAAGCTTAGAGTGGATGTTCATACCTTCAAACAAAAAGATGGTGAATCCCTCTATGAAGCTTGGAAAAGATACAAGCAGATGACCAAAAGGTGTCCTTCTGACATGCTTTTAGAGTGGACCATTCTGGATATATTCTATTATGGTCTATCTGAGTTCTCCAAGATGTCACTAGACCATTCTGCAGGTGGATCCATTCACCTAAAGAAAACACCTGCAAAAGCTCAAGAACTTATTGACATGGTTGCAAATAATCAATTCATGTACACTTTTGAGAGGAATTCTGTGAATAATGGGATGCCTCAGAGGAAGGGAGTTCTTGAGATTGATGCTCTGAATGCCATATTGGCTCAGAACAAAATGTTGACTCAGCAAGTCAACATGATTTTTCAAAGTCTGAGTGGATGGCAAAATGCATCCAACAGTACTAAAGAGGCATCTTCTGAAGAAGAAGCCTATGATCCTGAGAACCCTGCAATGGCAGAGGTAAATTACATGGGTGAATCTTATGGAAACACCTATAATTTCTCATGGAGAAATCATCCAAATTTCTCATAGAAGGATCAACAGAAGTCTCAACAAGGCTTTAATAATGGTGGAAGAAACATGCTTAGTAATAGCAAGCCTTTTCCATCATCTTCTCAGCAACAGACAGAGAATTCTGAGCAGAGCTTCTCTAGGTTAGCAAATATAGTCTCTGATCTGTCTAAGGCCACTTTAAGCTTCATGAGTGAAACAAGGTCCTCCATCAGAAATTTGGAGGCACAAGTGGGCCAGCTGAGTAAGAAAGTCACTGAAACTCCTCCTAGTACTCTCCCAAGCAATACTGAAGAGAATCCAAAAAGAGAGTGCAAGGCCATTGATATAATCAAAATGGCCGAACCCAGAGAGAAAGGGGAGGACGTGAATTCCAATGAGGAAGACCTCATGGGACATATCTCAAACAAGAAGGAGTTCCCTATTGAGGACCTAAAGGAATCTGTGGCTCATATAGAGACCATAGAGATTCCGTTAAACCTCCTTCTGCCATTCATGAGCTCTGAAAACTATTCTTCCTCTGAAGAGGATGAAGAGGTAACTGGAGAGCAAGTTGCTCAATATCTGGGAGTGATAAATGACTATTTTATGGTTTATCTTGTGTTTAATTGAGTGAATTTTATCAATCTTTCATACACTTATTCATACTAATTGCACGAGTTTACGTTTTCCTTCCGGATTTTGTGCTATGATTGAAAACATGCTTCTTTGGCCTTATATTTGATAATATTAATCCTTTCTTATTACCATTAGATGCCATGATATGTGTGTTAAGTGATTTCAGGGATTACAGGGCATGAATGGCTCAGAGGATGGAAAGGAAGCATGCAAAAGTGGAAGGAATACAAAAAGTTGAAGAAACTGCTAAGCTGTCTAGCCTGACCTCTACGCACTCAAATGGTCATAACCTGAGCTACAAAATTCCAAATGAGATGGTTTCAGTTTCGTTGGAAAGCTAACATCCGGGGATTCGCAACGATATATAATTTGCCATAGCTGCCTTGAAGTTAGTTGACGCGAACACGTGAATGACGCGCCCGCATCACATCTGCGAACTTTAATCCATGCAAACACGTGGACGACGCCTCCGCGCCACTTTGCCGCGACCTGTACAGACCAGAAAGCACTGGGAGTGACTTCTGGGCTGTTTTTGACCTAGTTCTCGGCCCAAAAATATAGATTAGAGGCTGGGAGTGGAGCAGAATCAGATCATTCAATCATTACTCACAATTTTAGGTTTTAGATGTAGTTTTTAGAGAGAGAGGTTCTCTCCTCTCTCTTAGGAATTAGGATTAGAATTAGAATTTATCTTATTAGGATTATTTCTTCATCACAGGTCAATGTTCCTTTTATTTACTTTTCCAATTTAATTTATGAACTCCATGTTAAAAATTGATTTCCTTATTTAATATAATTTGAGGTATTTTAGACTCATGATTGTTTTCTTTTATTTATATAAATAATTTGGATTTTTTCCTCCTTTTGGCTTTGGTTGATTAATTGGTAACTCTTGAGTTGTCAAACTCAGCAGTGATTGAAATGGGAAGATTCTAATTGATCTAGATCGCTCTAAAGCTAGCCCTCCCACAGGGATTAACTAGGACTTGAGGATCAAGCTAATTAGTCCACTTGACCTTCCTCTGTTTAATAAAGGATAACTAAGTGGGATTAAAACCCAATTCTCATCACACCTGATAAGGGTAACTAGGATAGGAATTCCAATTCTAATACCTTGCCAAGAGTTTATTTTATTATTACTATTTTATTTTTCTTATCATTTAACATACTTGTTTCTTACTTTCAAAACCTCCAATTTACAAGACTCATAACCAATAATAAGAACATACCTTCCTGCAATTCCTTGAGAAGACGACCCGAGGTTTAAATACTTCGGTTATCAATTTTAAAGGGGTTTGTTACTTGTGACAACCAAAACATTTGTGAGAAAGGACTTTTGTTGGTTTAGAAGCTATACTTACAACATGAATTTATTCTGAATTCTAGATCACGCAAAAGTTTTCTCTTCAAAATGGCGCCGTTGCCGGGGAATTGTAAACGTGTGCCTTATTATTGGTTATTGTAAATATTTTTCTTTTACTTGTTTATTTGTTTCTTCTCTTCCCCCTTATTTCTGATAACTACTATGAATTCTCACCCCTCTCGCTTTGAGTTTGGTTCTACTTTTGTTGAAAGGAATGGAAGCTATAACAGGACTATGCATCATGGTCTAAGCAATCAAAGATGGATGGAGCCAAGAGGATCTGATCACCCCTCTAGGCAACAACACCTTCCTAGATGTCATGGACAGAGACCATTCTATAATGCATACCTAACTGATAGATTTGGTGGATCCCCTTGTAGCTACCAACAAGCCCTACCCTATGCTCAGAGACCATCCTCTCAACATAGCTTCGAACCACCACACTCACAAGCTTCTTTTCACCATTCGCTACCATATGATCCTTATCCGCCCCAATGCCAACCCAATTACTCCTAAGAACCACCACTCCCCTATGCACCATGTCCATATCCGTCAAGCCAAGAATCACAGGTTCGCTTCAAAGAATCGGTAGACCAGTTTTATACAATCCTTCATCAACTGGAGCAAGCAGTAAATCAACTATCTTTCAAACGTTCAGACACTCAACAGACCTCTATGGCTTCATGTGGAGAATCTAATGAAGAACGTAGCGTGAAGAAGACACTAGAAACTTCAATGGACAGTATAGAGCATAACTTCATACTAGAACAAGTAGAGGAAGCTGTCACTATAGAAGAAGAAGAGTTGGTTGAAGATTTGGGAGATGCCGAACTGCCACCTAAATCCAGAGTTGTGGAGAATCCCGTCGAGGACGCTACAATTAATGCTAAGGAGGATAGTGCACAACCTCTAATGCAGATATCTTATGAAGAACTAGACAGAATAACCCAAGACGCATGTTTTCTTGATGATGATAGTCACCAGTCAAGTTCTCCTAGTAATGAACTTGCATCCGCAAGTGAATTCTTTGAGACAGAAGAATCTTCCCCAAGTGAATACGAAGATGATGCAGAGGTTCGACTTTTCTCAACCTCCTAATTATGACTCAAGTGATGAGGAAGATATGGAAGACGTTCACCAAGACATGGTTGGAATGGGAGAAATTTGCAAGGAAGTGGAGGAATTCACTGAAAGACCACAAGAGAGTAGAGCTTGCAGAACCACTGGAAACACTTATCCCAAGGCAACCGTCACCCAACTCCAACTTCAAGTGGGTAAAATCCTTGACTTTCATCTTTACTTTTCCACTTGAATATGGTTTACTTGAAACAGATGGCCAGCTTAGAGCTCTTTGCAGCTTTAAGAGTAAGAGGGAAATGGCTCGTACTTAGAGTTGGTGCACAAGATTCAATAAGGTTCCACGCTTCAACTCGAAGTGCACGGATTGGTATCACCTTCAATCGAATGGATCTCGGAAAACGTTTGGTCATCTTGGTGAGAATCTGATTTCTAAACCGCCCGGATGGAAAAATATAGATCAAAATGAAGGCGGATTTAAAAGCAAAGTTTGGGATCCTGGAATCTATTCTGACATTCGTCACCCCGGGAGCCTGAGAACCCGTTTGAAGCTGCTCAAAAGCTTCACTTGCCTAGTTTGGGACCCCGGAGGCTGTTGGCATTCCAAACATTGGTGGAGATTTCTGGATGAATTTAAGCATAAGCCACCATAACAGGAAGCTCATCCAATGTCCAACTTAAGGACTTTAACTAAAAGTGCTAGGTGGGAGACAACCCACCATGGTATAGTCATTTTTTTCAACTTTTATTTCGTACTGTTTAATCTTATGTTATATTGAACCTGGATGTTATTCGTAAGCACTTGCATTAGCATTACATACTGCATAACTGCATACTTGCATATAAAAAAAATTCGCACGCGTCATAGGTGCGTTAGGAAGAAAATAAATTGAACAGAGAGTCAAACGAAAGCGTGGCTGGAGGCGTGCCTTTGGCACAACTTGATCCACGCGACCGCATCGTTGACGCGTCCACGTCATTAACGAAATAGCCTCCCCACGCGTCCGCGTCACCCACACGACCGCGTGGCCCTGTATATCGATGTAAAAAGGGTGTATGGCCGAAAGTTGAGCTGGAACGTGGCTGGACTCATGCTAGAAGCACAAGCCCTACCACGCGAATGCGTGCCCCATGCGTCCGCACTGTTTTCCAAAATATGGCCATTCACGCAATCGCATCACCCACGCGAACGCGTCACCCAGAAAATTGGCAATGTGCGTATTAAACAGAGAGTTGTACGTGCGCGAGGCTGCACTCGCACCAATAGCACAAATCAGGTCACGTGATCGCATGATCCACGCGTCCGCGTCACCTGATAATTATCACACACCACGTGATGGGGTGATCCACGCGTCCGCGTCGCCTGCGCCGCACAGCTTATCCAGATCAGCCAAGATATCTTATCTTTTTCTTCCCCAAATCTAAATTTTCTCTTTCCTTTCTTATTTCTTTCTTCCTTCTTTCTTCCTTTCTTCTTCCTTTTCCATTGGTGTTAAATTTTCTTTTTCAACTATTGCATCTTTTCTTGAATCATTCTGGTGTTTCATGACTTTTTTTATTCTAATTGGGTATTATTATTCATAAGTCAATGCTAATTTTTATAATACTGATATTCCTTTTGCATTGATATACACTTACACTTTCTTGCATTACCCACACTCTCTTCCCCATTGTTGCAACTTTTGCACTATTGATATGCCAATTACTTCCACTATTTTCTCACTTGCATGTTGTAGCTACCATGTAATTGAGACCTTTATTATTTGGCATTAACACCCATATGTTATTTACGTTCTTATCTTTATTTTTGGGTTACTTTTCTTCTTTTCTCCCTTCTTTCAAGAAGGCCACCACGAAGGGAGAGGAAAAGCTTCTTAATGGGAAGACAAACAAGTTCATCTACTCAATCTTTGGAGAAAAGCATCAGTTGAAGCAACCCGTCCACCTGCACATCTTAGTATGCACCAAGGACGGTGCAATCTTTAAGTGTGGGGAGGTCGATACCGATCTCCACGGGTTAGTTAGTCCCCTTTCAACACCAATTTTTAATTTTCTATGTTAATTCATTACTGCATTTGCATGTGTATTTGCATGTTTGATTGCATACTTTACCATTACTTGGTTGAAGTAATATTTTCTTTTTCAAGAAATGTTTTATAGTATTTCACTAATTTAAATTAAAAACTTTTCGAAAAACTTGTTTGAAGAAATATTATTTTGGAACATGATTTAGAGTTCGAACACACAAAACCAGTGAGATTTTGAGCCTACTTGATTGGTTGCATTTTACCAACCAATATTTTATTTTTGTGTGTGTTTTTCTCTCTAAAATTGTGATCTTTGTCTTGCTTAATTCTATATTTTCATTATTTGATGTATGCATGCACTTATATGATTGAGGCCTTGTTTCACTGAGCTTACATACCCATATGGCCTTACCTTTTATTATCCTTTGCAAACCAATGTTGAGCCTATTTTACCCCTTGTTCTTTACTTTATCTCATCACTAACTCTAAGCAAAAAACAATAATGTCCTTAATTTGAATCCTTGATTAGCTTAGACTAATGAAAGCGCTCATAAATTAAGTGTGGGGAAAGTGGGTTTGGAAATGTTTGGTTTGAGAATTGAGTATGTTAGACTTTGTGTGAAAATGTGAAAAATGTTAAGAATATGTTTATGCATTCAAAACCTTAATCATATGCATTGAAAAAAAATTACTAAGAAAATAAAAATAGAAAAAAAAAAGAAAAGAAGAAAAAAGAGCAGAAAAATAAAAAGGGGACAAAATGCCCCAAAGTAAATGGCAATAGCAATGCATATGTACTGTACTCAAAACTTGGAATGCATAAATATGTAGTAAATGCAGTTAATGGATAGTTATTGATTTTATATTACATGGATTGTCCTAAGTTAGGTGAAAAGTTTATGTTAATTAAGGATTCAGATTTTAGTCCACTTGACTAAATACAATCCTACCTTGACCCTAACCCCGTTACAACCCTTAAAAGACCTCTTGATTTGTGTATTAGTGCATTAAATTTTTGTTGATTGTTAGATAAAGAGCAAGCCTTAGAAAGCAAGATTAGTAGAGAACTGAGAGAATCAAACCTTAAATACCTGAGCGATTAGAGTGCATACACTTCCGGTGAGGGTTCGATGCTCGATTCCTTGTTCCCTGCTTTCATGAGCTATCTTCTTCTTGCAAGTTATTTGTACTTCATTTTTATGATTTGAATTAGTGAAATCCAATTTATGTTTATCTTGGAGAGTTTGTTTACTTTTAACCAAGTCGGTAAAAGCATTTTGCATTTAGCTGCATTCACATAAATAGGTTACATTTCATACATCCCACCATTCTGCCTTCACTCTTATAGCTTCTCTTGAGCTTAGCATGACGACATGCTAATGTTTAAGTGTGGGGAGGTTGATAAACCACTATTTTATGGTTTATCTTATGCTCAATTGAGTGAATTTTATCAATCTTTCATACACTTATTCATACTAATTGCATGAGTTTATGTTTTCCTTCCAGATTTTGTGCTATGATTGAAAACATGCTTCTTTGGCCTTATATTTGCTAATATTAATCTTCTCTTATTACCATTAGATGCCGTGATATGTGTGTTAAGTGATTTCAGGGATTACAGGGCATGAATGGCTCAGAGGATGGAAAGGAAGTATGCAAAAGTGGAAGGAATACAAGAAGTTAAAGAAACTGTTAAGCTGTCCAACCTGACCTCTTCGCACTCAAATGGTCATAACTTGAGCTACAGAGATCCAAATGAGATAGTTACAGTTGCGTTGGAAAGCTAACATCCGGGGCTTCGCAACGATATATAATTTCCCATAGCTGCCCGAAGTTAGGCAACACGAAAACTTATGACAACCAAAACATTTGTGAGAAAGGACTTTTGTTGGTTTAGAAGCTATACTTACAACGGGAATTTATTCTAAATTCTAGATCACGCAAAAGTTCTCTCTTCAGGGAGCTATCATGAAGTTGAATGCCAAGTTGTTTGGTAATGAGACTTGGGAATATGAACCTCCCTTGCTCATTAGTGAACTAGATACATGGGTTCAGCAAACTCTACCTCAAAAGAAACAAGATCCTGGTAAATTCTTAATATCATGTACCATAGGCACCATGACCTTTGAGAAGGATCTTTGTGACCTGGGGTCAGGGATAAATCTTATGCTACTCTCTGTAATTGAGAAGTTGGGGATCATTGAGGTACAGCCTGCCACATTCTCATTCGAGATGGGAGACAGGTCACAAAGACAAGCTTATGGATTAGTAGAGGACGTGTTAGTGAAGGTTAAAGGGCTTTACGTCCCTGCTGATTTCATAATCTTAGAGACTAGGAAGAATGAGGATGAATGCATCATCCTTGGAAGACCTTTCCTAGCCACAGTAGGAGCTGTGATAGATGTTAACAGAGGAGAATTAGTCCTTCAATTAAATGGGGACTACCTTGTGTTTAAGGCCCAAGGGTGTCCTTCTGTAAACATGGAAAAGAGGCACGCTAAGCTTCTCTCAATACAGAGTCAAACAAAGCCCCCACAATCAAACTCTAAGTTTGGTGTTGGGAGGCCACAACTAAACTCTAAGTTTGATGTTGAGAAGCCCCCACATTCAAACTCTATGTTTGGTGTTGGAAGGCCCTCATCATGCTCTGAACATCTGTGAGGCTCCATGAGAGCCCACTGTCAAGCTATTGACATTAAATAAGCACTTATTGGGAGGCAAACCCATTTTTATTTATCTAATTTTATTTTTATTTTATTGTTCTTTTATGTTTTATTAGGTTCATGATCATGTGGTGTCACAAAACAAATACTAAAATTAAAAACAGAATAAAAAACAGCAGAAGAAACAGTACACCCTGGATGAAGAGCCTACTGGCGTTCAAATGCAAGTAAGGAGCATCTGACTGGCATTTAAAACAGAGCATGAATCTGGCGTTGAACGCCAGAAACAAGCAGCAATATGGCATTTAAACGCCAGGATTGCACCCTGAGGAAAGCTGGCGTTTAACGCCAGCAACAAGCATCAGGCTGGCGTTAAACGCCAGAAACAAGCTTCAGCCTGTCGTTAAACGCCAGGATTGCAGGCAGAGGGCGTTTTACACACCTAATAGGTGCAGGGATGATAAATCTTTGACACCTCAGGATTTGTGGACCACACAGGATCACCTCAGGATCTGTGGACCCCACAGGGTCCCCACCTACCTCAACTCACCTTCTCTCTTCTTCACACATCCATCCACTTTTCCCCATAAACCCCACCTACCTTCAAATTTAAAATCTCTTTCTCACCCAAACCCAACCTACATGACCGAACCATAAACCCCTCTCCCTCCACTATATAAACCCCTCCATCCTTCTTCATTCTCACACAATACAACCCTTTCTTCTCCCCTTGGCCGAAACCCACACTTCTCTCCCTCTCCTCCATATCTTCTTCTTCTTCATCTATTCTTTCTTCTTTTGCTCGAGGACGAGCAGCATTCTAAATTTAGTGTGGTAAAAGCATAGCTTTTTTATTTTTCCATAACCATTTATGGCACCTAAGGCCGGAAAACCCTCTAGAAAGAGGAAAGGGAAAACTAAAGCTTCCAACTCTGAGTTATGGGAGATGGAGAGATTCATCTCAAGGGTCCATAGCTCAGCAGTAGAGCATTTGACTGCACATCAAGAGAGCCCACTCATGGACCTCAACAAGAGCATGACGAATTCCCTCATCAAGAAATCCCTGAGATACCTCAGGGGATACAGTTTCCTCCACACAATTATTTGGAGCAACTAAGGATAGGAGTACCAAAATCACTAGGGATCAAGCAACAGAGGCAAAGAAGAGACATAGAGGAGCTAAAAAACATAGAGGACCTCAGGCGCTCCATTGATCTTCAAGAGGGAGACACCACCCACACTAAGGTGGACTCATTCCTTAATCTTCTTGTCTATTTATTTGCTGTTTTCGGTTTTATGCTATATGTTTATCTATGTTTGTGTCTTTATTACATGATCATTAGTGTCTAGTGTCTATGTCTTAAGGCTATGAATAATTCCATGAATCCTTCACCTTTCTTAAATGAAAAATGTTTTTAATACAAAATAACAAGAAGTACATGAGTTTCGAATTCATCCTTGAAATTAGTTTAATTATATTGATGTGGTGACAATACTTTTTGTTTTCTGAATGAATGCTTGAACAGTGCATATTTTTTATCTTGTTATTTATGAATGTTAAAATTTTTGGCTCTTGAAAGAATGATGAAAAAGAGAAATGTTATTGATGATCTGAAAAATCATAAAATTGATTCTTGAAACAAGAAAAAGCAGTGAATAACAAAAGCTTGCAAAAAAAAGTGGCAAAAAAATAAAAGAAAAAGAAAAAAACAAGCAGAAAAAGCCAATACCCCTTAAAACGAAAAGGCAAGGGTAAAAAGGATCCAAGGCTTTGAGAATCAATGGATATGAGGGCCCAAGGAAATAAAATCCAGGCCTACGCGGCTAAATCAAGTTGTCCCTAACCATGTGCTTGTGGCATGCAGGTCCAAGTGAAAAGCTTGAGACTGAGTGGTTAAAGTCATGATCCAAAGCAAAAGAGTGTGCTTAAGAGCTTTGGACACCTCTAACTGGGGACTTTAGCAAAGCTGAGCCACAATCTGAAAAGTTTTACCCAGTCATGTGTCTGTGGCATTTATGTATCCGGTGGTAATAATGGAAAACAAAGTGCTTAGGGCCACGACCAAGACTCATAAAAGTAGCTGTGTTCAAGAATCAACATACTTAACTAGGAAAATTAATAACACCATCTGAACTCTGAGTTCCTATAGATGCCAATCATTCTAAACTTCAAAGGATAAAGTGAGATGCCAAAACTGTTCAGAGGCAAAAAGCTACAAGTCCCGCTCATCTAATTAAAACTAATATTCATTGATGTTTTGGGATTTATAGTATATTCTCTTCTTTTTATTGATGAGCGGATAATTTATACGCTTTTTGGCATTGTTTTTAGGTAGTTTTTAGTAAGTTCAAGCTACTTTTAGGGATATTTTCATTAGTTTTTATGTTAAATTCACATTTCCGGAATTTACTATGACTTTGTGTGTTTTTCTGTGATTTCAGGTAATTTCTGGCTGAAATTGAGGGACTTGAGCAAAACTCTGAAAAAGGCTGACAAAAGGACTGCTGATGCTGTTGGAATCTGACCTCCCTGCAGTTGAAATGGATTTTCTGGAGCTACAGAACTCCAATTGGCGCGCTCTCAACGGCGTTGGAAAGTAGACATCCAGAGCTTTCCAGAAATATATAATACTCTATTCTTTATTCGGAAATTGATGACGTAACTTGGCGTTGAACGCCAAGTACATGCTGCTATCTGGAGTTAAACGCCAGAAACACGGCATGATCCGGAGTTGAACGCCCAAAACACGTTATAACTTGGAGTTCAACTCCAAGAGAAGCCTCAGCTCGTAGATAGACCAAGCTCAGCCCAAACATACACCAAGTGGGCCCCGGAAGTGGATTTATGCATCAATTACTTACTCATGTAAACCCTAGTAGCTAGTTTATTATAAATAGGACTTTTTACTAGTGTATTAGAGATCTCTGGACACCTAGTCCTTAGACCATGGGGGCTGGCCATTCGGCCATGCCTGAATCTTTCACTTATGTATTTTCAACAGTGGAGTTTCTGCACACCTTAGATTAAGGGTGTGGAGCTCTGCTGTACCTCAAGTTTCAATACAATTACTATTACTTTCTATTCAATTCTCTTTTATTCTTATTCCAAGATATACGTTGCACAACACTTTGATGAATGTGATGATCCGTGACACTCATCATCATTCTCACCTATGAACGTGCGTGACTGACAACCACTTCCGTTCTACTCTAGGCCGGGCACATATCTCTTAGATTCCCCAACAGAATCTTCGTGGTATAAGCTAGATAGATGGCGGCATTCATGGGGATCCGGAAAGTCTAACCTTGTCTGTGGTATTCCGAGTAGGATTCCGGAATTTAATGACTGTGACGAGCTTCAAACTCCTGAAGGCTGGGCGTGATGACAAACGCAAAAGAATCAATGGATTCTACTCCAACCTGATTGAGAACCGACAGATGATTAGCCGTGCTGTGACAGAGCATTTGGACCATTTTCACTGAGAGGATGGGATGTAGCTATCAACAAGGGTGATACCTCCAGACGATTAGCCGTGCAGTGACAGCGCATAGGACCATTTTCCCGAGAGGATTAAAAGTAGCCATTGATGATGGTGATGCCCTACATACAGCTTATCATTGAAAGGAGTAGGAAGGATTGGATGAATGTAATAAAAAAGTAGAGATTCGAGAGGAGCACAGCATCTCCATATGCCTATCTGAAATTCCCACTATTGATTTACATAAGTATTTCTATCCCTCTTTATTTTCTATTTATTATTAATTTTTGAAACCCATAACCATTGAATCTGCCTAACTGAGATTTACAAGGTGACCATAGCTTGCTTCATACCAACAATCTCTGTGGGATCGACCCTTACTCACGTAAGGTATTACTTGGATGACCCAGTACACTTGCTAGTTAAGTTGAACGGAGTTGTGAGCTTCTCTAACAGTGCCTGGAACTCTTGTATCACAATTTCGTCCACCAAGTTTTTGGCGCCGTTGCTGGGGATTGTTCGAGTATGGACAACTGACGGTTCATCTTGTTGCTCAGATTAGGTAATTTTCTTTTCAAAAATCTTTTTCAAAATTTTTCTTTTCTTTTTCGTTTTTCTAATTATGTTTTTCAAAAAAATTAATAAAAATACAAAAAAAATTAGAAAATCATAAAAACCAAAAATATTTTGTGTTTCTTGTTTGAGTCTTGAGTCAATTTTTAAGTTTGGTGTCAATTGCATGCTTTAAAAATTTTTATGTTTTGGGTCATATTTGTATTTTTCTCTCTCATAATTAAAAATTCAAAAAATCAAAAAAATATCTTTTCCTTATTTTTCTCATAATTTTCGAAAATTTGAGTTGACTTAGTCAAAAATTTTTTAAATTAGTTATTTCTTATAAGTCAAGTCAAATATTCAAAATTTAAAAATCTTATCTTTTCAAAATCTTTTTCAAAATTCATATCTTCTCCAATTTTTCCTCTTTTTCGAAAATTTCAAAAATCTTTTTCAAAATATTTTCAAAATCTTTTTCTTATCTTTATATCAAATTTTTGAAAACTCACTAATAATTAATGTGGTTGATTCAAAAATTTGAAGTTTGTTACTTTCTTGTTAAGAAAGGTTCAATCTTTAAGTTCTATAATCTTATCTTGTAGTTTCTTGTTAGTGAAGTAAGTAATTTTAAAATTTAAAAATTAAATCTTTTTATCTTTTATCTTATCTTTTTCAAAAAAATTTATCTTCTTCAAAATTTGATTTCAAAATATCTTATCTAACCTCTTATCTTCTTATCTTTTCAAATTTGATTTTAATATCTTTTTCAACTAACTCTTTGACTTTTTGTTTGTTTCTTATCTTTTTCAAAACCACCTAACTACTTTTCCCTCTCTAATTTTCGAAAATATCTCATCTCTTTTTCAAAAATTCTTTTTTGTTTTAAATTTTAATTTTAACCTTATCTTATCTCTAATTTTCGAAAATTACTAACCCCTTTTCAAAATTATTTTCGAAATTCTCTATCTCTTTTCTTATTCCATTTAATTATTTATTTACTAACACTTCTCTTCACCTCTCTCCATCTAAATATCCGAATCCCCTCTTTTACATTCTTCTCCCCTTTCTTCTTCTACTAACATAAAGAAATCTCTATACTGTGACATAGAGGATTCCTCTTTCTTTTCTTGTTTTCTTCTCTTTCATATGAGCAGAAACAAGGATAAAGGCACTCTTGTTGAAATTGACCCAGAACCTGAAAGGACTCTGAAGAGAAAATTAAGAGAAGCTAAATTACAACAATCTAAAGGTAACCTTTCAGAAATATTAGAACAAGAGAAGGAGATGACAGCCGAAAATAATAATAATGCAAGGAGAATGCTTGGTGACTTCACAAAGCCAACGTCCAAATTTGATGGAAGAAGCATATCCATTCCTGCCATTGGAGCCAATAACTTTGAGCTGAAACATCAGCTAGTTGCCTTAATGCAACAAAACTGCAAGTTTTATGGACTTCTATCTGAAGATCCTTACCAGTTTTTAACTGAGTTCTTGCAGATCTGTGAGACTGTAAAGACGAATGGAGTTGATCCTGAAGTCTACAGACTCATGCTTTTCCCCTTTGCTGTAAGAGACAGAGCTAGAATATGGTTGGATTCACAACCTAAGAATAGCCTGGACTCTTGGGATAAGCTGGTCACTGCCTTCTTGGATAAATTCTTTCCTCCTCAAAAGCTGAGCAAGCTGAGAGTGGATGTTCAGACCTTCAACCAAAAAGATGGTGAATCCCTCTATGAAGCTTGGGAAAGATACAAGCAGCTGACCAAAAGATGTCCATCTGACATGTTTTCAGAATGGACCATATTAGATATATTCTATTATGGTCTATCTGAATTTTCAAAAATGTCATTGGACCATTCTGCAGGTGGATCTATTCACCTAAAGAAAACGCCTGAAGAGGCTCAAGAACTCATTGACATGGTTGCAAACAACCAATTCATGTACACTTCTGAGAGGAATTTCATGAATAATGGGACGCCTCAGAGAAAGAGAGTTCTTGAAATTGATGCTCTGAATGCCATATTGGCTCAGAACAAAGTGTTGACTCAACAGGTCAACATGATCTCTCAAAGTCTGAATGGATGGCAACATGCATCCAACAGTACTAAAGAGGCAGCTTCTGAAGAAGCTTATGATCCTGAGAACCCTGCCATGGCAGAGGTTAATTACATGGGTGAACCTTATGGAAACACCTATAACTCATCATGGAGAAATCATCCAAATTTCTCATGGAAGGATCAACAAAAGCCTCAACAAGGCTTTAACAATGGTGGACGCAACAGGCTGAGCAATAGCAAGCCTTTTTCATCATCTTCTCAGCAACAGACAGAGAATTCTGAACAAAACACTTCTAATTTAGCCAATCTAGTCTCTGATCTGTCAAAGGCCACTTTCAGTTTCATGAGTGAAACAAGATCCTCCATTAGAAATCTGGAGGCACAAGTGGGCCAGCTGAGTAAGAAAGTCATTGAAACTCCTCCCAGTATTCTCCCAAGCAATACAGAAGAGAATCCAAAAGGAGAGTGCAAGGCCATTGATATAATCAATATGGCCGAATGCAGAAGGGAGGAGGAGGATGAAAATCCTAGTGAGGAAGACCTCCTGGGACGTCCTTCAAGCAAGAAGGAGTTTCCTATTAAGGATCCAAAGGAATCTGAGGCTCATACAGAGACCATAGAGATTCCATTAAATCTCCTTTTGCCATTCATGAGCTCTGAAGACTATTCTTCCTCTGAAGAGGATGAAGATGTGACTGGAGAGCAAGTTGCTCAATATTTAGGAGCTATCATGAAGCTGAATGCCAAGTTGTTTGGTAATGAGACTTGGGAAAGTGAACCTCCCTTGCTCATTAGTGAACTAGATACTTGGATTCAGCAAACTCTACCTAAAAAAAAAAAAACAAGATCCTGGCAAGTTCTTAATACCTTGTACCATAGGCACCATGACCTTTGAAAAGGCTCTATGTGATCTAGGGTCAGGGATAAATCTTATGCCACTCTCTGTAATGGAGAAGCTGGGGATCATTGAGGTACAACCTGCCTTGTTCTCATTACAATTGGCAGACAAGTCATTGAGACAAGCTTATGGAACAGTAGAGGACGTGTTAGTAAAGGTTGAAGGCCTTTACATCCCTGCTGATTTCATAATCTTAGACACTAAGAAGGAAGAGGATGAATGCATAATCCTTGGAAGACCTTTCCTAGCCACAGCAGGAGCTGTGATAGATGTCAATAGAGGTGAACTAGTCCTTCAATTGAATGGGGACTACCTTGTGTTTAAGGCACATGGCCATCCCTCTGTGACAAAAGAGAGTAAGCATGAAGAGCTTCTCTCAGTTCAGAGTCAAGAAGAGCCCCCACAGTCAAACTCTAAGTTTGGTATTGTGAGGCCACAACCAAACTCTAAGTTTGGTGTTAAGACCCCATATCCAAACTCTAAGTTTGGTGTTGGGACTATACAACATTGACCTGATCACCTTTGTGGCTCCATGAGAGCCACTATCAAGCTATTGACATTAAAGAAGCGCTTGTTGGGAGGCAACCCAATTTTATTTATCTAATTTTTATTTTATTGTTATTTTGTGTTTTATTAGGTGCATGATCATGAGGAGTCACGAAAAAAATGTAAAAATTAAAAACAGGATCAAAAATAGCAGAAGAAAAAATTCACACCCTGGAGGAAGCACAGACTGGCGTTCAACGCCAGTAAGGAGCATCTGGCTGGCGTTCAATGCCAGAACAGAGCATGAAACTAGCGCTGAACGCCAGAAACAAGCAACATTCTGGCGTTTGAACGCCAGGAATGTGCCTAGAGGAAAAGCTGGCGCTGAACGCCAGTAACAAGCATAAAACTGGCGTTCAACGCCAGAAACGTTACATCTGGGCGTTGAACGCCCAGAATGTGCACCACTCGGCGTTTAAACGCCAGAATGGTATGCAAAGGCATTTTACATGCCTATTTGGTGCAGGGATGGAATTCCTTGACACCTTAGGATCTGTGAACCCCACAGGATCATCTCAGGATCTGTGGACCTCACAGGATCCCCACCTACCTCGCCCCCTCTCTCTCCATTCATGGTCATCCCTTCTGTTTTCCATTCACCACTCACATCCATCCACTCTTCCCCATACACCCCGCCTACCTTCAAAATTCAAAATCTCTTTCCCACCCAATCCCACCCATATAGCCGAATACACACATCCCTCCATCTCCTCCATATTCTCTTCTTCTTCTTCTCTTCTTTCTTCTCTTGCTCGAGGACGAGCAATATTTTAAGTTTGGTGTGGTCAAAGCACAATCTTTTTTGTTTTCCACTACCATCAATGGCACCTAAGGCCGGAGAATCCTCTAGAAAATGAAAAGGGAAGACAAAAGCTTCCACCTCTGAGTCATGGGAGATGGAAACACTCATCTAAAGGGTGTATAACTCAGTGGTAGAACATTTGACTGCAAATCAAGAGATCCCTAAGATACCTCAGGGGATAAATTGTCCTCCACACAATTATTGGGAGCAACTAAGGATAGGAGCACCAAAATTACTAGGAATCATTCAACAGAAGCAAGGAAGAGACATAGAGGAGCTCAAAAAGCACCATTGGTTCTTCAAGAAGGCGCCACCCTCACTAAGGTGGACTCATTCCTTGTTCTTATTTCTTTTTGCTTTTCAGTTTTTATGCTGTGTTTATCTATGTTTTGTGTCTCTACTTCATGATCATTAGTAGTTAGTAACTATGTCTTAAAGCTATGAATAAATTCCATTAATCCTTCACCTCTCTTAAATGAAAAATGTTTTAATTCAAAAGAACAAGAAGTACATGGATTTCGAAATTATCCTTGAATTTAATTTAATTATATTGATGTGGTTACAATACTTTTTGTTTTCTGAATGAATGATTGAACAGTGCATAATTTTGATCTTGTTCTTTATGAATGTTAAAATTGTTGGCTCTTGAAAGAATGATGAACAAAGAGAAATCTTATTGATGATCTGAAAAATCATGAAATTGATTCTTGAAGCAAGGAAAAGCAGTGAAAAAGGAAGAATCTTGCGAAAAAAAATATATGTGGCGAAAAAATAAAAATAGAAAGAAAAAAAAAAGCAAGCAGAAAAAGCCAATAGCCCTTAAAACCAAAAGGCAAGGGTAAAAAGGATCCAAGGCTTTGAGCATCAATGGATAGGAGTGCCCAAGGAAATAAAATCCAGGCCTAAGCGGCTAAATCAAGCTGTCCCTAACCATGTGCTTGTGTCATGAAGGTCCAAGTGAAAAGCTTGAGACTGAGTGGTTAAAGTCGTGATCCAAAGCAAAAAGAGTGTGCTTAAGAGCTCTGGATACCTCTAACTGGGGACTCTAGCAAAACTGAGTCACAATCTGAAAAGGTTCATCCAGTTATGTGTTTGTGGCATTTGTGTATCCGGTGGTAATACTGGAAAACAAAATGCTTAGGGCCACGGCCAAGACTCATAAGTAGCTGTGTTCAAGAATCAACATGCTTAACTAGGAGAATCAATAACACCATCCGAAATTCTAAGTTCCTAGAGAAGCCAATCATTCTAAACTTCAAGGGAAAAAGTGAGATACCAAAACTGTTCAGAAGCAAAAAGCTACAAGTCCCGCTCATCTAATTATAATTAATATTCATTGATATTTTGAAATTTATAGTATATTCTCTTCTTTTTATCCTAATTGATTTTCAGTTGCTTGGGGACAAGCAACAATTTAAGATTGGTGTTGTGATGAGCGGATAATTTATACGCTTTTTGGCATTGTTTTTAGGTTGTTTTTATTACGTTCAAGCTATTTTAGGGATGTTTTCATTAGTTTTTATGTTAAATTCACATTTCTATACTTTAATATGAGTTTGTGTGTTTTTCTGTGATTTCAGGTAATTTCTGGCTGAAATTGTGGGACTTGAGCAAAACTCTGAAAAAGGCTGACAAAAGGACTGCTGATGCTGTTGGAATCTGACCTCCCTGCACTTGAAACGGCGTTGGAAAGTAGACATCCAGAGCTTTCCAGCAATATATAATAGTCCATACTTTATATGGAAATTGACGACGTAACTTGGCGTTGAACGCCAAGTACATGCTGCTGTCTGGAGTTAAACGCCAGAAACACGTCATGATCCGGAGTTGAACGCCCAAAACACGTTATAACTTAGAGTTCAACTCCAAGAGAAGCCTCAGCTCGTGGATAGACCAAGCTCAGCCCAAACATACACCAAGTGGGTCCCGGAAGTGGATTTATGCATCAATTACTTACTCATGTAAACCCTATTAGCTAGTTTATTATAAATAGGGCTTTTTACTAGTGTATTAGAGATCTCTGGACGCCTAGTCCTTAGACCATGGGGGCTGGCCATTTGGCCATGCCTGAACCTTTCCCTTATGTATTTTCAACAGTGGAGTTTTTGCACACCATAGATTAAGGGTGTGGAGCTCTGCTGTACCTCAAGTTTCAATACAATTACTATTACTTTCTATTCAATTCTCTTTTATTCTTATTCCAAGATATACGTTGCACAACACTTTGATGAATGTGATGATCCGTGACACTTATCATCATTCTCACCTATGAACGTGCGTGACTGACAACCACTTCCGTTCTACTCTAGGCCGGGCGCATATCTCTTAGATTCCCCAACAGAATCTTTGTGGTATAATCTAGATAGATGGCGGCATTCATGGGGATCCGGAGAGTCTAACCTTGTCTGTGGTATTCCGAGTAGGATCCCGGGAATCCGGAAAGTCTAACCTTGTCTGTGGTATTCCGAGTAGGATTCCGGTATTGAATGACTGTGACGAGCTTCAAACTCCTGAAGGCTGGGCGTGATGACAAACGCAAAAGAATCAATGGATTCTACTCCAACCTGATTGAGAACCGACAGATGATTAGCCGTGCTGTGACAGAGCATTTGGACCATTTTCACTGAGAGGATGGGATGTAGCTATTAACAAGGGTGATGCCTCCAGACGATTAGCCGTGCAGTGACAGCGCATAGGACCATTTTCCCCGAGAGGATTAAAAGTAGCCATTGATGATGGTGATGCCCTACATACAGCTTGCCATGGAAAAGAGTAGGAAGGATTGGATGAATGTAATAAAAAAGTAGAGATTCGAGAGGAGCACAGCATCTCCATACGCCTATCTGAAATTCCCACTATTGATTTACATAAGTATTTCTATCCCTTTTTATTTTCTATTTATTATTAATTTTTGAAACCCATAACCATTGAATCTGCCTAACTGAGATTTACAAGGTGACCATAGCTTGCTTCATACCAACAATCTCTGTGGGATCGACCCTTACTCATGTAAGGTATTACTTGGATGACCCAGTACACTTGCTGGTTAAGTTGAACGGAGTTGTGAGCTTCTCTAACAGTTCCTGGAACTCTTGTATCACAATTTCGTCCACCATTTATCCTATTTGATTTTTAGTTGCTTGGGAACAAGCAACAATTTAAGTTTGGTTTTGTGATGAGCGAATAATTTATACGCTTTTTGGCATTGTTTTTAGGTAGTTTTTAGTAGGATCTAGCTACTTTTAGGGATGTTTTCATTAGTTTTTCTGCTACATTCACGTTTCTAGACTTTACTATGAGTTTGTGTGTCTTTTTGTGATTTCAGGTATTTTCTGGCTGAAATTGAGGGACATGAGCAAAAATCGGATTTAGGCTGAAAAAGGGACTGCTGATACTGTTGGATTCTGACCTCCCTGCACTCGAAATAGATTTTCTGGAGCTACAGAATTCCAAATGGCGCACTTCAACGGCATTGGAAAGTAGACATCCAGAGTTTTCCATCAATATATGATAGTCTATACTTTATTCGAGTATAGACGATGCAAACTGGCGTTCAACACCAGTTCCATGCTGCATTCTGGAGTAAAACGCCAGAAACACGTCACAAACTAGAGTTAAACGCCAAAAATACGTTAAAACTTGGCGTTTAACTCCAAGAGAAGTCTCTGCACGTGTAGAGCTCAAGTTTAGCCCAAGCACACACCAAGTGGGCCCCGGAAGTGGATTTCTGCATCAATTACTTATCTCTGTAAACCCTAGTAACTAGTTTAGTATAAATAGAACTTTTTACTATTGTACTAGGGGTCCTTTTCCCTATTTTCGAATTCATATCACATTTTGGGGGCTGGCCATTTGGCCATGCCTGGACCACTATCACTTATGTATTTTCAACGGTGGAGTTTCTACACACCATAGATTAAGGTGTGGAGCTCTGCTGTACCTCGAGTATTAATACAAAGTACTATTGTTCTTCTATTCAATTCATGCTTATTCTTATTCTAAGATATTTGCTACACTTCAACATGATGAATGTGATGATCCGTGACACTCATCATCATTCTCACCTATGAACGCGTGACTGACAACCACTTCTGTTCTACCTTAGAACGAGTGAATATCTCTTAGATTCCTTGATCAGAATCTTCGTAGTATAAACTAGAATTATTGGCGGCCATTCTTGAGAATCCGGAAAGTCTAAACCTTGTCTGTGGTATTTCGAGTAGGATTCAAGGATTGAATGACTGTGACGAGCTTCAAACTCGCGATTGTTGGGCGTGGTGACAGATGCAAAAGAATCAATGGATTCTATTCCGACATGATCGAGAACCGACGAATGATTAGTCGTGCTGTGATAGAGCATTTGGACCATTTTCACTGAGAGGATGGGATGTAGCCATTGACAACGATGAGGCCCTACATACAGCTTGCCATGGAAAGGAGTATGAAGGATTGAAGGAAGGCAGTAGGAAAGCAGAGACTCAACAGGGACAAAGCATCTCCATACACTTATCTAAAATTCCCACCAATGATTTACATAAGTATCTCTATCTTTATTTTATGCTTTATTTATTATTATTTTCGAAAACCATTATAACCATTTGAATCTGCCTAATTGAGATTTACAAGATGACCATAGCTTGCTTCATACCAACAATCTCCGTGGGATTGGTGCACGAAATTGCAATCACACTTTTGCAATCCCGCACAACTAACCAGCAAGTGCACTGGGTCGTCCAAGTAATACCTTACGTGAGTAAGGGTCGATCCCACGGAGATTGTCAGCTTGAAGCAAGCTATGGTTATCTTGTAAATCTTAGTCAGGATATCAGAAATTATCAGGATTGATTGTGAAGAGTAAAAGAACATGAAATAAGTACTTGTTTTGCAGTAATGGAGAACAGGTTGAGGTTTTAGAGATGCTCCATCTTCTGAATCTCTGCTTTCCTACTGTCTTCTTCTTCAAACATGCAAGGCTCCTTCCATGGCAAGCTGTATGCAAGGGTTTCACCGTTGTCAGTGGCTACCTCCCATCCTCTCAGTGGAAATGTTCAACGCACCCTGTCACGGCACGGCTATCCATCTGTCGGTTCTCAATCAGGCCGGAATAGAATCCAGTGATTCTTTTGCGTCTGTCACTAACGCCCCGCCTTCAGGAGTTTGAAGCTCGTCACAGTCATTCAATCATTGAATCCTACTCAGAATACCACAGACAAGGTTTAGACCTTCCGGATTCTCTTGAATGCCGCCATCAGTTCTAGCTTATACCACGAAGATTCCGGTTAAAGAATCCAAGAGATATCTACTTAATCTAAGGTAGAACGGAGGTGGTTGTCAGGCACACGTTCCTAGTTGAGAATGATGATGAGTGTCACGGATCATCACATTCATCCGGTTTAAGAACAAGTAATATCTTAGAATGGAAGCAAGCATGATTGAATGAAAAACAGTAGTAATTGCATTAATCCATCAAGACACAGCAGAGCTCCTCACCCCCAACCATGGGGTTTAGAGACTCATGCCGTGGAAAGTACACAAGGAAACGTGTAAAGTGTCATGAGGTACAGATACAATGTCAAAATATCCTATTAATAGTGAACTATTAACCTAAGGTATACAAAAATGAGTAAATGACGTAAAAATCCACTTCTGGGTCCACTTAGTGTGTGCTTGGGCTGAGCATTGAAGCTTTCATGTGTAGAGACTTTTTCTGGAGTTAAACGCCAGCTTTTATGCCAGTTTGGGCGTTTAACTCCAATTTTTATGCCAGTTCCAGCGTTAAACGCTGGGAATTCTGAGGGTGACTTTGAACGCCGGTTTGGGCCATCAAATCTTGGGCAAAGTATGGACTATCATATATTGATGGAAAGCCCAGGATGTCTACTTTCCAACGCCGTTGAGAGCGCGCCAATTGGGCTTCTGTAGCTCCAGAAAATCTACTTCGAGTGCAGGGAGGTCAGAATCCAACAGCATCTGCAGTCCTTTTCAGTCTCTGAATCAGATTTTTGCTCAGGACCCTCAATTTCAGCCAGAAAATACCTGAAATTACAGAAAAACACACAAACTCATAGTAAAGTCCAGAAAAGTGAATTTTAACTAAAAACTAATAAAATATAATAAAAACTAATTAAAATATACTAAAAACATACTAAAAATAATGCCAAAAAGCGTATAAATTATCCGCTCATCACAACACCAAACTTAAATTGTTGCTTGTCCCCAAGCAACTGAAAATCAAAGTAGGATAAAAAGAAGAGAATATACTATAGACTCCAAAATATCAAGGAAGCTTAGCTCCAATTAGATGAGCGGGACTAGTAGCTTTTTGCTTCCGAACAGTTTTGGCATCTCACTTTATCCTTTGAAGTCTAGAATGATTGGCATCTATAAGAACTCAGAACTCAGATAGTGTTATTGATTCTCCTAGTTAAGTATAATGATTCTTGAACATAGCTAGTGTATGAGTCTTGGCTGTGGCCCAATGCACTCTGTCCTCCAGTATTACCACCGGATACATACATGCCACAGACACATACTTGGGTGAACCTTTTCAGATTGTGACCCAGCTTTGCTAGAGTCCCCAATTAGAGATGTCCAGGGTTCTTAAGCACACTCTTTTTGCCTTGGAGCACAACTTTATTTCTTTCTTTTTCTCTTTTTTCGAAATTTTTTTTTGTATTCACTGCTTTTTCTTGCTTCAAGAATCAATCTGATGATTTTTTTAGATCCTCAATAACAGTTCTCTTTTTCCTTCATTCTTTCAAGAGCCAACAATTTTAACATTCTCAAAACAACAAATTCAAAAGACATATGCACTGTTCAAGCATTCAATCAGAAAACAAAAAGTATTGTCACCACATCAAACTAATTCAACTAGTTTCAAGGATAAATTCGAAGTCCTGTACTTCTTGTTCTTTTGTGATTAAAGTATTTTTCATTTAAGAGAGGTGATGGATTCATAGGACATTCATAGCTTTAAGACATGAATTTTAAATTTTATTAATTATGAATTAAGAACAAGACTCAAAAAATAGATATAAGATCAGACTAGAAAATAAAAATAGAAAACAAAAATTTGAATAGGCTCCTAATGATAGAGGTTTTCACAGAGTTAGGACTCAACAACCTTGATTTTGAAAAGTGGATGCTCCCTCAACTTGAGATGAGAGCTTTTGGCGTTTCAACTCTTGGAGTTCACGCCCCTGCTTCTCTTGTTCCTTCAGCAATTTGCAGAGCATGCAGTTCTGATTCTGCTGTTCTTCCTTCAGTTGCTCCATAGTTTCTTGTAACTTGGTGATAGATGCTTCTAGGCTGGTCCAGTAGTCAATTTTAGGGAATTCAGGGAGGAATTCCTGCGCCCTCCTCTTGATAGAGTTGTCTTGCATTTGTCCTTCGATTGACTTTTTGGTGATTGGATGTTCAATGGGTATAAATTCATCTACTCCCATTTTTACCCCAGCCTCTTTACAGAGCAAGGAGATCAAGCTTGGGTAAGCCAATTTGGCTTCAGTGGAATTCTTATTTGCAATTGTGTAGATCTCACAAGCAATCACATGATGAACGTCTACTTCTTTTCCAAGCATAATGCAATGAATCATCACTGCTCTCTTGATAGTGACCTCAGAACGGTTGCTAGTGGGCAGTATGGAACGCCCAATAAAGTCTAGCCAACCTCTTACAATTGGTTTGAGGTCTCCCCTCTTGAGTTGGTTTGGGACACCCTTTGAATTGGTTATCCACTTAGTTCCAGGGAGGCATATGTCCTCTAGAACTTGATCTAACCCTTTATCTGCTCTCACCATTCTCCTATTAAAGGATTCAGGATCATCCTGCAGTTGAGGCAATTTGAAGATTTCTCTTATTTTGTCCAGATGGAAGTACATAACTTTCCCTCTGACCATGGTTCTGTAAGTATGGTAAGCAGTTCCAGTCATTCTCTGCTTATCTGTTAGCCACAGATTTGAGTAGAATTCCTGAACCATATTCCTTCCAACCTTTATCTCAGGATTGGTTAGAACTTTCCATCCTCTGTTTTGAATTTGCTCTTGGATCCCCAGATATTCATCTTCTTTCAGATCAAATTTAACTTCCGGGATCACTGATCTCAGACCCATTATCTTGTGATAATGGTCTTCATGTTCTTTGGTTAAGAACTTCTCTTGATTCTAAAGATTCTTTGGATTATTCTATTTCTTTCCTCTTAAATTGGTTTGTTTTCCCTTAGGAACCATGATCTTGATGAATCTTGGCTTAGTGATCACGGAAAAGCACACCAAACTTAGAGGTTTGCTTGTCCTCAAGCAAAAGAAAGGAAAGAAGAGAGAGAGAGAAGAATAGCAAATTCGAATGGTGTGGGGAATGAGGAGGCTGAACGTGTTTTTATAAGGGGGGGAGAAGAGATTTCGAAAAATTGAGAGGGGATTTGAGAAGATATGGAGAGAATTTGAGAGAAGGGTGAGTTTTTGAACAAGATTTGGGAATGAGTTGAGAGATTTGAAGAATGATTTTTGATTTTTGAAGATTTGAAAGTGAATGATGAAAGGTTGAGATGTATTTATGTAGAAAAGTATGGGTAAGAAAAGGAAAGTTTGAAAAAAATTTGATTGGAAATCAAAATCTTGGTCCCCCCACCTTTCTGGCGTTAAACGCCCAGAATGGCATCCATTCTGGCGTTTAACGCCCATTGTGGGCGTTTAACGCCCAGCCAGGTACCCTGGCTGGCGTTAAACGCCAGGATTCCCTTTCTCACTGGGCGTTTTTCTAAACGCCCAGGATGCTGCACACCTGGCGTTAAACGCCCAGAATGGTGCCCATTCTGGCGTTTAACGCCCAAAATGGCACCCTTACTGGCGTTAAACGCCCAGAATGGTGCCCATTCTAGCGTTTAACGCCCAAAATTCCCCTTACTGGCGTCTTTTCGCCTGTAAGCTCTTTTTCTCTGCTTTTTGCACTGAATCCTTCTGTAACTCTGTGAATTCCTTCATTTTTGATACTTGCCTTTGTAAAAACAAAACATATAACCTGCTAATGACTGGGTTGCCTCCCAGCAAGCGCTTCTTTACTGTCTTTAGCTGGACCTTTACTGAAAATCACTCAAGTCTCAGTTTTGAGCATTCCTGCTCAAAATTGCTTTCAAGATAATGCTTGATTCTCTGTCCATTAACAATGAACTTTTTGTCAGAATCAATATCCTGAAGCTCAACATATCCATATGGTGACACTCCTGTAATCACATACGGACCCCTCCACCGGGATTTGAGTTTTCCTGGAAACAATCTGAGCCTAGAGTTGAAGAGAAGAACTTTTTGTCCTGGCTCAAAGACTCTGGATGACAACTTCTTGTCATGCCACTTCTTTGCCTTTTCCTTATAAATTTTTGCATTTTCAAAGGCATTGAGTCTGAACTCCTCTAGCTCATTTAGCTGGAGCAATCTTTTTTCACCAGCTAATTGAGCATCCATGTTTAGGAATCTGGTTGCCCAATAGGCTTTATGTTCCAGTTCCACGGGCAAATGACAGGCCTTCCCATACACCAGTTGGTATGGAGAGGTTCCTATAGGAGTTTTGAATGCTGTTCTGTATGCCCACAGAGCATCATCCAAGCTCTTTGCCCAATCCTTTCTTCGGGCTATCACAGTCCATTCCAGGATTCTTTTTAGCTCTCTGTTAGAGACTTCAGCTTGCTCATTTGTCTGTGGATGATACGGAGTTGCCACTTTGTGGCTAATTCCATATCTAACCATAGCAGAGTATAGCTGTCTATTGCAGAAATGAGTGCCCCCGTCACTGATTAGTACTCTGGGAACACCAAATCTGCTGAAGATGTGTTTCTGGAGGAATTTCAGCACGGTCTTGGTATCATTAGTGGGTGTAGCAATTGCTTCTACCCACTTAGATACATAGTCCACTGCCACCAGAATGTAAGTGTTTGAGTATGATGGTGGGAATGGACCCATGAAGTCAATTCCCCATACATCAAACAATTCTATCTCTAATATCCCTTGTTGAGGCATGGCATATCCTTGAGGCAAGTTACCAGCTCTTTGGCAACTGTCACAGTTACGCACAAACTCTCGGGCATCTTTATAGAGAGTAGGCCAGTAGAAGCCACATTGGAGGACTTTAGTGGCTGTTCGCTCACTTCCAAAATGTCCTCCATACTGTGATCCATGGCAGTGCGATAGGATCCTTTGTGCTTCTTCTCTGGGTACACATCTACGGATCATTCCGTCTGCACATCTCTTAAAGAGATATGGTTCATCCCAGAGGTAGTACTTGGCATCTGAAATTAATTTCTTTCTTTGCATTCTGCTGTACTCCTGGGGTATGAACCTCATAGCTTTATAATTTGCAATATCTGCAAACCATGGAGCTTCCTGAATGGCAAAGAGTTGCTCATCTGGGAAGGTCTCAGAGATCTCAGTAGAAGGGAAGGACGCCCCAGCTACTGGTTCTATTCGGGACAGATGATCAGCTACTTGGTTCTCTGTCCCTTTTCTGTCTCTTATTTCTATATCAAACTCTTGCAGAAGCAACACCCATCTTATAAGCCTGGGTTTTGAATCCTGCTTTGTGAGTAAGTATTTAAGAGCAGCATGGTCAGTGTACACAACCACTTTGGATCCTGCTAGATAGGATCTAAACTTGTCAATGGCATAGACCACTGCAAGTAACTCTTTTTCTGTGGTTGTGTAATTCTTCTGTGCGTCATTTAGAACACGGCTGGCATAATAAATGACGTGCAGAAGCTTGTTATGCCTCTGTCCCAACACTGCACTAATGGCATGGTCACTGGCATCACACATTAGTTCAAATGGCAATGTCCAATCTGGTGCAGAGATGACTGGTGCTGTGACCAGCTTAGCTTTCAGGGTCTCAAATGCCTGCAGACACTGTATGTCAAACACAAATGGTGTGTCAGCAGCTAGCAGGTTACTCAAAGGTTTTGCAATTTTCGAAAAATCCTTTATAAACCTTTTGTAGAATCCTGCATGCCCCAGAAAGCTTCTGATTGCCTTAACATTGGCAGGTGGTGGTAATTTTTCAATTACCTCTACCTTTGCCTTATCCACCTCTATTCCTCTGCTTGAAATTTTGTGCCCAAGGACAATTCCTTCAGTCACCATAAAGTGACATTTCTCCCAGTTTAAAACCAGGTTAGTCTCTTGGCACCTTTTCAGGACAAGTGCTAGGTGATTAAGACAGGAGCTGAATGAGTCTCCATATACTGAGAAGTCATCCATGAAGACTTCCAGGAATTTCTCCACCATATCAGAGAAGATGGATAACATGCATCTCTGAAAGGTTGCAGGAGCATTACACAGACCAAAAGGCATCCTCCTGTAGGCAAACACGCCAGAAGGGCAAGTAAATGCTGTTTTCTCTTGGTCTTGAAGATCTACTGCAATTTGGTTGTAACCTGAATAGCCATCCAAAAAGCAGTAATAATCATGACCAGCTAGTCTTTCTAGCATTTGGTCTATGAATGGTAAAGGAAAATGATCCTTTCTGGTGGCTGTATTGAGCCTTCTGTAGTCAATACACATACGCCACCCTGTGACTGTTCTTGTAGGAACCAATTTATTTTTTTCATTATGAACCACTGTCATGCCTCCCTTTTTGGGGACAACTTGGACAGGGCTCACCCAGGGGCTATCAGAAATATGATAAATAATCCCAGCCTCCAGTAATTTAGTGACCTCTTTCTGCACCACCTCCTTCATGGCTGGATTTAGCCTCCTCTGTGGTTGGACCACTGGTTTGGCATTATCCTCCAACAGGATCTTGTGCATGCATCTAGCTGGGCTAATGCCCTTAAGATCACTTATGGACCACCCAAGAGCTGTGTTGTGTGTCCTTAGCACTTGAATCAGTGCTTCCTCTTCCTGTGGATTTAAAGCAGAGCTTATAATCACTGGAAAAGTGTCACCCTCTCCCAGAAATGCATATTTCAGGGATGGTGGTAGTGGTTTGAGTTCAGGTTTGGGAGGCTTATCCTCCTCCTGAGGAATTTTCGAAAATTCCTTTGTTTCCTCTGGTTCTTCTTGATCAGGTTGAGCATCTTTGAAGATGTCCTCAAGCTCTGATTCTAGGCTTTCAGTCATATTGATCTCTTCTACCAGAGAGTCAATAATGTCAGCGCCCATGCAGTCATTTGGTGTGTCTGGATGCTGCATAGCTTTTACAGCATTCAACTTGAACTAATCCTCATTGACTCTCAGGGTTACTTCCCCTTTATGTACATCAATGAGAGTTCGTCCAGTTGCTAGAAAAGGTCTTCCTAGAATGAGAGTTGCACTCTTGTGCTACTCCATTTCCAGCACCACAAAGTCAGTTGGAAAGACGAATGGCCCAACCTTGACAATCATATCCTCTATTATGCCTGATGGATATTTAATGGAGCCATCAGCAAGTTGGAGGCATATCCGGGTTGGTTTGACTTCTCCAGTCAACCTAAGCTTTCTAATAGTGGATGCAGGTATTAGATTGATACTTGCTCCAAGGTCACACAGGGCTGTCTTGGTGCAAGCACCTTCTAATGTGCATGGTATCATAAAGCTTCCTGGATCTTGAAGCTTTTCTGGTAAGCTTTTTAGAATGACTGCACTGCATTTTTCAGTGAGAAACACTTTTTCAGTTTCTCTCCAATCCTTCTTATGACTTAAGATTTCTTTCATGAACTTAGCATAAGAAGGTATTTGCTCAAGTGCCTCTGCAAACGGAATCTTTATTTCAAGAGTCCTTAGATAATCTACAAAGCGGGCAAACTGCTTATCCTGTTCCGCTTGGCGGAGTTTTTGAGGATAAGGCATCTTGGCTTTATATTCTTCAACCTTAGATGCTGCAGGTTTATTCCTTACAGAAGTGGTTGAAGAAACCTTGTTAGAGGGATTACTGTCAGCACTCTCAGGTGTCTGATCCTCCCTTGGCGTCTGAACGCCAGGAATGGGTGGAAAATGGGCGTTTAACGCCAACTTTTCCCTTTTTTCTGGCGTTCAGCAGGGAATGGGCGTTTAACGCCAGCTTTCCCCCCTTTTCTGGTGTTTGAATGCCAAAAGTGTTCCTCTCTGGGCTCTTACTGTCTTCAGAGGGATTTTGAACAGTGGTTTGGTTATCCTCTGTCACTTGTTCCTTATTTGGCTTTTTGCTCTTTTGAGCAGTGTTATTCAGTGTCTTCCCACTCCTCAGTTGAACTGCTTGGCAATCCTCTGTTATCTGTTTAGATATTTGCTGTTTTGCTTGATTCAACTGCAGTTCTATGTTCTTGTTAGCAACTTTAGTTTCATGGACCATCTCTTTAAATTCTGCTAACTGTTCTGTCATTAGGAGCAATTGTTGATTAAGCTCAATCATCTGTTCTTGAGGATTAGGATCAGTGACTACTGTCACGACTTCCTCTTTTGGAGAGAACTCATTGCTAGAGTACAAATATTGGTTTCTAGCAACAGTGTCTATAAGCTCTTGAGCCTCTTCAATTGTCTTCCTCATGTGTATAGATCCACCAGCTGAGTGGTCTAAAGACATCTGAGCTTTTTCTGTAAGCCCATAGTAGAAGATGTCTAGCTGTACCCACTCTGAAAACATTTCAGAGGGGCATTTTCTTAGCATACCTCTATACCTCTCCCAGGCATTATAAAGGGATTCATTATCCTCTTGTTTAAAGCCTTGGATGTCCAGCCTTAGCTGTGTCATCCTCTTTGGAAGGTAAAAGTGATTCAGGAATTTGTCTGATAACTGTTTCCATGTCTTTATGCTTGCTGTAGGTTGGTTATTCAACCACCTTTTAGCTTGATCTTTTACAGCAAATGGAAACAGTAATAGTCTCTAGACATCCTGATCCACCTCTTTATCATGTACTGTGTCAGTAATTTGTAAGAACTGTGCCAGAAACTCAGTAGGCTCTTCCTGTGGAAGACCGAAATACTGGCAATTTTGCTGCACTATGATAATGAGTTGAGGATTTAGCTCAAAGCTGCTTGCTTTGATGGGAGGTGTACAGATGCTACTCCCATATGCAGCTGTAATGGGGTTAGCATATGACCCCAGAGTCCTTTTGGACTGATCAATCCCACTTAAGTCCATAATGGATAAAGGGAAATGATATGGATTGCAAATAGATAAATTTTTTTTTTTTTTTTTGAATTAACCGAAAAAAATAAAATAAAACAAAAGGAAATTAAAATAAAAAATTCGAAAATCAAAAAGAAAATAAGATCAAAGCAAATTGAGGACTGAATCAATTAGTTAATTAAAAAGATTTTGAGATTAGCAATTAGAAAGAAATGATTGAAAAATTTTTATGAAAAAGATTTGACTTTTGAAATGAGGAAAGAGAAAAACAACAAAATGACACCAAACTTAAAATTTTTAGAAAATCAAACACTAATTTTTCGAAAATTTTAAGGAAAAAACACAAAGAGGACACCAAACTTAGAATTTTACGAATCAAAAAGGGACTAAAGACATGAAAATTCGAAAATTAAAAGAAAAACAAAAGCATGCAATTGACACCAAACTTAAAATATGAAACTAGACTCAACTAAAAGACTCTAAACCAACAAAAATAAAACAGTCCTAATCTAAGCAACAAGATAAGCCGTCAGTTGTCCAAACTCGAACAATCCCTGGCAACGGCGCCAAAAACTTGGTGCACGAAATTGCAATCACACTTTTGCAATCCCGCACAACTAACCAGCAAGTGCACTGGGTCGTCCAAGTAATACCTTACGTGAGTAAGGGTCGATCCCACGGAGATTGTCGGCTTGAAGCAAGCTATGGTTATCTTGTAAATCTTAGTCAGGATATCAGAAATTATCAGGATTGATTGTGAAGAGTAAAAGAACATGAAATAAGTACTTGTTCTGCAGTAATGGAGAACAGGTTGAGGTTTTAGAGATGCTCCATCTTCTGAATCTCTGCTTTCCTACTGTCTTCTTCTTCAAACATGCAAGGCTCCTTCCATGGCAAGCTGTATGCAAGGGTTTCACCGTTGTCAGTGGCTACCTCCCATCCTCTCAGTGGAAATGTTCAACGCACCCTGTCACGGCACGGCTATCCATCTGTCGGTTCTCAATCAGGCCGGAATAGAATCCAGTGATTCTTTTGCGTCTGTCACTAACGCCCCGCCTTCAGGAGTTTGAAGCTCGTCACAGTCATTCAATCATTAAATCCTACTCAGAATACCACAGACAAGGTTTAGACCTTCCGGATTCTCTTGAATGCCGCCATCAGTTCTAGCTTATACCACGAAGATTCCGGTTAAAGAATCCAAGAGATATCTACTTAATCTAAGGTAGAACGGAAGTGGTTGTCAGGCACACGTTCCTAGTTGAAAATGATGGTGAGTGTCACGGATCATCACATTCATCTGGTTTAAGAACAAGTAATATCTTAGAATGGAAGCAAGCATGATTGAATGAAAAACAGTAGTAATTGCATTAATCCATCAAGACACAGCAGAGCTCCTCACCCCCAACCATGGGGTTTAGAGACTCATGCCGTGGAAAGTACACAAGGAAACGTGTAAAGTGTCATGAGGTACAGATACAATGTCAAAATATCCTATTAATAGTGAACTAGTAACCTAGGGTATACAGAATTGAGTAAATGACGTAAAAATCCACTTCTGGGTCCACTTAGTGTGTGCTTGGGCTGAGCATTGAAGCTTTCATGTGTAGAGACTTTTTCTGGAGTTAAATGCCAGCTTTTATGCCAGTTTGGGCGTTTAACTCCAATTTTTATGCCAGTTCCAGCGTTAAACGCTGGGAATTCTGAGGGTGACTTTGAACGCCGGTTTGGGCCATCAAATATTGGGCAAAGTATGAACTATCATATATTGCTGGAAAGCCCAAGATGTCTACTTTCCAACGCCGTTGAGAGCGCGCCAATTGGGCTTCTGTAGCTCCAGAAAATCCACTTCGAGTGCAGGGAGGTCAGAATCCAACAGCATCTGCAGTCCTTTTCAGTCTCTGAATCAGATTTTTGCTCAGGACCCTCAATTTCAGCCAGAAAATATCTGAAATCACAGAAAAACACACAAACTCATAGTAAAGTCTAGAAAAGTGAATTTTAACTAAAAACTAATAAAAATATAATAATAACTAATTAAAATATACTAAAAACATACTAAAAATAATGCCAAAAAGCGTATAAATTATCCGCTCATCAGGGATCGTCCCTTACTCACGTAAGGTATTACTTGGACGACCCAGTGCACTTGCTGGTTAGTTGTGCGGAGTTGTGACAAAGTGTGATTCACATTTGAGAGCGCTACCAAGTTTTTGGCACCATTGTTTATGATCATAATTTCGTACACCACAAGCTAAGATATATACAAGCAAAACAAGCAAAGCAAAATGTAATGAAATACTAACAAATAATACAAGTGTCTGGGAAAAGAAATTTTTACCCCTTCGAAGTTAGCGATCCTCCCCCACACTTAAATAATGCACGGTCCTCCGTGCATGCACACAATCTAAGGGATGAAGGGCTTTGAGGCTCCACCTTCAGTGGGTGGGCTCCGGGGGATGCGGTTGCTCTGTATAAACAAATAAACAACAATTGAGGAGAAGTTAGATATGTGTGGTATGATAAAAGACAATGCGTGTATTCTAAATGCGCACACAATTTAGAACACAACACATTGGTCGGGTAACATGATAACCACAAAAGCAAAGGAAAGCATGTTCCTCAATCAAGTAGCCTAGGTTGCAAGTAAAGAATAAGCAAATCTTAAGGCACAAGCAACCCTAGGTAACTACAACTAAAGTGAATTGAATGTATAGGATATTAGATATTGAAATTGTGCAAGTGAAAGTGCAAAATCAATAGAAAATGGCACAATTAACAATAACCAATTCAAGGATAAAAAGAAAACAACTTATTCATCCTTAGGTGTAATGAAATAATCACATGTATAAGGTGCTTGTTACAAAAAGTGACAAGTCTTGATAAGAATCAAGTCAAGTCGACTCAAAAAATGCAAAGCATTGACAAGGAACAAATACCTTGTTATGTGATTATATTCACTTAAAACCCATAATGACTAAATTGTTCAACTCAATTCACTAAGGTAAACTGCACAATTCACGATTGAGATGCCAAACAAGGATATAGTCTAACATATATGGTAGCTACAACACATGCATTAAACTCACAATTCATCTAGGCAATCAAACAAAGACTTAATACATAGTTCACATATTCATTAAATCAAAATTCAAGCAAGAAGCAACCCAATAATCATCAAGCAAACACTTGCGATTTATTTAATTAACAAGCAACTAAAGCAAAACTAATATAATTATCACAAAGGAAAATTAAAAGCAAACAAAACAAAGTAGAGCAAGTAGAAAAGAGGGCAAAAGCAAGAGAAGAGAAGGGTGGAAGAAAGAAGAAGAGAAGAAGTAGAAGTGTAGTGGTGAGGAAATAGGGGCGTGCGTACGCACAGGTACGTGTGCGTATGCACACCAGGTGGAAAATGCAGTTGTGCACGTGCACAACAGCGTGCGGGCGCTGCGAACAAAAAGAGCATCGCGACCTGTGCGGACGCACAAGGTCTTGTGCGCGCGCACAGAAGGGAGATGAGGGGGGTTTGCCTACGCACAAGGGGTGTGCTCACGCACAAGGGGTGCGTGTGCTGCGAGCAGAGGGGGTTCCAAAGGTTGTGCGTGTGCACAGAGCTATGCGCACGCACAGGTATGTGTTTTTTTTGCATAGAATGAAGTGTCAACATTGCCAGCTATCACGCCTTCTGTGCGTACGCACACAGGTCCGTGCGCACGCACAAGTGGCAAGAAGAAGGGGATGTGGAGGCACAAGGCGTGCGAATGCTCCCAACAGAGGAGGCACAAGCTGGCATGCGCGCGCACAGAACGCGAAAATTGGGGTTGTGTGCGTACGCATAGGTGTGTGCGCACGCACATGCTCTATTTTTCTCAAAAAATTTTAGTGCCCTAAGGCACCAAACTTGATGTCCAAAATAGTTTTTCAACCCCCAAAACATATTACTCATCAAAAACACATGATCAAAGCTAAAAATTAAGCAAATTAAAATTGAAATTAAACTAAACCTAAGCTATCTATAAGAGACAAAATGTAATAAATTGAAACTATGTCGAAAGAGAGGGTTAGAAAGGTGTTACCATGGTGGGGTGTCTCCGACCTAGCACTTTCATTTATTGTCCTTATGTTAGACTTATGGAGAGCTTTAATGAAGACTTGTGCTTGTATTCATCATGGAGCTTCCAATAAGGCTAAAATCTCCACAATTCCCAATTGAATGCACCAAGCTTGGATGGAGTGTCCAACAAGCTATGAGCTCCCAACAAGAATAACAAAAAGCAACAAGAAAAACATATTCACAATAGCAAACAACAACCAAGATATTCACGTATTAACATATTCACAATAGCTAAAAATAAGCAAGCAACATGTGTACAATCAACCAAAAATAAGCTATTTACATATTAACATATTTACAATAGCCAAAAATAACACCATTGCAACTCCCCGGCAACGGCGGCAAATTTGATGAACAAGAATTTACCGTCGATCTAGATTTTCACACAATAGAATTCCATCGTTGAAAGTATAGTCTAGACCAACAATTAATTCCCACATCAAATAATAAATTCAAGTACAAAATAATCAAGAGTATTAAACCTCGGGTCGTTCTCCCTAGGAGTTGCAATTAAGTGTTCATCATTGGCTATGAAAGAGAGCATGGGGATTGGGAATGCAAGATAGGCAAGGGAATGTAAATAGCAAGAAAGCAAATAATCATGCAAGAATTTAAAAGAAAGCAAATAAACATGCAAGGAATGTAAATGGCAACTCTTGGCAAGAATTGGGGAGTTTAGGTTTTCTAACCTAGTTGTGGACCACAAACATGGCAATTTTGTGGAATCAATCCAAACTAGTCAATCCTCCTTGAGAATTAGTCAAAAGAGTGTAATTGATTTCAATCCATAAGTCCTAGTCAACTCACTAATTAACTTAGTGAAAGACTAGCGTCAATGGAAACCAAACCAATTAACTATTCTCACACAATGCGGAATGGACATCCACAACTCAATTCCACCAAAACATCCAATTTCTCAACCAAGAGTGTGAAAATTTAACATGAAAGAGATTAAAAGTCAAAAGCAATAAAAGTCAAAGCAAGTAAAAATAAAGTGCAAGAAATCTCTTGGCAAGTAATTGAGAGCTAAGGTCACCTATCCTAGCCATTGACCACAAACACATGATGATTATGAAGAGTTAATCCTACTTAGTCAACCCTACATCGAGGATAAGTCAAATAGGCATAGTTAATTTCAATCCCTAAGTTCTATGTCAACACTAGGGGTCACATAGAGTCAAGGGAAACCAAATTAACTAACTAATCTAATATATCAAACAAGAATGGACAACAATGACTCAAGGATCACCAAAGTCAACAATTTCAAGCCAAGAGTGGAGAAAAACTAAGTAAAAACTAAGTCAAGCATTTTATCAAACACTTGGTGTACATGAAAATAAAATAATTTTAAATTGCATTAAAAATAAAAGCTAACTACCAAAAGCAAGAAAATGACAATAACACTTAAAGAAAGCATTAAATGACATGGAAACATAAATTTGCATTAATTAAAATTAAATTCATCAAAAGTATACATAAACATAAAAGTAACAAAATAAGGAAATCACAAGAGAAATGAAGAAGTACAAGGTAGAAGAACATTAAAAACATAAATAAAACTACACTAGAATAAGAATTAAAAGCTGAAATTAAAAGGAAATTAACAAATAAAACCCTAATTCTAGAGAGAGGGGGAGCTTCTCTCTCTAGAAACTAAGAGAAAACATAATAAAAGCTAAACCCATAGTTGTCAGAACCGGACCGGACTAGTCGGTTCGACCAAAAAACCGGTAAACCAGACTCAATGCCGGTCCGGTCCGGTATTTGGACTGTCTAAGGTAGAGAACCGGTACGAACCGGTCAAACCCGGTGTGAATTGGTGAAAGCCAATCAAATCTGGCAAAAATCGGACCGGTTCGGGCCGCTCGGTCAACGTTGAAGGGGAATCTACAATGGACCAACGATCTGCAACTCCACCATACTCTAAACCCTCCAGCGCTGCCAAGTGTCAAACTTGTGATGATTTTTGGAAAATTTTCCAAAATGGGGTTCGAACCCTTTCCTCCAGCATAAAGCAAGCATGCTTCTACCACCAAGCTGAAATGTTTCTCATTAATTAATATACAAATTATAATGCATATAGCATATTTTCTTTTCACTTATATTCAATTTATTTTAATTTCAAAGTCACTCATTTTTAAATCAATTACATTTTATTTAACTATAAATTTTATTAAACATATACAAATTAAAAAGATAAACAAAAAATTTAATTAATCACAATTTATTTTTTTAATGATTATATGATATCTATTAATATTATTTTTTTAATATATTATTTTATTTTTTGTCTTCATATAAGGTTGATAGTTGAAAATTGTTAGATGATATTTAGTTAAACTAGTCAAATAATTAAATTTTATATAATTATTTAATTATATCGAGTTAACCGGTTCAACCAGTGATCCACCGGTTCAACCAGTGACCCAGTGACCCAGTAACCTCACTAGTTCGATTACCGGTTTGGTTCTGACAACTATGGCTAAACCTAATTGCCCCCTTCATCCATCTTCAATTTGCTCTTAAATAGCTTCAGAAATGAGTTGGATTGGGATTTGGGGCCCCATAAATTACCTCCAGCCGTTTCCAATTACTGAGCTCACGTGCAGGGACCTGTGCAGACGCACAGATGTGTGCGTCCGCACACTTTCTGAATCCTGACTTGTGTGTACGCACACTTAGACTTATGTCCACTATAGGAAATTGCATATCATTTTAAATCCCTGGATGTTAGCTTTCCAATGCCGCTGGAACCGTCTCATTTGGACCTCTGTAGCTAAAGTTTTGATCAATTTAGTACTGAGAGGTCAGGATTGACAGCTTTCCAATTCCCATTTCTTCATAGTTTCTTCCCCTTTGCATGCTCTTCTCCTCTCTTATCCAACTCATGCTTGCATTGGAAACCTGAAATCACTTACAAATACATCAAGGCACCAAATGGGATTAAAGTGAATAGAATTGATTAAAATTACGTACAAAAGAGCATGTTTTCACTTTTAAGCACAATTTAGGAAGAAATTTCAAAAGCATGCTATTTGGATGAATAAATGTGGGTTTTATGTGATGAAATCCGCTCAAATCAAACTAAAATATATCGTAAAATATGGACTCATCAGTCGGTCTGGACTATGCTTACAACGGAATTATTTTGGAAAATTCCAAACCGACGTAATGCTTGAAAGCCTCGACGTAGGGGGAAGGCCCAAAATACCTTGTCAAACAGTCACGCAGCATAAGGTGCCCATCATAGTAGGATGCAATGCTGATCTCACATATAGTTCCAGAACTGCAACTCTGCAACACTTGCAGCAACCTCGGCACCTTATTGTAAAACTCCTCCCAGTCACCGTATATATGTGCAATTGCTTTTTGCTTTTCCATCTAGTCCTTCCTGTACGAGGGTTTGAAGTGATAGCTCTGCCTAACTGCACCTTGTAGCACTGAGATGCTGACGGACGAGTTTGATTGTATCAATGGTAAGATGACACGGTAGATGAGACTGCTGTCCAACTGTCGGTAGTCCTACGACATTGTGGGTACTAAATATGTGTGCACTCCTCCCACCCTACGCACCTCCCTAGAAAAATAGAACAACAGTGGTAAACAGGTTCAACAAGCATAACAACTACAACTGTCAATATAGTAGACAATGAATCTTTAATTGACCAGTATCCGAGATTCTGTCAGAGAGCAACACAGAGACTCCAAGAGCAGCCTGTTCCATGTTTTCGGCAACGCACATGGTACTTTAATCGATTCGACTCTAGTACTCGATATTTAGCACTTCTACGAATGTTGTAATTCTTAACATTCTGTATTACTGCATCTCTGCTTTTGAATTTGTGACCAACACTAAACTTCACCTCACTGTCCAAGTTGTAATCTTTCTCACCCGTGTTGGAAAATAGGTTCTTCTCTTACATCGCGTCTAGATCCAACGTACCATAGTGACTGGGTATAGATGACAAGGCTGGAATTGGACACAGGAGAGGCAGAAGATACCTACGTGATGCCTCAACTGGGATCTCAGGTACAAACTCTTCCTCATCATCATCCTCGGAGGAACCGCTCTCATTGCTATCTGCAAGATACTCCTTGTTGGAGTCCTCACCGTCGACCTCCATGTCTACCACTGAACTGACAATATGAATCGATTGTGGTGTGAGAGGTGGGTCATCCTGGATGAAGTCTGATGACCCAGATCCACCGCCACTGACATCGCCAACCTCTGCAGAAAGCTCCATCACTTGCTCCGCCATGATTTTCCCATGGATGTCAAACATCAGGTGCACATGCTCGTTGCCATGGATCTAAAATAGATGAAACTCGAAAATTCCATTTTCTGTCGGTGCTAGAAACCTATACCCCATCCTTCTGATCTCTTTTTTCCCACTACCATTGACGCTATCTAATATCAGACTCTTTAATTCTGCCAATGAACTTACGTGCCAGGTACACAACAAAATGAGATTCTCACACTCAAATGTAACCCCATTAACACTATTTACCATACGGAAATTCGGATACACAGTTACGACCAAGAAATCACTACTACTAGATATTTTGGCTTATTTTCGGAAGGAATATGTAGCAAAGAAGTAGTGAAATATTTGTGGAGAATACAAATGGTTTCACATCCTTTTATATCCGCTGAAAATTTGTCTTAATGTATCTCGTTTACAGTGTAAATGTTATAATTATCCTCTTATCTCGTTTACAGTGTAAAAAAAATAAGTTAACATGTATTTCATTTACAGTGTGTTAAGTTATTTCGTTTATATTGTAAACGAGATAAGAGATGTGATGCTTTTCAGTAAAACCCTGCAAATGCATATTTTGATAATTAAAATAATTATTTTATTTATTTAAAAAAACTATTATATAATGTATTCTAATAAGTGTTATATTATTTAGAGATTGATTAGATAATATGTAAACTAATGTTAAATTTGAATTGTTTTATATTAAAAATATTATGCAGAATATTTATTTAATAATTTATATATAATTTCATACAATTATTCAACTAAATGTAATATAAAATAAATTATAATTTATTATTTTAAAAATTTGAATTTATTTATTTTTAAAAAAGCGTACGTCTTTCATATTAAAGTTGTATAAAACTATATCTTCATTTATTACTTCTCTTTTTACATTTACTTTAGTTGTCATACTTTGTCTTCTCATGCAGTATTCTTTGGGTTACAAATAATTAAAAAAATTAAAAATGAATGAGAATGAAAAACACAAAATATAAATTAGTTTTATAATAATAATGACATATTTGAATATACCTAATAAGGAGATGTGCCAAATTTAAACTTATTTGGGTTTAGAAAAATGAATGAGAATAAAAAATACAAAAAATATAAATATAAAATTATTATTAATTTTATAATCATGATATATTTAAATGTATTTAGTAAGAAAATGTGGCAAATTTAAACTTACTTGAAGAAGTTTTCTTAAATTGGTATGAGAGATTAAGAAATAAAGAATAGTAGAGTTTTATGTAGCATGCATAAATAGACCAATTAATATAATAGTAAGTATTAACATGTATAAATTATAGAATTTGTCTTAAATATATTTATTATGCATGCCCTAGATTGTAACAATAATTTGAATTTCAGGTAGATAGAATCAGTTATAGATGTAACCTAGTTGAGTCGGCTAGAAGTTGGGCTCTTGACGAATTAGTTATAGATGTAACCTAGCTGAGTCAACTAGAAGTTGCGCTCTTGAGTATAAATAGTTCCCTTGTGTTGTTCTATGTACAATATCAATAATTAAGAAAGTCATCTCTTATTCTTTCTATTCTCTTTCATCTTTCTTCTCTTCTCAAATCCTAATCTTTATTTTCATAACACGTTATCAGCACGATATTACTCTAATTTTTTTTAATTTTCTACTTCTCTCTCACGTCATTGTTATTTTTTTCTTATTTCTTTTACACTATGATAAACCCCATATTTAGGGTTTATCTTGTGCATGATTGATACATGCTCGGAAAGACAATAGGGGCATTCTAAGACAAAATGGCAGAATGGGAATTTCACACTTCCAGAAGGCCCCATCACTAGAGCACGTGCAAAGAAGCTCAAGGAGAGTTTTGGAAACCTGGCAGCACTTGTGCATATGGAGTTACATCAAGTTCTAACTAAGGAAGAATGGGCAAGGCCCATTGGGCTAAGTCAGGACAGCAAGAAGCCCAATAATGCTTTCCGAATTCAGTGGGAGGCATAATTTATTTTTAAATTTCGAAATTCTAGACTCTTGTTTTAGTTTGTTATGTGGTCAAAGTTTGTTAGAAGACTTATTTTAAATCTGTTATGCTTAGTAGTATTTTTAGGGATTTTAAATTTAAATCAAATCTGATCTAATCCAATAAGATCAAATCTAATTTAAATTAGTTATCTTATCTTTTAGTTAATTGTTAGGTGCCTATTTAAACACCTTTGGTGAGATAATTTACATAACTTTGATGAATAAATTTCAGTTGCTTTTAAGCACTTTTTATTGTGTGAGAAGTGAGGTGAGTGATTTGCTTCATTTGTTGCATGAGGAAGATTGGAGGATCCAACACTAAGGTGATCTGCGTGGTGGCTTCTTTCAGTTTTTGCCCCTCTGATCTAGGTTGTCAAGGATAAGTTCTTTGAAGGTCTAGTAGGGAATCCTTTCCGGTGACCTAGGTTGCTACGAACAGGTATCTTAGTGGTCTGGAAGGAAAACCCCCCTTATCTATCCTTTTGTTTTGTTGTTTTTCCTTATCATCTGGTATCAGTTACAGGTCGTAGGTAAATTCTTATTTATCTACACATTCCATGGGTCTTGTTTAATCTCTTTATTTTTCTCTTCAATTTATGCAATTCACTTTAGATTAAAAAAAATAAAAAAAAATCTTCCTTAAATTATATTACTGCAATTTCTGTTTATTCCAGTTAACCAATAAAAAACATAAACGTTTCAAGAAAAAAAACATAAACATTTAAAAAAAATGAAATTTCGAAATTTCTTGTTGTTTAACTTTTCAAATTTTCCTTGGGTTCCACTTAGGATCCAATTTTGCTAGTTTTTGTCATTTTAGTATCACTCCTTGTTTCCGTTTTTTTCACATACTTTAATTGTCTTCTTATCAAGTTGAACGTTTCTATCATTCAGATTATCTTAGTTTGGTGTTTAAATTCCTCATCTTCCGAAGTGCAACTTGTTAAGGCAATCCAAGAGTGAAAAAAAGGCAAGAGCGGTAAGCTCATCAGAGGGTAAAAGCCACGTATTGAGTGAAACACGAGTGTCCTATTCCGAGTGATACACGTGAGAAGAGTGCTGTAAGGTCTCTTCTTTTACAGGTTCACTGATGGCTAACACTGAAGGGAACCCCGATCCACAACTAACTTTCTGCCTCGACGCATTTGCCAGCATCCTGACAAGGATTCAACAACGTCTTGATGACATGGATTCTCGAATTAACTCTTTCTCCTAGGCGAAAAGCACGGTCATGAGAATCTGTTCATAATGATTCTACGGAGTCTGAGGAGGAGACTTCATCCAGATCCCGGCATCATAGACAACCGGTAGATGTTGATAATAACCTTAATGCTATCAAGATGCGCATCCCAGAATATAAAGGCAGAAGTGACCCTGAGGCGTACTTGGAATGGGAACGCAAGGTAGAGCTCTTATTTCAGTGTCATAACTACACAGATGTAAAAAAGGTAAGGCTAGCGGCTGTCGAATTTTCAGATTATGCCCTTATCTGGTGGGCCGAGCTGGACAAATAGAGGAGGCAAAATGGAAAACCACCAATTCTGTCTTGGGAAAAGATGAAGAAGGTCATGCGACAACGGTTTGTCCATTCTTACTACTACAAGGTGCTACATCAACGGCTCCAATGGTTATACCAAGGTTCTAAGTCTGTAGATGAGTATCATAAGGAGATGGAGATGCTGCTAATCCAAGCAAACATTGAGGAGGAGTCTGAGGCTACTATGGCATGTTTCTTGAGTGGACTGAACCGAGACATTGCAAATACTGTAGAACATCTTCCATTTGTGATTATGGAAGACTTGGTGAACCTAGCTATCAAAGTGGAAAGACAGCAAAAAGCGAAAGGGCTGCGTAATTCTACTTCAAGGTGGGATTCAAGAGGTGCTAATTTCAGGGAGAAGACTAGATGCAAACCTACCGAATCAAAGGAGAAGCCCACAGAGCTGCACAGGAAGCCGCCCACACCTAATCCCACTTCTAAACCTCCTGCATAGATCATGATATTACCTGCTTTAAGTGCCACAGATTAGGCCATTATGCTTCCGAGTGTCCAAATAAAAGGACCATGGTAATTAAAGCAAATGATATTTTCTCAGAATCTGATAACTCAGATGGGTATGAAGACATGCCACATACGGATGATGCTATAGATAATGAAGATATAGTTGAGTATGCTGTTAGTGGCGAGACCCTTGTCACTAGGCGGATCTTAAATGTAAGCCAAGGATGATCGTCTAGAACAGCGAGAGAACATCTTTCATACAAAAGTTTTATTGGGAGGTGGTGGACAAAATTGTGATCAATACTTTTCACAACTCAAATAATCCCCGGTAATGAATCCAAAAACTTGGTGTTCAATACCATGGCATAAACACAACTTCGCACAACTAACCAGCAAGTGTACTGGGTCGTCCAAGTAATAAACCTTACGCGAGTAAGGGTTGATCCCACAGAGATTGTTGGTATAAAGCAAGCTATGGTCACCTTGTAAATCTTAGTCAGGCAAACTCAAATGGTTATGAATGATGAATAAAACATAAAGATAGAGATAGAGATACTTATGCAATTCATTGGTGGGAATTTCAGATAAGCGTATGGAGATGCTGTGTTCCTTCCGTCTCTCTGCTTTCCTACTGTCTTCATCCAATCCTTCTTACTCCTTTCCATGGCAAGCTGTATGCAAGGGTTTCACCGTTGTCAGTGGCTACCTCCCATCCTCTCAGTGGAAATGTTCAACGCACCCTGTCACGGCACGGCTATCTAGCTGTCGGTTCTCGATCATGTCGGAATAGAATCCAGTGATTCTTTTGCGTCTGTCACTAACGCCCCACAATCGCGAGTTTGAAGCTCATCACAGTCATTCAATCATTAAATCCTACTCAGAATACCACAGACAAGGTTTAGACCTTCCAGATTCTCTTGAATGCCACTATCAGTTCTAGCTTATACCACGAAGATTCCGGTTAAGGGATCCAAGAGATAAACATTCAAGCCTTGTTTGCTTGTAGAACAGGAGTGGTTGTCAGGCACTCGTTCATAAGTGAGAATGATGATGAGTGTCACATAATCATCACATTCATCATGTTCTTGGGTGCAAATGAATATCTTAGAACAAGAATAGGCTGAATTGAATAGAAGAACAATAGTAATTGCATTAATACTCGAGGTACAGCAGAGCTCCACACCTTAATCTATGGTGTGTAGAAACTCCACCGTTGAAAATACATAAGAACAAAAGTGATCATTGGTCTCGGCCCCAGAGAGGGAACCAGAAGAACCAAGATGAAAATACAATAGTAAAAGGTCCTACTTATAGAGAACTAGTAGCCTAGGGTTTACAGAGATGAGTAAATGACATAAAAATCCACTTCCGGGCCCACTTGGTGTGTGCTTGGGCTGAGCATTGAAGCATTTTCGTGTAGAGACTCTTCTTGGAGTTAAACGCCAGCTTTTATGCCAGTTTGGGCGTTTAACTCCCATCCTTGTGCCAGTTCCGGCGTTTAACGCTGGGAATTCTGAGGGTGACTTTGAACGCCGGTTTGGGCCATCAAATCTTGGGCAAAGTATGAACTATCATATATTGTTGGAAAGCCCAGGATGTCTACTTTCCAACGCCGTTGAGAGCGCGCCAATTGGGCTTTTGTATCTCCATAAAATCCACTTCGAGTGCAGGGAGGTCAGAATCCAACAGCATCTGCAGTCCTTTTTAGTCTCTGAATCAGATTTTTTCTCAGGTCCCTCAATTTCAGCCAGAAAATACCTGAAATCACAGAAAAACACACAAACTCATAGTAAAGTCCAGAAAGGTGAATTTTAACTAAAAACTAATAAAAATATACTAAAAACTATCTAGATTCTACTAAAAACATACTAAAAACAATGCCAAAAAGTGTACAAATTATCCGCTCATCACAACACCAAACTTAAATTGTTGCTTGTCCTCAAGCAACTAAAAATCAAATAAGATAAAAAGAATAGAATATGCAATGAACTCCAAAAATATCTACGAAGATCAGTATTAATTAGATGAGCGGGGCTTTTAGCTTTTTGCCTCTGAATAGTTTTGGCATCTCACTCTATCCTTTGAAATTCAGAATGATTGGCTTCTTTAGGAACTCAGAATTCAGATAGTGTCATTGATTCTCCTAGTTAAGTATGATGATTCTTGAACACAGCTACTTATTGAGTCTTGGCCGTGGCCCAAAGCACTCTGTCTTCCAGTATTACCACCGGATACATACATGCCACAGACACTTAATTGGGTGAACCTTTTCAGATTGTGACTCAGCTTTGCTAGAGTCCCCAATTAGAGGTGTCCAGGGTTCTTAAGCACACTCTTTTTGCCTTGGATCACAACTTTATTTCTTTCTTTTTCTCTCCTTTTTTTTCGTTTTCTTTTCTCCTTCTTTTTTTTTCGTTTTTCTCCTTCTCTTTTTTTTTGTTTTTTTTTGTATATACTGCTTTTTCTTGCTTCAAGAATCATTTTTATGATTTTTCAGATCCTCAATAACATGTCTCCTTTTTCATCATTCTTTCAAGAGCCAACATTCATGAACCACAAATTCAAAAGACATATGCACTGTTTAAGCATACATTCAGAAACAAAAGTATTGCCACCACATCAAAATAATTAAACTGTTATAAAATTCAAAATTCATGCAATTCTTTTCTTTTTCAATTAAGAACATTTTTCATTCAAGAAAGGTGATGGATTCATAGGACATTCATAACTTTAAGGCATAGACACTAAGACACTAATGATCACAAGACACAAACATAGATAAACATAAGCACTAAAATTCGAAAAACAGAAAAATAAAGAACAAGGAAATTAAAGAACAGGTCCACCTTAGTGATGGCCGCTTGTTCTTCCTCTTGAAGATCCTATGGAGTGCTTGAGCTCCTCAATGTCTCTTCCTTGTCTTTGTTGCTCCTCTCTCATGATTCTTTGATCTTCTCTAATTTCATGGAGGAGGATGGAATGTTCTTGGTGCTCCACCCTTAGTTGTCCCATGTTGGAACTCAATTCTCCTAGGGAGGTGTTTAGTTGCTCCCAATAGTTTTGTGGGGGAAAATGCATCCCTTGAGGCATCTCAGGGATTTGATGATGAGAGGGGTCTCTTTTTTTCTCCATCCTCTTCTTAGTGATGGGCTTGTCCTCATCAATGGGGATGTCTCCCTCTATGTCAACTCCAACTGAATAACAGAGGTGACAAATGAGATGAGGAAAGGCTAACCTTACCAAGGTAGAGGACTTGTCCGCCACCTTATAAAGTTCTTGGGATATAACCTCATGAACTTCTATTTCTTCTCCAATCATGATACTATGAATCATGATAGCCCGGTCTATAGTAACTTCGGACCGGTTGCTAGTGGGAATGATTGAGCGTTGGATAAACTCCAACCATCCTCTAGCCACGGGCTTGAGGTCATGCCTTCTCAATTGAACCGGCTTTCCTGTTGAATCTCTCTTCCATTGGGCGCCCTCTTCACAAATGACTGTGAGGACTTGGTCCAACCTTTGATCAAAGTTGACCTTTCTAGTGTAAGGATGTTCATCTTCTTGCATCATGGGCAAGTTGAATGCCAACCTTACATTTTTCGGACTAAAATCCAATTATTTCCCCCGAACCATAGTAAGCCAATTCTTTGGGTCCGGGTTCACACTTTGATCATGGTTCTTGGTGATCCATGCATTGGCATAGAACTCTTGAATCATTAAGATTCCGACTTGTTGAATGGGGTTGGTAAGAACTTCCCAACCTCTCATTCGGATCTCATGTCGGATCTCCGGATATTCACTCTTTTTGAGTTTAAAAGGGACCTCGGGGATCACCTTCTTCAAGGCCACAACTTCATAGAAGTGGTCTTGATGCACCCTTGAGATGAATCTCTCCATCCCCCATGACTCGGAGGTGGAAGCTTTTGCCTTCCCTTTCCTCTTTCTAGAGGTTTCTCCGGCCTTGGATGCCATAAATGGTTATGGAAAAACAAAAAGCAATGCTTTTACCACACCAAACTTAAAAGGTTTGCTCGTCCTCGAGCAAAAGAAGAAAGAAGAGAGTAGAAGAAGAAGAAATAGAGGAGATGGAGATGGCTTTGTGGTTCGGCCAAAGGGGGAAGAAGTAGTGTTTAGGTTGTGTGAAAATGAAGGAGTGAAGAAGGGTTTATATAGGAGTGGGGGAGGGTTATGGTTCGGTTATGTATGGGTGGGTTTGGGAGGGAAAGTGGTTTGAATTTGAATGGTGGGGTAGGTGGGGATCTTGTGGTCCACAGATCCTGAGGTGTCAAGGAAAAGTCATCCCTACACCAAGTGGCGAGCAAAATTGCTCTTAGTGCCAATTCTGGCGTTAAACGCCGGGCTGGTGCCCATTTCTGGCGTTTAACGCCAAGTTCTTGCCCTCTTCTGGTGTTTAACGCCAGTCTGGTGCCCCTTTCTGGCGTTAAACGCCCAGAATGGTGCCAGACTGGGCGTTAAACGCCCATCTGCTAGCCTTACTGGCGTTTAAACGCCAGCAGGATCTTCCTCCAGGGTGTGCTGTTATTCTTTCTATTTTTCATTCTGTTTTTTCTTTTTCAATTGATTTTGTGACTTCTCATGATCATCAACCTACAGAAAACATAAAATAACAAAGGAAAATAGATAAAAACATAACATTGGGTTGCCTCCCAACAAGCGCTTCTTTAATGTTAGTAGCTTGACAGAGGGCTCTCATGGAGCCTCAGGGATGTTCAGAGCAATGTTGGAACCTCCCAACACCAAACTTAGAGTTTGAATGTTGGGGTTCAACACCAAACTTAGAAGTTGGTTGTGGCCTCCCAACACCAAACTTAGAGTTTGACTGTGGGGGCTCTGTTAGACTCTATTTTGAGAGAAGCTCTTCATGCTTCCTCTCCATGGTGACAGATGGATATCCTTGAGCCTTAAACACAAAGGATTCTTCATTCACTTGAATGATCAATTCTCCTCTATCAACATCAATCACTGCCTTTGCTGTGGCTAGGAAGGGTCTGCCAAGGATGATGGATTCATCCATGCACTTCCCAGTCTCTAGGACTATGAAATTAGCAAGGATGTAATGGTCTTCAACTTTTACCAGAACATCCTCTACAAGTCCATAAGCTTGTTTTCTTGAGTTGTCTGCCATCTCTAGTGAGATTTTTGCAGCTTGCACCTCAAAGATCCCTAGCTTCTCCATTACAGAGAGAGGCATGAGGTTTACACTTGACCCTAGGTCACACAAGGCCTTCTTGAAGGTCATGGTGTCTATGGTACAAGGTATTTAGAACTTCCCAGGATCCTGTCTCTTTTGAGGTAATTTCTGCCTAGACAAGTCATCCAGTTCTTTGGTGAGCAAAGGGGGTTCATCCTCCCAAGTCTCATTTCCAAATAACTTGTCATTTAGCTTCATGATTGCTCCAAGGTATTTAGCAACTTGCTCTTCAGTGACATACTCATCCTCTTCAGAGGAAGAATACTCATCAGAGCTCATGAATGACAGAAGTAAGTCCAATGGGATCTCTATGGTCTCATTTTGAGCCTCAGATTCCCATGGTTCCTAATTGGGGAACTCATTGGAGGTCAGTGGACGTCCATTGAGGTCTTCCTCAGTGGCGTTCTGATGAGCGGATAATTTGTACGCTTTTTGGCATTGTTTTTATTATGTTTTTAGTATAATCTAGTTAGTTTTTAGTATATTTTTATTAGCTTTTAGTTAAAATTCACTTTTCTGGACTTTACTATGAGTTTGTGTGTTTTTCTGTGATTTCAGGTATTTTCTGGTTGAAATTGAGGGACCTGAGCAAAAATCTGATTCAGAGACCAAAAAGGACTGCAGATGCTGTTGGATTCTGACCTCCCTGCACTCGAAGTGAATTTTTTGGAGCTACAGAAGCCCAATTGGCGCGCTCTTAACGGCGTTGGAAAGTAGACATCCTGGGCTTTCCAGAAATATATGATAGTCCATACTTTGCCCAAGATTTGATGGCCCAAATGGGCGTTCAAAGTCACCCTCAGAAATCCCAGCGTTAAACGCCGGAACTGGCACCAAAATGGGAGTTAAACGCCCAAACTGGCATAAAAGCTGGCGTTTAACTCCAAGAAGAGTCTCTACACGAAAATGCTTCAATGCTCAGCCCAAGCACACACCAAGTGGACCCGGAAGTGAATTTTTATGTCATTTACTCATATCTGTAAACCCTAGGCTACTAGTTTTCTATAAGTAAGACATTTTACTATTGTATCTTTGAATCTTTTGATCACTTTAGATCTTAGATCACATCTTGGCTCTTCTGGTTCCCTCTCTGGGGCCGAGGCCAATGATCACTCTTGTTCTTATGTATCTTCAACGGTGGAGTTTCTACACACCATAGATTAAGGTGTGGAGCTCTGCTGTACCTCGAGTATTAATGCAATTACTATTATTCTTCTATTCAATTCCGCTTGTTCTTGTTCTAAGATATCACTTGTTCTTCAACTTGATGAATGTGATGATCCGTGACACTCATCATCATTCTCACCTATGAACGTGTGACTGACAACCACCTCCGTTCTACCTTCGATTGGGTGAATATCTCTTGGATTCCTGATACACGATGCATGGTCGATCGCCTGACAACCGAGTGCTCGCCTGACAACCGAGCCAGCCATTCCGTGAGATCAGAGTCTTCGTGGTATAGGCTAGAACTGATGGCGGCATTCAAGAGAATCCGGAAGGTCTAACCTTGTCTGTGGTATTCTGAGTAGGATTCAATGATTGAATGACTGTGACGTGCTTCAAACTCCTGAGGGCGGGGCGTTAGTGACAGACGCAAAAGAATCACTGGATTCTATTCCGGCCTGATCGAGAACCGACAGATGGATAGCCGTGCCGTGACAGGGTGCGTTGAACATTTCCACTGAGAGGATGGGAGGTAGCCACTGACAACGGTGAAACCCTTGCTTAAGCTTGCCATGGAAAGGAGGAAGAAGGATTGGATGAAGACAGTAGGAAAGCAGAGAGACGGAAGGGAAGGCATCTTCATACGCTTATCTGAAATTCCTACCAATGAATTACATAAGTATCTCTATCTTTATCTTTATGTTTTGTGCGTTTATCACTATACCCATTTGAGTTTGCCTGACTAAGATTTACAAGGTGACCATAGCTTGCTTCATACCAACAATCTCTGTGGGATCGACCCTTACTCGCGTAAGGTTTATTACTTGGATGACCCAGTACACTTGCTGGTTAGTTGTGCGAAGTTGTGTTTGTGCCATGGTATTGAGCACCAAGTTTTTGGGGCCATTACTAGGGATTATTTGAGTTTTGAAAAGTAGTGATCACAATTTTGTGCACCAAGTTTTTGGCGCCGTTGCCGGGGATTGTTGAGTTTGGACAACTGACGGTTCATCTTGTTGCTTAGATTAGGTATTTTTTCTTCGAAATTCTTAAAGATGAATTCTAGAGTTTCATGATGATTTGTTGAAATCTGGCTGGCTGTGAAGCCATGTCTAATTCCATTGGACCGAGGTTTCAACTTATCATCACAAGAGCTTATTGATTTCTATCAATCTTGCTTTTGGAGCAGTGATCTGCTAAGGCTTGGCTGGCCATTGGCCATGTCTAGTGTTTTGGACCGAAGCTTTCCTTGAAAGCTTGGCTGGCTGTGAAGCCATGTCTAATTCCTGGACCGGAGTCTTAGACTAAACATTGCATGATTCCTGGAATTCTCATTAAGAATTTTGATACCTTTATTTTCTTTTTCCACTTAATTTTCGAAAAAGCACAAAAAAAATTACAAAATCATAAAAAACCAAAAAAATTTTATGTTTTCTTGTTAAGACACTAGTCTCATGTTAAGTTTGGTGTCAATTGCATGCATTCATTCATGTGTCTTAAGGATCTTCAAATAATTCTTGATGATTTCTTACTCTGATCTTTGAATTCTCTTGACTTGAGTGTTTTATGTGTCTCATATGCATTTTCATTAGTGTCAATAGTATACAAACTGCTAAGTTTTGTGTCTTGCATGCATTGTTATTTGATTTTAGTTGCATTTTGATTATTAAAAATCCAAAAATATTTTTTATTTATGTCTTCTCAAGTCAATAATACAGAGAATTGAAGATTTAGAACATACAGCAGAGGAATTGCACAGAAAAAGCTGGGCGTTTAAACGCCAGCCAGGGTACCTGGTTGGGCGTTTAACGCCCAAAAGGGTATAGTTTTGGGCGTTAAACGCCAGAATGTGCACCATTCTGGGCATTTAACGCCAGGATGGCACAAGAGGGAAGATTCTGTTTTCAATGCAAATTTTTTTCAAGTTTTCAAAGTTTTTCAAAATCAAATCTTTTTCAAATCATATCTTTTCAATCATATGTTTTCAAAATCAATTTCTTTCTATTTTTAAAAATACTTGCTATCAATTAATGATTTGATTCAACATTTCAAATATGTTGCCTTTTCTATTGAGAAAGGTTTAATGTTTGAACCATATCTTTTCTTGTTAGCCAAGTTTTTAATTTTCAAAATCAAATCTTTTTTTTTAAAAATGTTTTTCAAATCATATCTTCTCAATCACATCTTTTTAAAACTAATCATACCTTCTTAACCACATCTTTTTTCAAAATAGTTTTCAATCAAATCTTTTCATTTCTAATTTCAAAATCTTTTTCAAAAAAATCACTTGATTTCTTTTCCACTTTCATTTTCGAAAATCAATCAAAGTTTTTCAAAAATGTTTTCAAAATCTTCTACTTAATTTTTGAAAATTACTTCCCTTCTTCTCACATCTTTCTATTTATGGACTAACACTATTCCTTAATGTAAAATTCGAACTCCATCTTCTTTGATAAGTTCGAATTTTCTACTTCTGTCTTCTACTTTTCTTTTCCTCTGACACCTAAAGGAATCTCTATACTGTGACATAGAGGATTCCACATTTTCTTGTTCTCTTCTCTTTCTTATGAGCAGGAGCAAGGACAAAAGCATTCTTGTTGAGGCTGATCCTGAACCTGAAAGGACCTTGAAGCGAAAGCTAAGAGAAGCCAAGGCACAACTCTCTGTAGAGGACCTAACAGAAATCTTCAAAGAAGAAGAACCCATGGCAGCCGAAAACAACAACAATGCCAACAATGCAAGGAAGGTGCTGGGTGACTTTACTGCACCTACTCCCGATTTTTATGGGAGAAGCATCTCTATCCCTGCCATTGGAGCAAACAACTTTGAGCTTAAGCCTCAATTAGTTTCTCTAATGCAACAGAATTGCAAGTTCCATGGACTTCCATTGGAAGATCCTCATCAGTTTTTAGCTGAATTCTTGCAAATCTGTGACACTGTCAAGACTAATGGGGTTGACCCTGAGGTCTACAGACTTATGCTATTCCCTTTTGCTGTAAGAGACAGAGCTAGGACATGGTTGGACTCTCAACCTAAAGAAAGCCTGGACTCTTGGGAAAAGCTAGTCAATGCCTTCTTGGCAAAGTTCTTTCCACCTAAAAAAATTGAGTAAGCTTAGAGTGGAAGTCCAAACCTTCAGACAGAAGGAAGGAGAATCCCTCTATGAAGCTTGGGAAAGATACAAACAATTAATCAGAAAGTGTCCTTCTGATATGCTTTCTGAATGGAGCATCATAGGTATTTTCTATGATGGTCTCTCTGAACTATCCAAAATGTCTTTGGATAGCACTGCTGGAGGATCTCTTCATCTGAAGAAGACGCCTACAGAAGCTCAAGAGCTGATTGAAATGGTTGCAAATAACCAATTCATGTACACTTCTGAAAGAAATCCTGTGAACAATGGGACTAGTCAGAAGAAAGGAGTTCTTGAGATTGACACTCTGAATGCCATATTGGCTCAGAACAAAATATTGACCCAACAAGTCAATATGATTTCTCAAAGTCTGTCTGGAATGCAAAATGCACCAAGCAGTACTAAGGAGGCTTCATCTGAGGAAGAAGCCTATGATCCTGAGAACCCTTCAATGGAAGAGGTGAATTACATGGGAGAATCCTATGGAAACACCTATAATCCTTCATGGAGAAATCATCCAAATCTCTCATGGAAGGATCAACAGAGACCTCAACAAGGTTTCAACAATAATAATGGTGGAAGAAACAGGTTTAGCAATAGCAAGCCTTTTCCATCATCTTCTCAGCAACAGACAGAGAGTTCTAAGCAGAATACCTCTGACTTAGCAACCATGGTCTCTGATCTAATCAAAACCACTCAAAGTTTCATGATTGAAACAAGGTCCTCCATTAGAAACTTGGAGGCACAAGTGGGTCAGCTGAGCAAGAAAATTACTGAACTCCCTCCTAGTACTCTCCCAAGTAATACAGAAGAAAATCCAAAAGGAGAGTGCAAGGCCATCAACATGGCCAAATTTTGGGAGGAAGGAGAGGCAGTGAACGCCACTGAGGAAGACCTCAATGGACGTCCACTGGCCTCCAATGAGTTCCCCAATGAGGAACCATGGGAATCTGAGGCTCAAAATGAGACCATAGAGATTCCATTGGACTTACTTCTGCCATTCATGAGCTCTGATGAGTATTCTTCCTCTGAAGAGGATGAGTATGTCACTGAAGAGCAAGTTGCTAAATACCTTGGAGCAATCATGAAGCTGAATGACAAGTTATTTGGAAATGAGACTTGGGAGGATGAATCTCCTTTGCTCACCAAAAGAACTGGATGACTTGTCTAGGCAGACACTGCCTCAAAAGAGACAGGATCCTGGGAAGTTTTCAATACCTTGTACCATAGGCACCATGACCCTCAAGAAGGCCTTGTGTGACTTAGGGTCAAGTGTAAACCTCATGCCTCTCTCTGTAATGGAGAAGTTAGGGATCTCTGAGGTGCAAGCTGCAAAAATCTCACTAGAGATGGCAGACAATTCAAGAAAACAAGCCTATGGACTTGTAGAGGATGTTATGGTTAAAGTTGAAGATCATTACATCCCTACTGATTTCATAGTCCTAGAGACTGGGAAGTGCATGGATGAATCCATCATCCTTGGCAGACCCTTCCTAGCCACAGCAAGGGCTGTGATTGATGTTGATAGAGGAGAGTTGATCATTCAAGTGAATGAAGAATCCTTGGTGTTTAAGGCTCAAGGATATCCCTCTGTCATTATGGAGAGGAAGCATGAAGAGCTTCTCTCAAAACAGAGCCAAACAGAGCCCCACAGTCAAACTCTAAGTTTGGTGTTAGGAGGCCACAACCAACTTCTAAGTTTGGTGTTGAACCCCCACATTCAAACTCTAAGTTTGGTGTTGGGAGGTTCCAACATAGCTCTGAGCATTTCTGAGGCTCCATGAGAGTCCTCTGTCAAGCTAATGACATTAAAGAAGCGCTTGTTGGGTGGCAACCCAATGTTTTATGATTAACTATTTTCTTTTGTTATTTTATATTTTTTGTAGGTTGATGATCATAAGAAGTCACAAAATCAATGAAAAAAGCAAAAACAGAATGAAAAACAGAAGGAAAAACAGCACACCCTGGAGGAAGAACCCACTGGCGTTTAAACGCCAGTGAGGCTAGCTGTTGGGCGTTTAACGCCCAGTCTGGCACCATTCTGGGCGTTTAACGCCAGAAAGGGGCACCAGACTGGCGTTAAACGCCAGAAAAGGGCAAGAAGCTGGCGTTAAACGCCAGAAATGGGCACCAGCCCGGCGTTTAACGCCAGAATTGGCACAAAACGAGATTTTGCTTGCCATTTGGTGCAGGGATGACTTTTCCTTGACACCTCAGGATCTGTGGACCCCACAGGATCCCCACCAACCCCACCACTCTCTCTCTTCTTCACCCATTCACCAATCACCTCAACACCTCTTCCCCAAAAACCCTTCACCTATCAAATCCCTTCTTTCTCTTCACCACTCACATCCATCCTTCATAAAACCCCACCTACCTCACCATTCAAATTCAAACCACTTTCCCACCCAAACCCACCCTCACTTGACCGAATCCTACCCTTCCCCCTCTCCTATATAAACCCTCCTTCACCCCTTCATTTTCACACAACATACACACCACTTCTCCCTTTTTTTGGCCGAACACAAAGCCATTCCCTTTTTCCTCATTTCTTCTTCTTCTACTCTCTTCTTTCTTCTTTTGCTCGAGGACGAGCAAACATTTTAAGTTTGGTGTGGTAAAAGCATTGCTTTTTGTTTTTCCATAATCATTTATGGCATCCAAGGCCGGAGAAACCTCTAGAAAGAGGAAAGGGAAGGCAAAAGCTTCCACCTCCGAGTCATGGGAGATGGAGAGATTCATCTCAAGGGTGCATCAAGACCACTTCTATGAAGTTGTGGCCTTGAAGAAGGTGATCCCCGAGGTCCCTTTTTCACTCAAAAAGAGTGAATATCCAGAGATCCGACATGAGATCCGAAGAAGAGGTTGGGAAGTTCTTACCAACCCCATTCAACAAGTCGGAATCTTGATGGTTCAAGAGTTCTATGCCAATGCATGGATCACCAAGAACTATGATCAAAGTGTGAACCCGGATCCAAAGAACTATCTTACTATGGTTCGGGGGAAATACTTGGATTTTAGTCCGGAAAGTGTAAGGTTGGCATTCAATTTGCCCATGATGCAAGGAGATGAACACCCTTACACTAGAAGGGTCAACTTTGATCAAAGGTTGGACCAAGTCCTCACAGTCATATGTGAAGAGGGCGCCCAATGGAAGAGAGATTCAAGAGGGAAGCCGGTTCAATTGAGAAGGCATGACCTCAAACCCGTGGCTAGAGGATGGTTGGAGTTTATCCAACGCTCAATCATTCCCACTAGCAACCGGTCCGAAGTTACCAAAGACCGGGCTATCATGATTCATAGCATCATGATTGGAGAAGGAATAGAAGTTCATGAGGTTATAGCTCAAGAGCTTTATAAGGTGGCGGACAAGTCCTCTACCTTGGCAAGGTTAGCCTTCCCTCATCTCATTTGTCACCTCTGTTATTCAGTTGGAGTTGACATAGAGGGAGACACCCCTATTGATGAGGACAAGCCCATCACTAAGAAGAGGATGGAGCACACAAGAGACCCCACTCATCATGAGATCCCTGAGATACCTCAAGGGATGCACTTTCCTCCACAAAACTATTGGGAGCAACTAAACACCTCCCTAGGAGAATTGAGTTCCAACATGGGACAACTAAGGGTGGAGCATCAAGAACACTCCATCATCCTCCATGAAATAAGAGAAGATCAAAGAATCATGAGAGAGGAGCAACAAAGACAAGGAAGAGACATTGAGGAGCTCAAGCACTCCATAGGACCTTCAAGAGGAAGAAAGAGCCGCCATCACTAAGGTGGACCCGTTCTTTAATTTCCTTGATCTTTATTTTCCTGTTTTTTGAAAATTAGTGCTTATGTTTATCCATGTTTGTGTCTTGTGATCATGAGTGTCTTAGTGTCTATGCCTTAAAGTTATGAATGTCCTATGAATCCATCACCTTTCTTGAAAAAAAAAACGTGCTTAATTGAAAAAGAAAAAGAATTGCATGAATTTTGAATTTTATAACAGTTTAATTATTTTGATGTGGTGGCAATATTTCTGTTTTCTGAATGTATGCTTAAACAGTGCATATGTCTTTTGAATTTGTGGTTCATGAATGTTACTGAGGATCTAAAAAATCATTAAAATGATTCTTGAAGCAAGAAAAAGCAAAAAAAAAAATTTCGAAAAAAAAAGAAGAAAACGAAAAAAAAAGGGGAGAAAAAGAAAGAAATAAAGTTGTGATCCAAGGCAAAAAGAGTGTGCTTAAGAACCCTGGACACCTCTAATTGGGGACTCTAGAAAAGCTGAGTCACAATCTGAAAAGGTTCACCCAATTATGTGTCTGTGGCATGTATGTATCCGGTGGTAATACTGGAAGACAGAGTGCTTTGGGCCACGGCCAAGACTCAATAGGTAGCTATGTTCAAGAATCATCATACTTTACTAAGAGAATCAATAACACTATCTGGATTCTGAGTTCCTAAAGAAGCCAATCATTCTGAATTTCAAAGGATAGAGTGAGATGCCAAAACTGTTCAGAGGCAAAAAGCTAAAAGCCCCGCTCATCTAATTAATACTGATCTTCATAGATGTTTTTGGAATTCATTGCATATTCTCTTCTTTTTATCTTATTTGATTTTCAGTTGCTTGAGGACAAGCAACAATTTAAGTTTGGTGTTGTGATGAGCGGATAATTTGTACGCTTTTTGGCATTGTTTTTAGTATGTTTTTAGTATGATCTAGTTAGTTTTTAGTATATTTTTATTAGTTTTTAGTTAAAATTCACTTTTCTGGACTTTACTATGAGTTTGTATGTTTTTCTATGATTTCAGGTATTTTCTGGCTGAAATTGAGGGACCTGAGCAAAAATCTGATTCAGAGACCAAAAAGGACTGCAGATGCTGTTGGATTCTGACCTCCCTGCACTCGAAGTGGATTTTCTGGAGCTACAGAAGCCCAATTGGCGCGCTCTCAATGGCGTTGGAAAGTAGACATCCTGGGCTTTCCAGCAATATATGATAGTTCATACTTTGCCCAAGATTTGATGGCCCAAACTGGCGTTCAAAGTCACCCTCAGAAATCCCAGCGTTAAACGCCGGAACTGGCACCAAAATGGGAGTTAAACGCCCAAACTGGCATAAAAGCTGGCGTTTAACTCCAAGAAGAGTCTCTACACGAAAATGCTTCAATGCTCAGCCCAAGCACACACCAAGTGGACCCGGAAGTGGATTTTTATGTCATTTACTCATATCTGTAAACCCTAGGCTACTAGTTTTCTATAAGTAAGACATTTTACTATTGTATCTTTGAATCTTTTGATCACTTTAGATCTTAGATCACATCTTGGCTCTTCTGGTTCCCTCTCTGGGGCCGAGGCCAATGATCACTCTTGTTCTTATGTATCTTCAACGGTGGAGTTTCTACACACCATAGATTAAGGTGTGGAGCTCTGCTGTACCTCGAGTATTAATGCAATTACTATTGTTCTTCTATTCAATTCTGCTTGTTCTTGTTCTAAGATATCACTTGTTCTTCAACTTGATGAATGTGATGATCCGTGACACTCATCATCATTCTCACCTATGAACGTGTGACTGACAACCACCTCCGTTCTACCTTCGATTGGGTGAATATCTCTTGGATTCCTGATACACGATGCATGGTCGATCGCCTGACAACCGAGTGCTCGCCTGACAACCGAGCCAGCCATTCCGTGAGATCAGAGTCTTCGTGGTATAGGCTAGAACTGATGGTGGCATTCAAGAGAATCCGGAAGGTCTAACCTTGTCTGTGGTATTCTGAGTAGGATTCAATGATTGAATGACTGTGACGTGCTTCAAACTCCTGAGGGCGGGGCGTTAGTGACAGACGCAAAAGAATCACTGGATTCTATTCCGGCCTGATCGAGAACCGACAGATGGATAGCCGTGCCGTGACAGGGTGCGTTGAACATTTCCACTGAGAGGATGGGAGGTAGCCACTGACAACGGTGAAACCCTTGCTTAAGCTTGCCATGGAAAGGAGGAAGAAGGATTGGATGAAGACAGTAAGAAAGCAGAGAGACGGAAGGGAAGGCATCTTCATACGCTTATCTGAAATTCCTACCAATGAATTACATAAGTATCTCTATCTTTATCTTTATGTTTTGTGCATTTATCACTATACCCATTTGAGTTTGCCTGACTAAGATTTACAAGGTGACCATAGCTTGCTTCATACCAACAATCTCTGTGGGATCGACCCTTACTCGCGTAAGGTTTATTACTTGGACGACCCAGTAGACTTGCTGGTTAGTTGTGCGAAGTTGTGTTTGTGCCATGGTATTGAGCACCAAGTTTTTGGGGCCATTAATAGGGATTATTTGAGTTTTGAAAAGTAGTGATCACAATTTCGTGCACCACGTTCACTGCCTCTTCCTCCTCTCTGTCTGTTGCTGAGAAGATGATGGAAAAGGCTTGCCATTGCTAAACCTGTTTCTTCCACCATTATTATTGTTGAAACCTTGTTGAGGCCTCTGTTGATCCTTCTATGAGAGATTTGGATGATTTCTCCATGAAGGATTATAGGTGTTTCCATAGGGTTCTCCCATGTAATTCACCTCTTCCATTGAAGGGTTCTCAGGATCATAAGCTTCTTCTTCAGATGAAGCTTCCTTAGTACTGCTTGGTGCATTTTGCATTCCAGACAGACTTTGAGAAATCATATTGACTTGTTGAGTCAATATTTTGTTCTGAGCCAATATGGCATTCAGAGTGTCAATCTCAAGAACTCCTTTCTTCTGATGTGTCCCATTGTTCACAGGATTCCTTTCAGAAGTGTACATGAATTAGTTATTTGCAACCATTTCAATTAGTTCTTGAGCTTCTGTAGGCGTCTTCTTCAGATGAAGAGATCCTCCAGCAGAGCTATCTAAAGACATCTTGGATAGTTCAGAGAGACCATCATAGAAAATACCTATGATGCTCCATTCAGAAAGCATATCAGAGGGACACTTTCTGATCAATTGTTTGTATCTTTCCCAAGCTTCATAGAGGGATTCTCCTTCCTTCTGTCTAAAGGTTTGGACTTCCACTCTAAGCTTACTCAATTTTTGAGGTGGAAAGAACTTTGCCAAGAAGGCATTGACTAGCTTTTCCCAAGAGTTCAGGCTTTCTTTAGGTTGTGAGTCCAACCATATCCTAGCTCTGTCTCTTACAGCAAAAGGGAATAGCATAAGTCTGTAGACCTCAGGGTCAACCCCATTGGTCTTGACAGTGTCACAGATTTGCAAGAATTCAGCTAAGAACTGATGAGGATCTTCCAATGGAAGTCCATGGAACTTGCAATTCTGTTGCATTAGAGAAACTAATTGAGGCTTAAGCTCAAAGTTGTTTGCTCCAATGGCAGGGATAGAGATGCTTCTCCCATAGAAGTCGGGAGTAGGTACAGTAAAGTCACCCAGCACCTTCCTTGCATTGTTGGCATTGTTGGTATTTTCGACTGCCATGGGGTCTTTGATGAGCGGATAATTTATACGCTTTTTGGCATTGTTTTTATATAGTTTTTAGTAAGTTTGAGCTACTTTTAGGGATGTTTTCATTAGTTTTTATGTTAAATTCACATTTCTGGACTTTACTATGAGTTTGTGTGTTTTTCTGTGATTTCAGGTAAATTCTGGCTGAAATTGAGGGACTTGAGCAAAACTCTGAAGAAGGCTGACAAAAGGACTGCTGATGCTGTTGGAATCTGACCTTCCTGCACTCGAAATGGATTTTCTGGAGCTACAGAACTCCAATTGGCGCGATCTCAACGGCGTTGGAAAGTAGACATCCAGAGCTTTCCAGCAATATATAATATTCCATACTTTATTCGAAGAATGACGACGTAACTTGGCGTTGAACGCCAAGTACAAGCTGCTGTCTGGAGTTAAACGCCAGAAAAACGTCATGATCCGGAGTTGAACGCCCAAAACACGTCATAACTCGGAGTTCAACTCCAAGAGAAGCCTCAGCTCGTGGATTAATCAAGCTCAGCCCAAACATACACCAAGTGGGCCCCGGAAGTGGATTTATGCATCAATTACTTACTCATGTAAACCCTAGGAGCTAGTTTATTATAAATAGAACATTTATCTATTGTATTAGATGTCTTTGATCATTCGGTCTTGTGACCACATGGGGGCTGGCCATTCGGCCATGCCTGAACCTTTTACTTATGTATTTTCAACGGTGGAGTTTCTGCACACGATCGATTAAGGGTGTGGAGCTCTGCTGTACGTCAAGTATTAATGCAATTCTATTTTCTTTTATTCAAATCTCTCTTATTCTTATTCCAAGATATTCATTCGTACCCAAGAAGATGATGAATGTGATGATAATTAACCCTCATTATCATTCTCACTTATGAACGCGCGTGATTGACAACCACTTCCGTTCTACATGCAACAGAGCTTGAATGCGTATCTCTTAGATTCCCAAACAGAATCTTCGTGGTATAAGCTAGATAGATGGCGGCATTTATGAGGATCCGGAAAGTCTCACCTTGTCTGTGGTATTCCGAGTAGGATCCTGGGAATCCGGAAAATCTAACCTTGTCTGTGGTATTCCGAGTAGGATTCCGGTAATGAATGACTGTGACGTGCTTCAAACTTGCAAGTGCTGGGCGTTAGTGACAGACGCAAAAGAATCAAGGGATTCTATTCCAGTAGGAGCAGGAACCAACCAGTGATTAGCCGTACTGTGACAGAGTGCGTGAGCATTAGTTTTCACTGCGAGGATGGGATGTAGCCATCAACCATGGGTGATGCCTCCAGACGATTAGCCGTGCGAGTGACAGCCGCATAGGATCATTTTCCCGAGAGGATTGAAAGTAGCCACCGCTGATGGTGAACCCCTATACAAAGCTTGCCATGGAAAGGAGTAAGAAGGATTGAGTAGAAGCAGTAGGAAAGCAGGCGTCCTTGAGCCATGCAGCATCTCCATTCGCTTATCTGAAATTCCCACCAATGAATCTGCATAAGTTTTCTATCCCTTTTTATAATCTATTCTCTTATTTCTATTTTCGAAACCCATAAACCAATTTAATCTGCCTAATTGAGATTTGCAAGGTGACCATAGCTTGCTTCATACCAACAATCTCTGTGGGATCGACCCTTACTCACGTAAGGTTTATTACTTGGACGACCCAGTACACTTGCTGGTTAGTTGAACGGAGTTGTGAAAGCCGCAGTATTGTGCACCAAGCTTTTGGAGCCATTACCAGGGATTATTCGATTTGTGTGAAAGTATAAATCACAATTTCGTCCACCAAGTTTTTGGCGCCGTTGCCGGGGATTGTTCTAGTATGGACAACTGACGGTTCATCTTGTTGCTCAGATTAGGTAATTTTCTTTTCAAAAATCTTTTTCAAAAATTTTTCTTTTATTTTTCGTTTTTTTTTTCAAAAAAAATATTTTCGAAAATAATAATAATAAAAATACAAAAAAAATCATAAAATCATAAAAATCAAAAATATTTTGTGTTTCTTGCTTGAGTTTTGTGTTAATTTTTAAGTTTGGTGTCAATTGCATGCTTTTAAAATTTTTCTTGCATTTTTCGAAAATCCCATGCATTCATAGTGTTCTTCATGATCTTCAAGTTGTTCTTGACAAGTCTTCTTGTTTGATCTTGATGATTTCTTGTTTTGTGTCTTTTGTTGTTTTTCATGTGCATTTTTGCATTCATATTTTTCATGCATTAAAGATTTATAAGTTTGGTGTCTTGCATGTTTTCTTTGCACCAAAAATTTTTCAAAATTATGTTCTTGATGTTCATCATGATCTTCAAAGTGTTCTTGGTGTTCATCTTGATATTCATAGCATTCTTGCATGCATTCATTGTTTTGATCTAAAAATTTCATGCATTGAGTATTTTTGTTGTTTTTCTCTCTCATCTTTAAAAATTCAAAAATCATATCTTTTTCATTTTTTTTATATAATTTTCGAAAATTTCAAAAATTATTTTTCAAAATATTTTCAAAATCTTTTTCTTATCTTTTTATCAAATTTTCAAAAATTAGCTAACAATTAATGTGATTGGTTCAAAAATTTGAAGTTTGTTACTTTCTTGTTAAGAAAGGTTCAATCTTTAAGTTCTAGAATCTTATCTTGTAGTTTCTTGTTAGTTAAGTCTTTTTAAAAAAATTAAATCTTTTTCAAAATATCTTTTTATTAAAATTTTTATCTTATCTTTTTATCTTTTATCTTATCTTTTTCAAAAATTTTATCTTTTTCAAAATTTGATTTCAAAATATCTTATCTAACTTCTTATCTTCTTATCTTTTTAAAATTTGATTTCAAAATCTTTTTCAATCAACTAACTAACTTTTTGTTTGTTTCTTATCTTTTTCAAAACCACCTAACTACTTTTCCCTCTCTAATTTTCGAAAATTCTACCTCTCTTTTTCAAAAATTCTTTTTGTTTTAAATTTTTAATTTTAATTATATTTCATCTTTAATTTTCGAAAATACTAACCCCTTTTTCAAAATTTATTTTCGAAATTTCTCTTCTCTTCTCTTATTTTATTTAATTAATTAATTACTAACACTTCTCTTCACCTCTCTTCATCTAAGAATCCAAACTTCTTATATCCCTTGTATTTGGATTCTTCACCCCTTTCTTCTTCTACTAACATAAGGGAATCTCTATACTGTGACATAGAGGATTCCTCTTTCTTTTCTTGTTTTCTTCTCTTTCATATGAGCAGGAACAGGGAAAAAGGCACTCTTGTTGAAGTTGATCCAGAACCTGAAAGGACTCTGAAGAGAAAATTAAGAGAAGCTAAATTACAACAATCCAGAAATAACCTTTCAGAAATTTTTGAACAGGAGAAGGAGATGGCAGCCGAAAATAATAATAATAATAATGCAAGGAGAATGCTTGGTGACTTCACAAAGCCAACGTCCAAGTTTGATGGAAGAAGCATCTCCATTCCTGCCATTGGAGCCAATAACTTTGAGCTTAAGCCTCAACTAGTTGCTTTAATGCAACAAAACTGCAAGTTTTATGGACTTCCATCTGAAGATCCTTATCAGTTTTTAACTGAGTTCTTGCAGATCTGTGAGACTGTAAAGACGAATGGAGTTGATCCTGAAGTCTACAGACTCATGCTTTTCCCTTTTGCTGTAAGAGACAGAGCTAGAATATGGTTGGATTCACAACCTAAGGATAGCCTGGACTCCTGGGATAAGCTAGTCATTGCTTTCTTAGATAAGTTCTTCCCTCCTCAAAAGCTGAGCAAGCTGAGAGTGGATGTTCAAACCTTCAAACAGAAAGATGGTGAATCCCTCTATGAAGCTTGGGAAAGATACAAGCAGCTGACCAAAAGATGTCCATCTGACATGTTTTCAGAATGGACCCTATTAGATATATTCTATTATGGTCTCTCTGAATTTTCGAAAATGTCATTGGACCATTCTGCAGGTGGATCTATTCACCTGAAGAAGACGCCTGAAGAGGCTCAAGAACTCATTGACATGGTTGCAAACAACCAGTTCATGTATACCTCTGAGAGGAATTCCGTGAATAATGGGATACCTCAGAAGAAAGGAGTTCTTGAAATTGATGCTCTGAATGCCATATTGGCTCAGAACAAAGTGTTGACTCAACAGGTCAACATGATCTCTCAAAATCTGAATGGAATGCAACATGCATCCAGCAGCACTAGAGAGGCAGCTTCTGAAGAAGCTTATGATCCTGAAAACCCCGCCATGGCAGAGGTTAATTACATGGGTGAACCTTATGGAAACACCTATAACCCATCATGGAGAAATCATCCAAATTTCTCCTGGAAGGATCAACAAAAGCCTCAACAAGGCTTTAACATGGTGGACGCAATAGGCTGGGCAATAGCAAGCCATATCCATCATCTTCTCAGCAACAGACAGAGAATTCTGAACAAAACACCTCTAATTTAGCCAATATAGTCTCTGATCTATCAAAGGCCACTTTCAGTTTCATGAATGAAACCAGATCTTCCATTAGAAATTTGGAGGCACAAGTGGGCCAGCTGAGTAAGAAAGTTATTGAAACTCCTCCCAGTACTCTCCCAAGCAATACAGAAGAAAATCCAAAAGGAGAGTGCAAGGCCATTGATTTAATCAAAGTGGCCGAATGCATAGGGGAGGAGGAGGACGAAAATCCTAGTGAGGAAGACCTCCTGGGACGTCCTTCAAGCAAGAAGGAGTTTCCTATTAAGGATCCTGAGGAATCTGAGGCTCATACAGAGACCATAGAGATTCCATTAAATCTCCTTCTGCCATTCATGAGCTCTGAAGACTATTCTTCCTCTGAAGAGGATGAAGATGTGACTGGAGAGCAAGTTGCTCAATATTTAGGAGCTATCATGAAGCTGAATGCCAAGCTGTTTGGTAATGAGACTTGGGAAAGTGAACCTCCCTTGCTCATTAGTGAACTAGATACTTGGATTCAGAAAACTCTACCTCAAAAGAAACAAGATCCTGGCAAGTTCTTAATACCTTGCACCATTGGCACCATGAGCTTTGAAAAAGCTCTATGTGATCTGGGATCAGGGATAAATCTGATGCCACTCTCTGTAATAGAGAAGCTAGGGATCATTGAGGTACAACCTGCCTTGTTCTCATTACAATTGGCAGACAAGTCCATGAGACAAGCTTATGGAATAATAGAGGATGTGCTAGTAAAGGTTGAAGGTCTTTACATCCCTGCTGATTTCATAATCCTAGACACTAGGAAGGAAGATGATGAATGCATCATCCTAGGAAGACCTTTCCTAGCCACAGCAGGAGCTGTGATAGATGTCAACAGAGGTGAGTTAGTCCTTCAATTAAATGGGAACTACCTTGTGTTTAAGGCACATGGCCATCCCTCTGTGACAGAAGAGAGTAAGCATGAAGAGCTTCTCTCAGTACAGAGTCAAGAAGAGCCCACACAGTCAAACTCTAAGTTTGGTGTTGTGAGGCCACAACCAAACTCTAAGTTTGGTGTTCAAACTCCATATCCAAACTCTAAGTTTGGTGTTGGGGCCACACTAACATTGACCTGATCACCTTGTGGCTCCATGAGAGCCACTGTCAAGCTATTGACATTAAAGAAGCGCTTGTTGGGAGGCAACCCAATTTTATTTATCTAATTTTATTTTATTTTGTTTCTTTGTTATTTTTGTGTTTAATTAGGTACATGATCATGAGGAGTCACGAAAAAAATCAAAAAAATTAAAAACAGAGTCAAAAACAGAAGAAAAAAAATTGTTCACCCTGGAGGCAGCGCAGACTGGCGTTCAACGCCAGTAAGATGCATCTGGCTGGCGTTCAATGCCAGAACAGAGCACCATTCTGGCGCTGAATGCCAGAAACAAGCAACAACCTGGCGTTTAACGCCAGGAAGGTGCACAGAGAGGACAAGCTGGCGCTGAACGCCAGGAACAAGCATGAAACTGGCGTTCAACGCCAGAAACATGCATTACATGGGCGTTGAACGCCCAGAACATGCACCAATGGGCGTTTGAATGCCAGAATGATGCATGAAGGCATTTTACATGCCTATATGGTGAAGGAATGGTATTTCTCCCCACCTCAGGATCTGTGGACCCCACAGGATCCCCACCTACCATATTCCCACCTTACCTCTTAATCCTATTTTTGTGATTTGTATTCCCCATGTCACAAAACCCAATACTCCTCACTAATCACCTCAATTCTTCTTCCCAATTACCCCATTCACCATTCACATCAACCCACTCTTCCCCATAAACCCCACCTACCTTCATAAAATTCAAATTCATTTTCCCACCCTTTCCCACCCAAAATGGCCGAACTCCCACCCTCCCTCTCCCTATAAATACCCTTCTTTTCTTCTTCATTTTCACACAACACAAACCCCACATTCTCCCACATAGCCGAACCAACTCTTCTCCTTCTCTTCCCTATTCTCTTCTTCTTCTACTTTTCTTTTCTTTCTTGCTCGAGGGCGAGCAAAATTTTAAGTTTGGTGTGGTAAAAGCCTAAGCTTTTTATTTTTCCATCACCATCAATGGCACCTAAGGCCGGAGTATCCTCAAGAAAAGGGAAAGGGAAGACAAAAGCTTCCACCTCCGAGTCATGGGAGAAGGAGAGATTCATCTCCAAGAGCCATCAAGACCACTTCTATGATGTTGTGGCAAAGAAAAAGGTGATCCCCGAGGTCCCTTTCAAGCTCAAAAAGAATGAGTATCCGGAAATCCGACATGAAATCCAAAGAAGAGGTTGGGAAGTCCTAGCCAACCCCATGCAACAAGTCGGAATATTAATGGTTCAAGAGTTCTATGCCAGTGCATGGATCACTAGAAACCATGATCAAAGTAGGAACCCGAATCCAAAGAACTATATCACAATGGTTCGGGGGAAATACTTAGATTTTAGTCCGGAAAATGTGAGGTTGGCGTTTCATTTACCTATGATGCAAGGTGATGAACGCCCCTACACAAGAAGGGTCAACTTTAATCAAAGGTTGGACCAAGTCCTAATGGACATATGTGTGGAAGGCGCCCAATGGAGAATAGACTCCAAAGGCAAACCGGTCCAACTAAGAAGACTGGACCTCAAGCCTGTAGCTAGATAGAGGATGGTTGGAGTTCATCCAAAGATCCATCATTCCTACAAGCAACCGATCTGAAGTTACTGTGGATTGGGCCATCATGATTCACAGCATCATGATTGGAGAGGAAGTAGAAGTTCATGAAGTCATATCCAATGAACTCTACAAAATAGCCGACAAGTCCTCACCTATGGCACGGCTAGCCTTCCCCCACCTTATTTGCCATCTATGTTACTCAGCTGGAGTTATCATAGATGGAGATGTCTCCATTGAAGAAGACAAGCCCATCACCAAGAAAAGGATGGAGCAAACAAGAGAAGTTCCTCACGGCCCCCAAGAAGAACATGAGGAAGTTCATCATCAACAAATGCCTCAAGGAATGCACTTTCCTCCCAACAACTATTGGGAGCAACTCAATACCTCTTTAGAAGATTCGAGCCATAATGTTGAGCAATTAAGGGTGGAACATCATGAACACTCCATCATTCTCCAAGAAATAAGAAAAGATCAAAGAGCAATGAGGGAGGAGCAACAAAAGCAAGGAAGGGACATAGAAGAGCTTAAGGACATTGTTGGTCCTTCAAGAAGAAGACGCCACTAAGAGGTGGATTCATTCCTTGTTCTTTATTTCTTTCTGTTTTTGGTTTTTAATTATTGTGCTTATCTATGTTTTGTGTCTTTATTTCATGATCATTAGTATGTAACCATGCCTTAAAGCTATGAATAAAATCCATTAGTCTTTCACCTCTCTTAAATGAAAAATGTTTTAATTCAAAAGAACAAGAAGTACATGAATTTCGAATTTATCCTTGAATTTAATTTAATTATATTGATGTGGTGACAATACTTTTTGTTTTCTGAATGAATGCTTGAACAGTGCATATTTTTGATCTTGTTGTCTATGAGTGTTAAAATTGTTGGCTCTTGAAAGAATGATGAACAAAGAGAAATGTTATTGATGAACTGAAAAATTCATGAATTGATTCTTGAAGCAAGAAAAAGCAGTGAAAAAGAAAGCTTGCGAAAAAAAAAAAGGGGGGGGGGGCGAAAAAATATAAAGAAAAAGAAAAAGCAAGCAGAAAAAGCCAATAGCCCTTAAAACCAAAAGGCAAGGGTAGCAAGGATCCAAGGCTTTGAGCATCAATGGATAGGAGGGCCCAAGGAAATTAAATCCAGGCCTAAGCGGCTAAATCAAGCTGTCCCTAACCATGTGCTTGTGTCATGAAGGTCCAAGTGAAAAGCTTGAGACTAAGTGGTTAAAGTCGTGATCCAAGGCAAAAGAGTGTGCTTAAGAGCTCTGGACACCACTAGCTGGGGACTCTAGCAAAGCTGAGTCACAATCTGAAAAGGTTCACCCAGTCATGTGTCTGTGGCATTTGTGTATCCGGTGGTAATACTGGAAAACAAAGTGCTTAGGGCCACGGCCAAGACTCATAAGTAGCTGTGTTCAAGAATCAACATGCTTAACTAGGAGAGTCAATAACACTATCCGAAATTCTAAGTTCCTAGAGAAGCCAATCACTCTAAACTTCAAAGGAAAAAGTGAGATGCCAAAACTGTTCAGAAGCAAAAAGCTACAAGTCCCGCTCATCTAATTAAATTAATATTCATTGATATTCTGGAATTTATAGTATATTCTCTTCTTTTATCCTATTTTATTTTCAGTTGCTTGGGGACAAGCAACAATTTAAGTTTGGTGTTGTGATGAGCAGATAATTTATACGCTTTTTGGCATTGTTTTTATATAGTTTTTAGTAAGTTTGAGCTACTTTTAGGGATGTTTTCATTAGTTTTTATGTTAAATTCACATTTCTGGACTTTACTATGAGTTTGTGTGTTTTTCTGTGATTTCAGGTAAATTCTGGCTGAAATTGAGGGACTTGAGCAAAACTCTGAAGAAGGCTGACAAAAGGACTGCTGATGCTGTTGGAATCTGACCTCCCTGCACTCGAAATGGATTTTCTGGAGCTACAGAACTCCAATTGGCGCGCTCTCAACGGCGTTGGAAAGTAGACATCCAGAGCTTTCCAGCAATATATAATAGTCCATACTTTATTCGAAGAATGATGACGTAACTTGGCGTTGAACGCCAAGTACAAGCTGCTGTCTGGAGTTAAACGCCAAAAAAACGTCATGATCCGGAGTTGAACGCCCAAAACACGTCATAACTCGGAGTTCAACTCCAAGAGAAGCCTCAGCTCGTGGATTAATCAAGCTCAGCCCAAACATACACCAAGTGGGCCTCGGAAGTGGATTTATGCATCAATTACTTACTCATGTAAACCCTAGGAGCTAGTTTATTATAAATAGAACATTTATCTATTGTATTAGACGTCTTTGATCATTCGGTCTTGTGACCACATGGGGGCTGGCCATTCGGCCATGCCTGAACCTTTTACTTATGTATTTTCAACGGTGGAGTTTCTGCACACCATAGATTAAGGGTGTGGAGCTCTGCTGTACATCAAGTATTAATGCAATTCTATTTTCTTTTATTCAAATCTCTCTTATTCTTATTCCAAGATATTCATTCGTACCCAAGAACATGATGAATGTGATGATAAGTAACCCTCATTATCATTCTCACTTATGAACGCGCGTGATTGACAACCACTTCCGTTCTACATGCAACAGAGCTTGAATGCGTATCTCTTAGATTCCCCAACAGAATCTTCGTGGTATAAGCTAGATAGATGGCGGCATTTATGAGGATCCGGAAAGTCTCACCTTGTCTGTGGTATTCCGAGTAGGATCCTGGGAATCCGGAAAGTCTAACCTTGTCTGTGGTATTCCGAGTAGGATTCCGGTAATGAATGACTGTGACGTGCTTCAAACTTGCAAGTGCTGGGCATTAGTGACAGACGCAAAAGAATCAAGGGATTCTATTCCAGTAGGAGCGGGAACCAACCAGTGATTAGCCGTACTGTGACAGAGTGCGTGAGCATTAGTTTTCACTGCGAGGATGGGATGTAGCCATCAACCATGGGTGATGCCTCCAGACGATTAGCCGTGCGAGTGACAGCCGCATAGGATCATTTTCCCGAGAGGATTGAAAGTAGCCACCGCTGATGGTGAACCCCTATACAAAGCTTGCCATGGAAAGGAGTAAGAAGGATTGAGTAGAAGCAGTAGGAGAGCAGGCGTCCTTGAGCCATGCAGCATCTCCATTCGCTTATCTGAAATTCCCACCAATGAATCTGCATAAGTTTTCTATCCCTTTTTATAATCTATTCTCTTATTTCTATTTTCGAAACCCATAAACCAATTTAATCTGCCTAACTGAGATTTGCAAGGTGACCATAGCTTGCTTCATACCAACAATCTCTGTGGGATCAACCCTTACTCACGTAAGGTTTATTACTTGGACGACCCAGTACACTTGCTGGTTAGTTGAACGGAGTTGTGAAAGCCGCAGTATTGTGCACCAAGCTTTTGGAGCCATTACCAGGGATTATTCGATTTGTGTGAAAGTATAAATCACAATTTCGTCCACCAGTCTTCTTCTTTGAAGATTTCTGTTAGGTCCTCTACAGAGAATTGTGTCTTAGCTTCTCTTAGTTTTCGCTTCAAGGTCCTTTCAGGTTCAGGATCAGCCTCAACAATAATGCTTTTGTCTTTGCTTCTGCTCATATGAAAGAGAAGAAAACAAGGAAATATGGAATCCTCTATGTCACAGTATAGAGATTCCTTGAGGTGTCAGAGGAAAAAAAAATAGAAGGAATAGGTAGAAAATTCGAACTTATCAAGAAAGATGGAGTTCGAATTGTGCATTAAGGAATAGTGTTAGTCCATAAATAGAAGGATGTGAGAAGAGGGGAAGAATTTTTCGAAAATTAGTTAAAAACATTTTAAAAAAAAAATTTGAAAAACTTTAATTGATTTTCGAAAATCAAGATTGAGAAAGAAGTAAAGTGATTTTTGAAAAAGATTTTGAAATTAGAAATCAAAAATATATGATTGAAAACTATTTTAAAAAAGATTTGATTTTAAAAATTAATAACTTGGCTAACAAGAAAAGATATGATTCAAACATTAAACCTTTCTCAACAGAAAAGGCAACATACTTGAAATGTTAAATCAAATCATTAATTGATAGCAAGTATTTTTGAAAATGGAAAGAAATTGATTTTGAAAACATATGATTGAAAAGATATGATTTGAGAAAGATTTGATTTTGAAAAATTTTGAAAACTTGGAAAAAAAAATTTTATTTGAAAACAAAATCTTCCCTCTTGTGCCATCCTGGCGTTAAACGCCCAGAATGGTGCACATTCTGGCGTTTAACACCCAAACCACTACCTTTTTGAGCGTTAAACGCCCAACCAGGCACTCTGGCTGGCATTTAAATGTCAGTTTGCTTTCCTCACTGGGAGTTTTGAACGCCCAGCTTTTTCTGTGTAATTCCTCTGCTGTATGTTCTGAATCTTCAATTCTCTGTATTATTGACTTGAAAAGACACAAATTAAAAAATATTTTTGGATTTTTAATAATGAGGAATAATCAAAATGCAACTAAAATCAAATAACAATGCATGCAAGACACCAAACTTAGCAGTTTGTAAACTACTGACACTAACAAAATGAGACTGCATATGAGAAACAACAAAACACTCAAGCCAAGAGAATTCAAAGATCAGAGCAATGAAATCATCAAGAACAACTTGAAGATTAATGAAGACACATGAATGCAAAAAGAACAAAAACATGCAATTGACACCAAACTTAAAATGAGACTAGAGTCTCAATAGGAAAAATATTTTTGGTTTTTATGATTTTGTAATTTTTTTGTGGTTTTTCGAAAATTAAGTTTGAAAAGAAAATGAAGATATCAAAATTCTTAATGAGAATTCCAGGAATCATGCAATGTTAGTCTAAGACTCCGGTCCAGGAATTAGACATGGCTTCATAGCCAGCCAAGCTTTCAAAGAAAGCTTCGGTCCAAAACACTAGACATGGCCAATGGCCAGCCAGGCCTTAGCAGATCACTGCTCCAACAGCAAGATTGATAGAAATCAACAAGCTCTTATGATGATAAGTTGAAACCTCGGTCCAATAAAATTAGACATGGCTTCACAGCCAGCCAGACTTCAACAGATCATCATGAAACTCTAGAATTCGTTCTTTAGAATTCTGAAAAATACCTAATCTAAGCAACAAGATGAACCGTCAGTTGTCCAAACTCAACAATCCCCGGCAACGGCGCCAAAAACTTGGTGGACGAAATTGTGATCAATACTTTTCACAACTCAAATAATCCCCGGTAATGAATCGAAAAACTTGGTGTTCAATACCATGGCATAAACACAACTTCGCACAACTAACCAGCAAGTGTACTGGGTCGTCCAAGTAATAAACCTTACGCGAGTAAGGGTCGATCCCACAGAGATTGTTGGTATGAAGCAAGCTATGGTCACCTTGTAAATCTTAGTCAGGCAAACTTAAATGGTTATGAATGATGAATAAAACATAAAGATAGAGATAGAGATACTTATGCAATTCATTGGTGGGAATTTCAGATAAGCGTATGGAGATGCTGTGTTCCTTCCGTCTCTCTGCTTTCCTACTGTCTTCATCCAATCCTTCTTACTCCTTTCCATGGCAAGCTGTATGCAAGGGTTTCACCGTTATCAGTGGCTACCTCCCATCCTCTCAGTGGAAATGTTCAACGCACCCTGTCACGGCACGGCTATCTAGCTGTCGGTTCTCGATCATGTAGGAATAGAATCCAGTGATTCTTTTGCGTCTGTCACTAACGCCCCACAATCGTGAGTTTGAAGCTCGTCACAGTCATTCAATCATTGAATCCTACTCAGAATACCACAGACAAGGTTTAGACCTTCCGGATTTTCTTGAATGCCACCATCAGTTCTAGCTTATACCACGAAGATTCCGGTTAAGGGATCCAAGAGATAAACATTCAAGCCTTGTTTGCTTGTAGAACAGGAGTGGTTGTCAGGCACTCGTTCATAAGTGAGAATGATGATGAGTGTCACATAATCATCACATTCATTATGTTCTTGGGTGCAAATGAATATCTTAGAACAAGAATAGGCTGAATTGAATAGAAGAACAATAGTAATTGCATTAATACTCGAGGTACAGCAGAGCTCCACACCTTAATCTATGGTGTGTAGAAACTCCACCGTTGAAAATACATAAGAACAAAAGTGATCATTGGCCTCGGCCCCAGAGAGGGAACCAGAAGAACCAAGATGAAAATACAATAGTAAAAGGTCCTACTTATAGAGAACTAGTAGCCTAGGGTTTACAGAGATGAGTAAATGACATAAAAATCCACTTCCGGGCCCACTTGGTGTGTGCTTGGGCTGAGCATTGAAGCATTTTCATGTAGAGACTCTTCTTGGAGTTAAACGCCAGCTTTTATGCCAGTTTGGGCGTTTAACTCCCATCCTTGTGCCAGTTTCGGCGTTTAACGCTGGAAATTCTGAGGGTGACTTTGAACGCCAGTTTGGGCCATCAAATCTTGGGCGAAGTATGGACTATCATATATTTTTGGAAAGCCCAGGATATCTACTTTCCAACGCCGTTGAGAGCACGCCAATTGGGCTTCTGTAGCTCCAGAAAATCCACTTCGAGTGCAGGGAGGTCAGAATCCAACAGCATCTGCAGTCCTTTTTAGTCTCTGAATCAGATTTTTGCTCAGGTCCCTCAATTTCAGCCAGAAAATACCTGAAATCACAGAAAAACACACAAACTCATAGTAAAGTCTAGAAAGGTGAATTTTAACTAAAAACTAATAAAATTATACTAAAAACTAACTAGATCCTACTAAAAACATACTAAAAACAATGCCAAAAAGCGTACAAATTATCCGCTCATCAGGAGGTAAGGTTGGACTCATGATCATTGATGCTGGAAGTCATACAAACGTTGCTAGCTCTACTTTAATCACAAAATTGGGGTTGAAATGCACCAAACACCCTAACCCTTACAAACTGGAGTGGCTAAGTGATGTTGGTGAGTTGAAGGTTATGAAGCAAGCCCACATACAGTTCTCTATTGGGAGATATAGTGACGAGGTACTTTGTGACGTGGTTCCCATGCAGGCTTGTCATCTACTCCTAGGCCGTCCATGGCAGTATGATAGGAAGGTGGTCCATGATGGTTTCACAAACCGATACTCCTTCACTTATCTTGGGAAGAAGATTACCCTTGCACCTTTGACACCTAAAGAAGTGTACCTGGAGCAACTAAGCATGCGCAAATCTACTAAAGAGTCTATAGGATATGAGAAAATTGAAAAACAAGAGGGTAAAGAGAGGGCTTTGAGAGATGAAACGTGTGAGAAAAGGAGTCAGGCTCTGAGTGAAAAAGAGAGTTCTAAAAGAGAAGCATATGTGGAGAGTGAGAGTGCTCACAAACTATGTTTTTATGCCAAAGAGAGGGATCTGAAGCATGCTAGTTTAGGGCAAAAAACATTGGTGTTAGTACGATTTAGAAAGTCTTTACTTTCTACCATTGAAACTAACCATAACCTGCCTAGTACGTTTATTTCACTCTTGCAGGAATTTGGCGATGTATTTCTAGATGAGATGCCCTCAGGTTTACCTCCATTACGAGGCATTGAACATCAGATTGACTTTGTCTCCGGATCGAGCATTCTTAACCGGCCAGCTTACCGGACCAATCTTGAGGAGACGAATGAAATGCAACGGCAAGTCGAGGACCTTTTGGCTAAGGGTTTTGTGAGAGAAAGCATGAGTCCTTGTGCTGTTCCGGTACTATTGGTGCCCAAGAAGGATGGATCATGGAGGATGTGTGTTGACTGCAGAGCTGTAAATAAGATTACGGTAAAGTATCGCCATCCTATTCCTAGACTTGATGATATGCTTGATGAATTGCATGGTTCTGTTATTTTTACTAAAATAGATTTAAGGAGTGGTTATCATCAAATACGAATGAAACTTGGTGATGAATGAAAAATAGCTTTCAAAATTAAATATGGCTTGTATGAGTGGTTAGTTATGCCATTTGGTTTGACTAATGCACCTAGTACATTCATGAGACTAATGAATCATGTTTTGCGAGAGTTTTTAGGTAAATTTGTGGTTGTTTATTTTGATGATATCCTTATCTACAGTAAATGTCTTGATGATCATATTTTGCATGTTCAATCTGTTTTAGAGGTACTTAGAAATGAAAAATTGTATGCTAATCTCCAAAAGTGCTCGTTTTGTCTGAGTAAAGTCGTATTCCTAGGTTTTGTGATAAGTTCTGCAGGAATTGAGGTAGATGACGAGAAGGTGAAGGCTATTAGAGAATGGCCCACATCTCAGAATGTCTCTGATGTTAGAAGTTTTCATGGTCTTGCGGGTTTTTATTGGAGGTTTGTTACAGATTTTTCTACTATTGCTGCACCTTTAACTGAAATCATCAAGAAACATGTCAACTTTAAATGGGATCAGGAACAAAAACTTGCTTTTAACACCTTGAAAGAATTATTGTGTTCTGCCCCCGTTCTTATTTTACCAGATTTTTCTAAAACTTTTGAAATCGAATGTGATGCTTCCGCAATTGGTATAGGTGCTGTTTTGATACAGGAAAAGCGAGCAATCGCCTATTTCAGTGAGAAGTTGAATGGGGCCCGCCTCAACTATTCCACTTATGATAAAGAGCTTTATGCCTTGGTGCGAGCTTTGGAAGTGTGGCAGCATTATTTGCTACCTAAGGAATTTGTGGTACATACTGACCATGAATCCCTCAAACACTTGAAGGGCCAAGGGAAGCTGAACAAGAGACATGCAAAATGGATAGAATTCCTTGAATCCTTTCCATATATAATTGCCTATAAGCATGGTAAAGTGAATGTGGTTGCTGATGCATTATCTAGAAGGTATTCCTTAATCACAACCCTTACTTCTAAACTGTTAGGTTTTGAGTGTACGAAGGAATTGTATGCAACTGATTCTGCTTTTGCCTCTATCTATGCTGCATGTGAACATGGTGCATATAACGAATTCTATAAGCATGATGGCTTTCTTTTTTGGGGTAATAGAATTTGTGTACCTACTTGTTCTATTAGGGAGTTACTTGTTCTAGAATCACATAGTGGGGGTTTGATGGGTCATTTTGGTGTGCATATGACTTTGGATGTTTTATCTGAGCATTTTTACTAGCCCCACATACGTAAAGATGTTGAGAAATTTTGTGCTAAATGCATTGCATGTAAACAAGCTAAATCTAAGTCTTTACCACATAGTTTGTATACTCCTTTACCTGTTCCTGTGCATCCATGGGTTGATATTTCTATGGATTTTGTTCTTGGTTTGCCTAGAACTAGGAGAGGTCGAGATAACATTTTTGTTGTGGTAGATAGATTTAGTAAAATGGCTCATTTCATTGCTTGCCATAAAACTGATGATGCCACATATATTGCTGACCTATTCTTTCGAGAAGTTGTGTGTTTACATGGTGTTCCCCAAACTATTGTTTCTGATCGTGATGTCAAATTCTTAAGTGACTTTTGGAAAGTTTTTTGGAGTAAGCTAGGAACAAAATTGTTATACTCAACTACTTGTCACCCTCAAACTGATGGTCAAACTAAAGTCGTAAATAGGACATTGGGAACCTTATTGCGTGCTGTTGTTGGTAAGAATTTGAAAACCTGGGAAGATTTTTTACCTTTTATTGAGTTTGCTTATAACAGGACAATCCATTCTTCCACTGGTTTTTCACCCTTTGAACTTGTTTATGGTTTTAATTCTCTCACTGTCTTAGATTTAATGCCTTTACCTTTGAGTGATATTAGAAGTTTAGATGGAGCTAGCAAGGCTGAGAAAGTTAAAGCAATACATGCAAAGGCTTGTGACCTAATTGAGAGGAAGAACAAAACCACGGCTAAAAGGGTTAACAAAAACCGAAAGCATATAGTCTTTGAACCAGGAGATTAGGTTTGGGTACACTTGAGGAAGGAGAGATTTCCTGCTCAGAGGAAGACTAAACTTGATGCTAGAGGGGATGGCCCATTCCAGGTTCTTGAGAAGATCAATGACAACGCCTACAAGATTGACCTACCAGGTGAGTATAATGTCTCTGCTACTTTCAATGTTTCTGATCTCTCTCCTTTTGATATGGACACAGATTCGAGGAAGAATCTTTTTTAGGAAGGAGGGAATGATACATGCTCGGAAAGACAACAGGGGCATTCTAAGACCAAAGGGCAGAATGGAAATTTCACACTTCCAGAAGGCCCCATCACTAGAGCACGTGCAAAGAAGCTCAAGGAGAGTTTTGGAAACCTGGCAGCGCTTGTGCATATGGAGTTACATCAAGTTCTAACCAAGGAAGAATGGGCAAGGCCCATTGGGTTAAGTCAGCACAGCAAGAAGCCCAAAAATGCTTTTCGAATTCAGTGGGAGGCATAATTTATTTTTAAATTTCAAAATTCTAGACTCTTGTTTTAGTTTGTTATGTGGTCAAAAAATTGTTAGAAGACTTAGTTTAAATCTGTTAAGCTTACTAGTATTTTTAGGGATTTTAAATTTAAATCAAATATGATCTAATCCAATAAGATCAAATCTGATTTAAACTAGTTATCTTATCTTTTAGTTAATTGTTAGGTGCCTATTTAAACACCTTTGGTGAGACAATTACATAACTTTGATGAATAAATTTCAGTTGCTTTTAAGCACTTTTTATTATGTGAGAAGTGAGGTGAGTGATTTGCTTCACTTGTTGCATGAGGAAGATTGGAGGATCCAAGGTGCACGGAATTGTGATAATCAACAATGGCTCCAATAATTTAGTAGCTCTCACACGTGAATTACAGTTAGTCACAACTTCGCACAACTAAACATCAAGTGCACTGGGTCGTCCAAATAATACCTTACGTGAGTAAGGGTCGATCCCACGGAGATTGTTGGTATGAAACAATCTATGGTCACCTTGTAAATCTCAGTCAGGCGGATAATAATTGATTATGGAATTTTGAAAATCAAATATGATTGGATTAGATATTCAAAAGATAAATAAAATAAACAGGAAATAAAGATAAAGTTACTCATGTAATCCAATGGTGGGAATTTCAGATAGGTGCATGGAGGTGCTGTGTTCCTTCCGAATCTCTACTTTCTTATTACATTCATCCAATTCTTCTTACTCCTTTCCATGGCAAGCTATATGTAGGGCATCACCGTTGTCAATGGCTACATCCCATCCTCTCAGTGAAAATGGTCCAAATGCTCTGTCACAGCACGGCTAATCATCTGTCGGTTCTCAATCAGGTTGGAATAGAATCCCGTGATTCTTTTGCGTCTGTCACTAACGCCCAGCCTTCAGGAGTTTGAAGCTCGTCACAGTCATTCAATCCCGGAATCCTACTTGGAATACCACAGACAAGGTTAGACTTTCCAGATTCCCATGAATGCCGCCATCAATTCTAGCTTATACCACGAAGATTCTGATTAAGGAATCCAAGAGATATGCGCCCGGTCTAAGGTAGAATGGAAGTGGTTGTCAATCACGCGCGTTCATAGGTGAGAATGATGATGAGTGTCGCAGATCATCACATTCATCAAGTTGAGGTGCAACGAATATCTTAGAACAGGAATAAATCGAATTGGATAGAAAATAATAGTAATTGCATTAAAACTTGAGGTACAGCAGAGCTCCATGATGAGCGGATAATTTGTACGCTTTTTAGCATTGTTTTTAGTATGTTTTTAGTATGATCTAGTTAGTTTTTAGTATATTTTTATTAGTTTTTAGTTAAAATTCACTTTTCTGGACATTACTATGAGTTTGTGTGTTTTTCTGTGATTTCAGGTATTTTCTGGCTGAAATTGAGGGACCTGAGCAAAAATCTGATTCAGAGACTAAAAAGGACTGCAGATGCTGTTGGATTCTGACCTCCCTGCACTCGAAGTGGATTTTCTGGAGCTACAGAAGCCCAATTGGCGCGCTCTCAACGGCGTTGGAAAGTAGACATTCTGGGCTTTCCAGCAATATATGATAGTTTATACTTTGCCCAAGATTTGATGGCCCAAACCGGCGTTCAAAGTCACCCTCAGAAATCCCAGCGTTAAACGCTGGAACTGGCACCAAAATGGGAGTTAAACGCCCAAACTAGCATAAAAGCTGGCGTTTAACTCCAAGAGGAGTCTCTGCACGAAAAATGCTTCATTGCTCAGCCCAAGCACACACCAAGTGGGCCCGGAAGTGGATTTTTATGTCATTTACTCATTTCTGTAAACTTTAGGCTACTAGTTTTCTATAAGTAGGACCTTTTACTATTGTATTAGGGAGCTTTTGATCATGTTTTTATGATTGAACCCTCATTGGGAGGCTGGCCATTCGGCCATGCCTAGACCTTGTTCTTATGTATTTTCAACGGTGGAGTTTCTACACACCATAGATTAAGGTGTGGAGCTCTGCTGTACCTCGAGTATTAATGCAATTACTATTGTTCTTCCATTCAATTCCGCTTGTTCTTGTTCTAAGATATCACTTGTTCTTCAACTTGATGAATGTGATGATCCGTGACAATCATCATCATTCTCACCTATGAACGTGTGACTGACAACCACCTCCGTTCTACCTTCGATTGGGTGAATATCTCTTGGATTCCTGATTGCACGATGCATGGTTGATCGCCTGACAATCGAGTGCTCGCCTGACAAACGAGCCAACCATTCCGTGAGATCAGAGTCTTCGTGGTATAGGCTAGAACTGATGGCGGCATTCAAGAGAATCTGGAAGGTCTAACCTTGTCTGTGGTATTCTGAGTAGGATTCAATGATTCAATGACTGTGACGTGCTTCAAACTCCTAGCAGGCGGGGCGTTAGTGACAGACGCAAAAGAATCGATGGATTCTATTCCGGCCTGACCGAGAACCGACAGATGATTACCCCATGCTGTGACAGAGCATAGGCAAACGTTTTCACTGAGAGGATGGGAGGTAGCCATTGACAATGGTGAAACCCTACATGAGCTTGCCATAGAAAGGAGTAAGAAGGATTGGATGAAGACAGTAGGAAAGCAGAGAGACGGAAGGGAAGGCATCTTCATGCGCTTATCTGAAGTTCCTACCAATGAATTACATAAGTATCTCTATCTTTACCTTTGTGTTATTTTCGTTCATCACCATATCCATTTGAGTTTGCCTGACTAAGATTTACAAGATGACCATAGCTTGCTTCATACTAACAATCTCCGTGGGATCGACCCTTACTCGCGTAAGGTTTATTACTTGGACGACCCAGTGCACTTGCTGGTTAGTTGTGCGAAGTTGTGTAATGCCATGGTATTGAACACCAAGTCTTTGGGGTTCATTAACGGGGATTATGAGAGTTGTGAAAAGTATTGTTCACAATTTCGCGCACCAAGTTTTTGGCGCTGTTGCCGGGGATTGTTCAGTTTGGACAACTGAAGGTTCATCTTGTTGCTTAGATTAGGTATTTTTTTTCGAAATTCTTGAAGATGAATTCTAGAGTTTCATGATGATTTGTTGAAATCTGGCTGGCTGAAAAGCCATGTCTAATCTAATTGGACCGAGGTTTCAACTTATCACCACAAGAGCTTGTTGATCTTTCGTCAATCTTGCTTTTGGAGCAGTGATCTGCTAAGGCTTGGCTGGCCTTTGGCCATGTCTAGTGTTTTGGACCGAAGCTTTCTTTGAAAGCTTGGCTGGCTGTGAAGCCATGTCTAATTCCTGGACCGGAGTCTTAGACTAGCATTGCACTGATTCCTGGAATTCTCATTAAGAATTTTGATATCTTTTTCCACTTAATTTTCGAAAAACACAAAAAAAAATTACAAAATCATAAAATCCAAAAATATTTCTTGTTTGAGTCTAGTGTCTCATGTTAAGTTTAGTGTCAATTGCATGTTTCTGTTCTTATTGCATTCATGCATGTGTCTTAAGGATCTTCAAGTAATTCTTGATGATTTTCGTGCTCTGATCTTTGAATTTTATTGACTTGAGTGTTTTGTGTGTCTCATATGCATTCTCATTTTGTTAGTGTCAGTAGTATACAAACTGCTAAGTTTGGTGTCTTGCATGCATTGTTTTTTTTTTATTCTTGTTGCATTTTGATTTGTCCTTATTATTAAAAATCCAAAAATATTTTTAATTTGTGTCTTTTCAAGTCAATAATACAGAGAATTGAAGATTCAGAACATACAGCAGAGGAATTGCACAGAAAAAGCTGGGCGTTTAAAACGCCCAATGAAGAAGGACAGACTGGCGTTTAAACGCCAGCCAGGGTACCTGGTTGGGCATTTAACGCCCAAAAGGGTAGCATTTTGGGCGTTAAACGCCAGAATGTGCACCATTCTGGGCGTTTAACGCCAGGATGGCTAGAAGGGAAGATTTTGTTTTCAATACAATATTTTTTTTTTTCAAAATCTTTTCACAATCAAATCTTTTTCAAATCAATTTTTCAATCAAATTTTTTTTTAAAATCAATTTCTTTCCATTTTCAAAGATACTTGCTACCAATTAATGATTTGATTCAGCATTTCAAGTATGTTGCCTTTTCTGTTGAGAAAGGTTTAATGTTTGAATCATATCTTTTCTTGTTAGTCAAGTTTTTAATTTTCAAAATCAAATCTTTTTAAAAATGTTTTTTTCAAATCATATATTTTCAATCACATTTTTTTTTAAAACTAATCATATCTTCTTAACCACATCTTTTTCAAAATAGTTTTCAATCAAATCTTTCTGATTTCTAATTTCAAAATCCTTTTCAAAAATCACTTGATTTCTTTTCCATTTTCATTTTCGAAAATTAAGTAATGTTTTTCAAAAATATTTTCAAAATTTTTCACTTAATTTTCGAAAATCACTTCCCTTCTTCTCACATCCTTCTATTTATGGACTAACACTATCCCTTAATGCAAAATTCGAACTCCATCTCCTTTGATAAGTTCGAATTTTCTACTTCTGTCTTCTAATCTTCTTTTCCTCTGACACCTAAAGGAATCTCTATACCGTGACATAGAGGATTCCACATTTCCTTGTTCTCTTCTCTTTCTTATGAGCAGGAGCAAAGACAAAAGCATTCTTGTTGAAGCTGACCCTGAACCTGAAAGGACCTTGAAGAGAAAGCTAAGAGAAGCCAAAGCACAACTCTCTTTAGAGGACCTGACCGAATTCTTCAAAGAAGAAGAACCTATGGCAGCCGAAAACAACAACAATGCCAACAATGCAAGGAAGGTGCTGGGTGACTTCACTGCACCTACTCCCGACTTCTATGGGAGAAGCATCTCTATCCCTGCCATTAGAGCAAACAACTTTGAGCTTAAACCTCAACTAGTTTCTCTAATGCAACAGAATTGCAAGTTCCATGGACTTCCATTGGAAGATCCTCATCAGTTTTTAGCTGAGTTCTTGCAAATCTGTGACACTGTCAAGACTAATGGGGTTGACCCTGAGGTCTACAGACTTATGCTATTCCCTTTTGCTGTAAGAGACAGAGCTAAAACATGGTTGGACTCTCAACCTAAAGAAAGCCTGGACTCTTGGGAAAAGCTAGTCAATGCCTTCTTGGCAAAGTTCTTTCCACCTCAAAAATTGAGTAAGCTTAGAGTGGAAGTCCAAACCTTCAGACAGAAGGAAGGAGAATCCCTCTATGAAGCTTGGGAAAGATACAAACAATTAATCAGAAAGTGTCCCTCTGACATGCTTTCTGAATGGAGCATCATAGGTATTTTCTATGATGGTCTCTCTGAACTATCCAAGATGTCTTTGGATAGCTCTTCTGGAGGATCTCTTCATCTGAAGAAGACGCCTACTGAAGCTCAAGAACTGATTGAAATGGTTGCAAATAACCAATTCATGTACACTTCTGAAAGAAATCCTGTGAACAATGGGACTAGTCAGAAGAAAGGAGTTCTTGAGATTGACACTCTGAATGCCATTTTGGCTCAGAACAAAATATTGACTCAACAAGTCAATATGATTTCTCAAAGTCTGTCTGGAATGCAAAATGCACCAAGCAGTACTAAGGAGGCTTCATTTGAGGAAGAAGCCTATGATCCTGAGAACCCTTCAATGGAAGAGGTGAATTACATGGGAGAACCCTATGGAAACACCTATAATCCTTCATGGAGAAATCATCCAAATCTTTCATGGAAGGATCAACAGAGACCTCAACAAGGTTTCAATAACAATAATGATGGAAGAAACAGGTTTAGCAATAGCAAGCCTTTTCCATCATCTTCTCAGCAACAGACAGAGAGTTCTAAGCAGAATACCTCTGACTTAGCAACCATGGTCTCTGATCTAATCAAAACCACTCAAAGTTTCATGACTGAAACAAGGTCCTCCATCAGAAATTTGGAAGGACAAGTGGGTCAGCTGAGCAAGAAAATTACTGAACTCCCTCCTAGTACTCTCCCAAGCAATACTGAAGAAAATCCAAAAGGAGAGTGCAAGGCCATCAACATGGCCGAATTCTGGGAGGAAGAAGAGGCAGTGAACGCCACTGAGGAAGACCTCACTGGGCGTCCACTGGCCTCCAATGAGTTCCCCAATGAGGAACCATGGGAATCTGAGGCTCAAAATGAGACCATAGAGATTCCATTGGACTTACTTCTGCCATTCATGAGCTCTGATGAGTATTCTTCCTCTGAAGAGGATGAGTATGTCACTGAAGAGCAAGTTGCTAAATATCTTGGAGCAATCATGAAGCTAAATGACAAGTTATTTGGAAATGAGACTTGGGAGGATGAAGCCCCTTTGCTCACCAAAGAACTGGATGACTTGTCTAGGCAGAAACTGCCTCAAAAGAGACAGGATCCTGGGAAGTTTTCAATACCTTGTACCATAGGCACCATGACCTTCAAGAAGGCCTTGTGTGACTTAGGGTCAAGTGTAAACCTCATGCCTCTCTTTGTAATAGAGAAGTTAGGGATCTCTGAGGTGCAAGCTGCAAAAATCTCACTAGAGATGGCAGACAATTCAAGAAAACAAGCCCATGGACTTGTAGAGGATGTTCTGGTTAAAGTTGAAGACCATTACATCCCTACTGATTTCATAGTCCTAGAGACTATGAAGTGCATGGATGAATCCATCATCCTTGGCAGACCCTTCCTAGCCACAGCAAGGGCTGTGATTGATGTTGATAGAGGAGAGTTGATCATTCAAGTTAATGAAGAATCCTTGGTGTTTAAGGCCCAAGGATATCCCTCTGTCATCATGGAGAGGAAGCATGAAGAGCTTCTCTCAAAACAGAGCCAAACAGAGCCCCCACAGTCAAACTCTAAGTTTGGTGTTGGGAGGCCACAACCAAACTCTAAGTTTGGTGTTGAACCCCCACATTCAAACTCTAAGTTTGGTGTTGGGAGGTTCCAACATGGCTCTGAGCATTTCTGAGGCTCCATAAGAGTCCTTTGTCAAGCTATTGACATTAAAGAAGCGCTTGTTGGGAGGCAACCCAATGTTTTATAATTAACTATTTTATTTTGTTATTTTCTCTTTTTTGTAGGTTGATGATCATGAGAAGTCACAAAATCAATGAAAAAAAGCAAAAACAGAATGAAAAACAGGAAGAAAAACAGCACACCCTGGAGGACGCACCCACTAGCGTTTAAACGCCAGTGAGGTTAGCTGTTGGGCGTTTAACGCCCAGTCTGGCACCATTCTGGGCGTTTAACGCCAGAAAGGGGCACCAGACTGGCGTTAAACGCCAGAAAGGGCAAGAAGCTGGTGTTAAACGCCAGAAATGGGCACCAGCCCGGCGTTTAACGCCAGAAATGGCACAAAACGTGATTTTGTATGCCATTTGGTGCAGGGATGACTTTTCCTTGACACCTCAGGATCTGTGGACCCCACAGGACCCCCACCTACCCTACCACTCTCTCTCTTCTTCACCAATCACCTCAACACCTCTTCCCCAAAAACCCCTCACCTATCAAATCCCATCTTTCTCTTCACCACTCACATCCATCCTTCATAAAACCCCACCTACCCCACCATTCAAATTCAAACCACTTTCCCACCCAAACCCACCCTCAAATGGCCGAAAATCCCTCTCCCCCTCTCCTATATAAACCCTCCTTCACTCCTTCATTTTCACACACCTTAAACACCATCTCTCTCCCCTTTGGCCGAATACAAAGCCAGTCCCTTTCTCCTCATTTCTTCTTCTTTTACTCTCTTCTTTCTTCTTTTGCTCGAGGACGAGCAAACATTTTAAGTTTGGTGTGGTAAAAGCATTGCTTTTTGTTTTTCCATAACCATTTATGGCATCCAAGGCCGGAGAAACCTCTAGAAAGAGGAAAGGGAAGGCAAAAGCTTCCACCTCCGAGTCATGGGAGATGGAAAGATTCATCTCAAGGGTGCATCAAGACCACTTCTGTGAAGTAGTGGCCTTGAAGAAGGTGATCCCCGAGGTCCCTTTTTCACTCAAAAAGGGTGAATATCCGGAGATCCGACATGAGATCCGAAGAAGAGGTTGGGAAGTCCTTACCAACCCCATTCAACAAGTCGGAATCTTGATGGTTCAAGAGTTCTATGCCAATGCATGGATCACCAAGAACCATGACCAAAGTGTGAACCCGAATCCAAAGAATTACCTTACTATGGTTCGGGGGAAATACTTGGATTTTAGTCCGGAAAGTGTGAGGGTGGCGTTCAACTTGCCTATGATGCAAGGAGATGAACATCCTTACACTAGAAGGGTCAACTTTGATCAAAGGTTGGACCAAGTCCTCACAATCATATGTGAAGAGGGCGCCCAATGGAAGAGAGATTCAAGAGGAAAGCCGGTTCAATTGAGAAGGCATGACCTCAAACCCGTGGCTAGAGGATGGTTAGAGTTTATACAACGCTCAATCATTCCCACTAGCAACCGGTCCGAAGTTACCATAGACCGGGCTATCATGATCCATGGCATTATGGTTGGAGAAGAAATAGAAGTTCATGAGGTTATAGCCCAAGAACTCTATAAGGTGGCGGACAAGTCCTCTACCTTGGCAAGGTTAGCCTTTCCTCATCTCATTTGTCACCTCTGTTATTCAGTTGGAGTTGACATAGAGGGAGACATCCCTATTGATGAGGACAAGCCCATCACTAAGAAGAGGATGGAGCACACAAGAGACCCCACTCATCATGAGATCCCTGAGATTCCTCAAGGGATGCACTTTCCTCCACAAAACTATTGGGAGCAACTAAACACCTCCCTAGGAGAATTGAGTTCCAACATGGGACAACTAAGGGTGGAGCATCAGGAACACTCCATCATCCTTCATGAAATTAGAGAAGACCAAAGAATCATGAGGGAGGAGCAACAAAGACAAGGAAGAGACATTGAGGAGCTCAAACACTCCATAGGATCTTCAAGAGGAAGAAAGAGCCGCCATCACTAAGGTGGACCCGTTCTTTGATTTCCTTGTTCTTTATTCTTTTGTTTTTTTCGAATTTTATGTGCTTATGTTTATCCATGTTTGTGTCTTGTGATCATTAGTGTCTTAGTGTCTATGCCTTAAAGTTATGAATGTCCTATGAATCCATCACCTTTCTTGAATAAAAACGTGCTTAATTGAAAAAGAAAAAGAATTGCATGAATTTTGAATTTTATAACAGTTTAATTATTTTGATGTGGTGGCAATATTTTTGTTTTCTGAATGTATGCTTAAACACTGCATATGTATCTTGAATTTGTGGTTCATGAATGTTGGCTCTTGAAAGAATGATGAAAAAGGAGACATGTTACTGAGGATCTGAAAAATCATTAAAATGATTCTTGAAGCAAGAAAAAGCAATGAAAAAAAAAAAGAAAAAAAAAGGAAGAAAAGAAAACAAAAAAAAGGAGAAAAGAAAAATAAAGTTGTGATCCAAGGAAATAAGAGTGTGCTTAAGAACCCTGGACACCTCTAGTTGGGGACTTTAGCAAAGCTGAGTCACAATCTGAAAAGGTTCACCCAATTATGTGTCTGTGGCATGTATGTATCCGGTGGTAATACTGGAAGACAGAGTGCTTTGGGCCACAACCAAGACTCAACAAGTAGCTATGATCAAGAATCATCATACTTTACTAGGAGAATCAATAACACTATCTGGATTCTAAGTTCCTAAAGAAGCCAACCATTCTGAATTTCAAAGGATAGAGTGAGATGCCAAAACTATTCAGACGCAAAAAGCTAAAAGCCCCGCTCATCTAATTAATACTGATCTTCATAGATGTTTTTGGAATTCATTGCATATTCTCTTCTTTTTATCTTATTTGATTTTCAGTTGCTTGAGGACAAGCAACAATTTAAGTTTGGTGTTGTGATGAGCGGATAATTTGTACGCTTTTTGGCATTGTTTTTAGTATGTTTTTAGTATGATCTAGTTAGTTTTTAGTATATTTTTATTAGTTTTTAGTTAAAATTCACTTTTCTAGACATTACTATGAGTTTGTGTGTTTTTCTGTGATTTCAGGTATTTTCTGGCTGAAATTGAGGGACCTGAGCAAAAATCTGATTCAGAGACTAAAAAGAACTGCAGATGCTGTTGGATTCTGACCTCCCTGCACTCGAGGTGGATTTTCTGGAGCTACAGAAGCCCAATTGGGGCGCTCTCAACGGCGTTGGAAAGTAGACATCCTGGGCTTTCCAGAAATATATGATAGTCCATACTTTGCCCAAGATTTGATGGCCCAAACCGGCGTTTAAAGTCACCCTCAGAAATCCCAGCGTTAAACGCTGGAACTGGCACCAAAATGGGAGTTAAACGCCCAAACTGGCATAAAAGCTGGCGTTTAACTCCAAGAGGAGTCTCTGCACGAAAAATGCTTCATTGCTCAGCCCAAGCACACACCAAGTGGGCCCGGAAGTGGATTTTTATGTCATTTACTCATTTCTGTAAACTTTAGGCTACTAGTTTTCTATAAGTAGGACCTTTTACTATTGTATTAGGGAGCTTTTGATCATGTTTTTATGATTGAACCCTCACTGGGAGGCTGGCCATTCGGCCATGCCTAGACCTTGTTCTTATGTATTTTCAACGGTGGAGTTTCTACACACCATAGATTAAGGTGTGGAGCTCTGCTGTACCTCGAGTATTAATGCAATTACTATTGTTCTTCCATTCAATTCCGCTTGTTCTTGTTCTAAGATATCACTTGTTCTTCAACTTGATGAATGTGATGATCCGTGACAATCATCATCATTCTCACCTATGAACGTGTGACTGACAACCACCTCCGTTCTACCTTCGATTGGGTGAATATCTCTTGGATTCCTGATTGCACGATGCATGGTTGATCCCCTGACAACCGAGTGCTCACCTGACAAACGAGCCAACCATTCCGTGAGATCAGAGTCTTCGTGGTATAGGCTAGAACTGATGGCAGAATTCAAGAGAATCCGGAAGGTCTAACCTTGTCTGTGGTATTCTGAGTAGGATTCAATGATTCAATGACTGTGACGTGCTTCAAACTCCTAGCAGGCGGGGCGTTAGTGACAGACGCAAAAGAATCGATGGATTCTATTCCGGCCTGACCGAGAACCGACAGATGATTACCCCATGCTGTGACAGAGCATAGGCAAACGTTTTCACTGAGAGGATGGGAGGTAGCCATTGACAACGGTGAAACCCTACATGAGCTTGCCATGGAAAGGAGTAAGAAGGATTGGATGAAGACAGTAGGAAAGCAGAGAGACGGAAGGGAAGGCATCTTCATGCGCTTATCTGAAGTTCCTACCAATGAATTACATAAGTATCTCTATCTTTACCTTTGTGTTATTTTCGTTCATCACCATATCCATTTGAGTTTGCCTGACTAAGATTTACAAGATGACCATAGCTTGCTTCATACTAACAATCTCCGTGGGATCGACCCTTACTCGCGTAAGGTTTATTACTTGGACGACCCAGTGCACTTGCTGGTTAGTTGTGCGAAGTTGTGTAATGCCATGGTATTGAACACCAAGTCTTTGGGGTTCATTACCGGGGATTATGAGAGTTGTGAAAAGTATTGTTCACAATTTCGCGCACCACTCCACACCCTTAATCTATGGTGTGTAGAAACTCCACCATTGAAAATACATAAGTGATGAAGGTTCAGGCATGGCCGAGAGGCCAGCCCCTGAGGTCTAAGAACTAAACATTCCAAGATGTCTAATACAATAGTAAATTATCCTATTTATACTAGACTAGCTACTAGGGTTTACATGAGTAAGTAATTGATGCATAAATCCACTTCCGGGGCCCACTTGGTGTGTGTTTGGACTGAGCTTGATATATCCATGAGATGAGACTTATTTTGGAGTTGAACGCCAAGTTGTAACGTGTTTTGGGCGTTCAACTCCGTGTCGTGACGTGTTTCTGGCGTTTTACTCCAGACAGCAGCATGGAACTGGCGTTGAGCGCCAGTTTACGTCATCAATTCCCGAATAAAGTATGGACTATTATATATTGCTGGAAAGCTCTGGATGTCTACTTTCCAACGCTCTTAAGAGCGCGCCATTTGGAGTTCTATTGTACCAGAAAATCCATTTCGAGTACAGGGAGGTCAGATTCCAACAGCATCAGCAGTCCTTTATCAGCCTCCTTATCAGAGTTTTGCTCAGGTCCCTTAATTTCAGCCAGAAATTACCTAAAATCACAGAAAAACACAAAAACTCATAGTAAAGTCCAGAAATTTGAATTTAACATAAAAACTAATGAAAACATCCCTAAAAGTAGCTTGAACTTACTAAAAACTACCTAAAAACAATGCCAAAAGGCGTATAAATTATCCGCTCATCAATCCAACACTAAGGTGATCTATGTGGTGGCTTCTTTCAGTTTTCGCCCCTTCTGATCTAGGTTTTCAAAGACAAGTTCTTTGAAGGTTTAGTAGGGAATCCTTTCCGGTGACCTAGGTTGCTAAGAAAAGGTATCTTAGAGGTCTAGTAGGAAAACCACCCTTATCTATCCTTTTGTTTTGTTGTTTTTCCTTATCAATAATTTAGGAGATTTTATGACCTTTTACTCACATTTATTCAATGAAATAGCATGGTTTCATGATTGTTTCCCAATTTGTGCTTAAGTGTGAAAACATGCCTTCTAGGTCCTTAATTAGCTAAAATTGATTCACCTTTGATTCCACTAGATACCTTGATTTGTTTGTTAAGTGATTTCAGGTTGAAAAGGCTAGGAATGAATTAAAGGAATGGAGAGGAAAGCATGCAAAATGGAGAAATCATGAAAAGTCAAAGATTTGGAAAAAGCCCATGGATGCGCGCGCACTATGCGCCTACGCGCGAATTACAAAATGCTCAAGGGATGCGCACGCGCACTATACGCGTACGTGCTGGTGGCCACACGTGATTTTTAAATAGAAAACGTGCCCAGCAATTTCTGAGAGCTGTGGGGCCCAATTTGCAACCAGCTTTGCCACCAAAATGTAAATAAGGACCAAGGATTGAAGGGGGAAAGGGGAATTCCATCATTTTTACACACATTAGGATTAGGATTAGTTAGTTTAGAGAGAGAAGCTCTCACTTCTCTCTAGAATTAGGATTAGGTTTATATTAGAATTTCTAGATCTAGGTTTTAATTCATGTTCTCTTCTACTTCTACTTCTCAATTCCTTGTTGTTACATTCATCATTCTTCTATTCTTTTGTTGTAATTTCCTTTATGTTGCTTCTATACTTTGTTGTAGATCTACTATTGTTCCTTCTTTTTTCTTTCAATTCAATTTGAGGTAATTCATAATAATTGTGTTTCTTTTGATTTGTTGTGTTTAATTTCTTGCAATTGAGTAGTGTAGATTTACTTTCCTTGCAATTTTACTATGCTTTCCTTTTGTGCCTTCCAAGTGTTTGTCAAAATGCTTGGTTGGATTTTAGAGTAGAACTTTATGCTCTTGGCTTGGAAAGGTAACTTAGGACTTCATGAGTTGCTAATGTCCAAGTAATTGATAATTGGGATCCATTGACTCTAGTTCTCACTAATTGAATTAGTGGAGAGTTAGGACTTATGGACTAGGATTGATATAGCTCATTTGACTTTCCTTTACTACTAGTTAGAGGATGATTTAATGGGATTAATCCTTGCCAATTCTCAAGTTGTGGTTAGTGATTAGGATAGAGATCCTTGACCACCAACCCTTGCCAAGACCTTTTTAGCCATTAGTTTACTTCCTTGCCATTTATCTTTCATGTCTCTTATCAAAACCCCAAAACATACTCCATAAGCAATAACAAGACACTTTATTGCGATTCCTAGGGAGAACGACCCGAGGTTTAAATACTTCAATTTATAATTTTAGGAGTTTGTACTTGTGACAAATAAAACTTTTGTATGAAAGAATTATTGTTGGTTTAGAAACTATACTTCCAACGAGATTTCAATTGTGAAATTCTAAACCGTCAAAAATCCGCTCATCAAAATGGCGCCGTTGCTAGGGAATTGCAATGGTGTTATGTTATTGGTTATTGTATATATGTGAATAGTGTGAATATGTTTACTTTTGTTAGTTCTTGCTAGTTTTAGGATTTAATTTTCTTGCTTCTTATTTGATTTTGTTTTCATTTTCCTCTTGCTTTCATGAATTCTCACATTGGTTTTGAGTTTGGTTATCAACATGTTGTAGGAAATGAGAGCTTCAATGAGAATGTGTATCAAGGATGGGACAATCAAAGATGGGAGGAGCCATATACATATGATCAATATTCATGGCAACAACCTCCACCAATGCACTATGAAGAAGAGTCATTCTATGATGCATACCAATCCAATGGCTATGGTGAATCTCTTTGTGACTTTCAAGAACTACCACCATATGCCTATGAACCATACCCTCAACATAACCCTCAACCATACTCACAAGCCTCTTTTCACCAAACACCACAATATGACCTTGATCCATATCCATCCTACCAACCACCTTTTGAACCACATGAACCATACATGGAACCACCATTCCAATACCAATACTCCCAAGAACCACCTCAATATACACCACCATACCCTTACCAAGAAGAACCACCTTCCTATTATGAACCCTCTCTCCAAGACAATGAACCCTCTTATCCACCCCAATCCTTAATCAATGAAATCGTCAGCCTTATACTTCAAGGACAAGGGGAAATGCAAAGGGAGACACTGGAATTTGTGGCTACCTTGACCGAGGTAGCAAGCATTTTAGCCTCCCGATGCTTGAGCACTCAAAGTACTCCCATGGTCACATGTGGAGAATTAATTGAAAAGCATAGCATGACAGAGAGATTGAAAACTCCGGTGGAACATGAGGGATGTTACTTTGTGTTAGAACAATTGGAGAAGCCTATGATCATTGAAGAAGAGGATGAAGTGTTTGAAGACCTAGGAGATGCGGAACCTCCTTGGGAACCTATAGTTGAAAAGAACCTCTCCAAGACGATTGAAATTGATGTTGAGGAGGAGAGTGCACAACCTCCAATACAATTATTGAATGAAGACTTGGAAGGAATGGAGCAAAAAGTGAGTTCCCTTGGAGATGAAGATCATGCATTCAAGCTTCTAGGTGGTGAATCCATTGAATTTGAAAAACCTTCTCCCAATGAGATGGAAAGCAATATGGAGGTAGATTTCTCTTAACCTCCCATTTATGATTTGAGTGATGGGAAAGAGTTAGATGAAAATGATGAACAAAGGATTGAAAATGAAGTTTATGAAGAGGTGGAAGTGATTAAGGAAGAATATAAGGGAGTAGAGCTTGCAAGGACATTGGAGGTACCTCTCCCCAAGCCATCACCATTCAGTCTTTCATTCAAGTGGGTGAATTCCTTATACTTGACCTTTATTATTCCCCTTGAATATGGTTTGCTTAAGACGGATGGTCAACTTAGAAATATTTGTGGCTTTAAGAGTAAAAGGGAGATGGCTAGTGGTTGGAAACATTATTCTCGGTTCATTATGATTGCATGTCCAAAGTTTGATTGCAAGGTTTGGTATAGAGCTAGATCGTTTGGGTCTAGGAGAATGTTTGGTCACTACATTGAGAATTCATCATGCCTACCACCCGGATGGACTAATAACGATGATAGTCAACTTTAAGACGGGTGTGAAAATAAAGTGTAGGATCCCGGATCGCACAAGGAGAATTAATTTTGGGAGCCCCAAGCTTGTGAAGAACTCCATCAACACTTGGTGCAACAAATAAGAAATCTTGGGGGCACAATGGAAAACCAAGCATTGGTGGGAGTTCCAAGAAGAATTCAAGCACAAGCCACCTTGAGAGGAGCTCCCCATAAGTCCAACTTAAGGACAATAAACAAAAGTGCTAGGTGGGAGACAACCCACCATGGTAAACTCTTTTCATTTTTTCTCTTTTGTACATACTAATAGAATTGGCTTAATTTCATGTTTTGTTGAGTTTGTTGAGTCTAATTGGTAGTTTAGTATGTTAAATAAGGTTTTATGGTGTTTTGGTAGCTGTTTGGAGGTTTGGAATGCTTGGATTGGTGCAAAAACATAGAAAAAAATAGAGCACCATCCACGCGTACGCGCACTACGCGCAAATGCGTGCATCAAGCATTTTCACCTATCCGCGTGCACGCGCCATGTACGCGTACACGTGGATTGAGAAATTCCACCCCCAAGCCAAAAACCCGAAAGTTGTGCGAACGCTGCGCTAACATTGTGCCTTTCGCACAAACCAATTCGCGCGGACGGGCACATGATGCGTATGCGTCACTCTCAAAATAAGCCATCCACGCACACGCACTATGTACGCGTACGCATCGTGTCCATTGCACCACCATGCGCGCATACGCGCGGATGTCCTTCCTTCAACACATCTCTTTTCTTCTCCTCTTTCCATTTCTTTCCTTCTCCTTTCTTCCTCCCTTTTTCTACCCCTTATCCAACACTCACAAACACCATTGATAACCATTTATTTTAGTTAACTAATTAGTTAGTTAGTTAGTTAGTTGATTAGTTAGTTTTAGTTAGTTTTTATTTCATTTTCTCTTTTTTATTGTAAGTGTTGGATTGTTATTCTTGTTTACCATTAATTGCTGTTGAGTATTAAAAAGGGATGTTATCTTAACATCAATATGTTTATAAACTTTGTTAGACTCTATTGTTGAGGTTATATTTTGCTACTTGGTTTTGAGTTTTTCATGCTTACCTTTTAAGAATACCAAGTGATGAGAATTACCTTCGAGCTTGTAACTCTTCTTGAATTACATGATTTGGCCACCATGTGATTTGAACCTTATTCTTTGATTAGGCAATCTCTTGATAGATGTTGTTCATTTACCTTAATGCATTGTATTTCATGATTATATGCATCCAAATGCTTTTAGCTTAAATGCTTTCATGCTTCTTTAATGCTTGTTTTACCTTACAAGTTTACTTAAAGCATTTCAAGCACACTAAAATGTGTAAAGAGCTTGCTTCTATTGTGACTTAGCCTTTCATGTTAGTGTGTTCTCTAAACCGCGTGCAACTTAGAATGCACACTCACTTTTATTAATGTCACATTAATTCACTCACTCAATCCTAGTGATTTACCTCATTCCAACAATGTATACTTCCTTGCTTTTATATCTTATCATCTTATTGTGTTATATTTTTGTTTTTCATGATGGATGCACCACAAGCAATAACGGAAGCAAGACTAAGAACACGCAGCACTGGTTGACCTACGAGCTGACGGTAGCAATTCGGAGAGTCGCCGTACCCCCTTGCTCATCTTTGAATACACAGAGGACGGTGCAAACTTTTAAGTGTAGGGAGGTCGTCCGACCAATCGGCGATTTTGGGTGACAAATTTCTAATTCCAATACTTTTGCATTTTATTTTTTAGGTTTTTAGGATTTTTGTTGCATTTTCTTAAATTTTGCATATATATACACAATAAGCTTAGTCAAAATAATAAATTTTTTCGAGAAATTATCTATAGGGCATTAACACCTCAATTGATTTGAGTGAAAACTTTTCATTGAACTTGCTTGAATTATATATATATATATATATATATATATATATATATATATATATATATATATTGTGGACCAGTTTTTGAGCTAAGAACACACAACCAAGTGAGATTTGAGTTTAATGGTGTGATTACATCCTATAACCACTTATTTTTCGTCTTGTGTGCATTATTCTCTTTTATGATTGTAATCTTTGATTTGTTTGATTCTTTATGTCCATTATTTTGTGTATTCATGCATTTATATGATTGAGGCCATCATTTCAAATAGCACAATTACTCAAATAGCCTTATCTTTTATCTTCCATTGTTAGCCAAATTGAGCCTACGATTAACCCACTTGTTCATAATTTTAGCACATTACAAGCCTTAAAGCGAAAAATAATAAAAGTCCTTATTTGGATCTTTGATTAGCTTAGGCTAGTGTGTGTGTCATTCAAGTGTGGGAAAACTTGGGACATTAGATGAATAAAAGGGTAGTTTTATCTTTTTGTTGTAAGTATTGGGAATTGGGTTGGTCCACGAAATTGTGATCGTCAACAATGGCGCCAAAAACTTGGTAGTACTCTCAACGTGAATCACACTTAGTCACAACTCCGCACAACTAACCAGCAAGTGCACTGGGTCATCCAAGTAATATCTTATGTGAGTAAAGGTCAATCCCACGGAGATTGTTGGTATGAAGCAAGCTATGGTCATCTTGTAAATCTCAGTTAGACGGATAATAAATGTTAATGAGTTTTCGAATAATAAATAAAGCAGAAAATAAAGATAGAGCTACTCATGTAATTCAATGGTGGGGATTTCAGATAAGTGCGTGGAGGTGCTTGTCCCTGTTGGATCTCTGCTTTTCTACTGTCTTCCTTCAATCCTTCTTATTCCTTTCCATGGCAAGCTGTATGTAAGGCATCACCGTTGTCAATGGCTACATCCCATTCTCTCAGTGAAAATGGTCCAAATGCTCTGTCACAGCACAGCTAATCATCTGTCGGTTCTCGATCATGTTGGAATAGAATCCCTTGATTCTTTTGCGTTTGTCATCACGGCCAATAATCGCGAGTTTGAAGCTCGTCACAGTCATTCAATCCCGGAATCTTACTCGGAATACCACAGACAAGGTTAGACTTTTCGGATTCCCATGAATGCTGCCATCATTCTAGCTTATACCACGAAGATTCTGATTAAGGAATCCAAGAGATATGCGCCCGGTCTATGGTAGAACGGAAGTGGTTGTCAGTCACGCGTTCATAGGTGAGAATAATGATGAGTGTCACGGATCATTGATGTGCAGAAAACGGTCCGACACAAAACTCACTGGCAAGTGTACCGGGTTGCATCGAGTAATAAAACTCACGGAAGTGAGGTCGATCCCACAGGGATGGAAGGATTGAGCAATTTTAGCTTAGTGGTTGGTTTAGTCAAGGAAACAAGAGTTGATTTAAGTGATTTGTAATTGACTGAAACTAAATTGCAGGAATTGTAAAGGGGAGTGGGTGAATTGCAGGAAATTAAAGGGAACAAAAGGAAAAAGAGCTGAATCTTAAATTGCAAGAAATGTAAATTGCAGAAACTTAAAGTGCAAGAAATCTAAATTGCTTGAATTGTAAATGGGTCAGGGATGTGGGTTTGTAGAAATTAAACAAAGAACAGTAAAATTAAACAAACAGAAGAGGAGAAGATGGATTCAATTAAACTAGATCTCAAACATAAATGTAAATAAGCTTGGTGAAGCATTCAACAAGGAAATTAAAATTGAAAAACACAAATCTCAAGACTCAAGAGACTAGATAGCCGAGTCTAGATCTCAATGGCTTCCTAGATCCAATTTCAAAAAACAATTGCAAGAGAAGTTAAAATAAAACAATAGAAGAAAGGAATTCAAATGCTAATTTCTCAAAGAGTGTAGTAAATCAAACAGGGCGATCTCAAGGTGAGATTGAAACAGAATTTCTTCAATTCTCAACACCCAAGACTCAAACAGAGTGTGTAGAAAATAAAAATAAAAACAACCCAGAAGAAGAGAATTCAATTCTCCTTCCCAGGAACTCTCAAATTCTAAAAGCAACAACCGAAATGTAAAGTGAGCTCTCTACTGTGAATACTATGAAAATTCTAAAAGAAAAGCCCCCTTGAAAACATAAATTCTAAGCTATTTATACACTCTCTTCAAATGATCATTAAGCCTTGAATTGGACCTTTGGTCTTGACGGAATTGGGTTGACAATAGCCTCTGTTGATTGCTCTTGGTGTTGGGAAGAAACCACTTGTGAACCGGGCCATGAATCATTTAAGTTTGAGTCAAAGTTTGAGGCCAACTTTGGCTCAAACTTGGTCGTGCGTTTTATTATGCAGCAAGGCCTTTCTTCTGCCATTGGCGTTTGAGTCCAAATTTGAGGTCCAACTTGAACACAAACTTGGCTCTTCCTAGTTCCTCTTTGGCTCAGCATTTTACCTCAAGTTTGAGGCAAATACTGGCGCAAACTTGGTGAGCTCTAGGGTTGATGTTTTTTGAGCCAACGTTTGACCTCAAGTTTGAGGCAAATGTTGGCGCAAGCTTTTGGCCTCCCTGGTTAGAAATTCTTCAAGCCAACGTTTGACCTCAAGTTTAAGGCAAACATTGGCGCAAGCTTTGCTTGCATCCATGGTGAAATTATGCTTTTCCTCACGTTTGAGCTTAAGTTTGAGGCAAACTTTAGCTCAAACGTGAGTCCTTTTTTTTTTGCCCTTGCCATCTCCTTTTCTTCAACCTTCTTCCAAGCCTCTTTCCACCTATCATTAATCAACAATTTCATCAAAGCTATGCTGTAATCATGAGAGTTCTTCTTCTTCTTGAAATTCAAGCAATTATGGCACAAAAACTCATGAAAATACATTAATTTATCCATGGTTGATTGAATCTAAGGAAACATGAAATTCTACCCAAATGGCTTACTTATGGCTCAAGAAAGTGCATAAAATCTATTGAAAACAAAAGAAAAAAGACTAGTGAAACTAGGCTAAGATGACCTGTCATCACAACACCAAACTTAAAGCTTGCTTGTCCCCAAGCAAGTACTGAATTTATTGAGAAGAAAGAATGAAATGGAAGAAGATGTTTATGCTAGCAGAGTATTATTGGTAGATCATGGGGTTTTATGCAGATATGTAACTACTTACTTCTTATTGACATTTAGGCCTAGAAAGTCTCCTTCAAGCATCAAGCAACACACTGCTATGACCTCTCATTATTCCTTTGTCCTTGGTTACTATTTTTTTATAAGCTTTAGTTCAGTGTCATGTGTAACAAGCTCTTTTCTTTATTTATGCTTGACACATTATTCACTATAGACACTTGGCTCACATTCCTTCTTAGAACATTGATGCCCAGCACCTCTTTGGGTTACTAAATGCCTTGTAGTTAGGTTGCTCTTGATAGTGGACTTTCAGTTGATAATCCTGGGTTAGTTAACCCAAGTTACCAAGTGTTGATACACTCCAAAGAACTTTAATCCAAGCAGATCCTAGTACAAAGACACCATAGGCGTATATTCTAAGGTTCAAGCTATTGGTGTCTAGCTTTATTCTTTCTTCTTTTTATTTTTCTTGTTGCCACTTTTGGCTTTTCTCATTCCTACTTGTTTTTCTTTTCAACCAAGGACTTTTATTTTTGAGATTCATAGACAGTGAGCTACTTTCTACTTAAAAGGAGAACAGTCTAGTCCTTTTATTCACTAAAAGTGAGCTACCACACAATCACACATACATGCCACCACTTATTTGACTTCTAGCTAGCAATGAACCATCTTACTTCATGTTTCAAACATTTCTTTTATTGAATTAAAAAGATACAAGGAACAGAGCATGCATTTAGTTAAGTGAAAGTAAACACACAAGCACACACTTAGACTAGCTTACTTGTTTCAAGAATGACAAACATACTGCAAAGATTACTAACTGAAATGACTACTAAAGATGCAAAGACTCTTAAACAGACAAGATGCATGCTTTTTCTTTAGAGTGATGAACAAGGAGCAGGTCCACCTTTCAATTATCTTGCTTTTTCTTTTTCTTTTCATTTGCTTGATTGCTGGTGTTTCCTGTATCCATGTATATGTCTGTTGACTCTCGCCAGAACCCAGCTTTGTTCATTGTTTCTTCCACTCTATCTTCAAGTCTCATGGCCTTGTTTACTTCTTTCTCACTCCTCCCTTTGAAGTATTTGTGATTGTTGTTGGCATCTCTTTCCCAATCCGTGTTCACCACACAAATATCACTAGCAATTTCATCATAATCCGGATCTCCATTTATCCTTTGGTGGTAGCCTGGTTCATCAAAATGGGCTGTTCTTAGTCCTAAGACTTTCTTGATGGTGTTTGAACTAAAATCTACTTCCATTCCCCGTACATAGCTCTTGTAAGTTGGGGCTTCACTCATATCAAGCCTTTGAATATTGGCATAGAACTCTCTTATGATATTTGCATTAATCCGAGTGATTGGTGAGGCAAGTTCTTCCCATTTCCTCTTTTTTATCTTATCCTTCATTTCTTGGCATCCTTCATCTGGTAGCAGGAGTGGAACCTCTGGATATATCTTCTTCAGATTCATCCATTCAATTTGTAACTGATGGTACCAAGATTTGAATTTCCATCGGTCATATTCAGGAGTGCTTTCTTCCCCCACGGGCTCCTTCCCTTTCCTTCATTTAGTTCTTGAGGAAGAGGCCATGATCACTTGATTGGTTGATCTTTTTGAGGTTAAGGTTGTGTGTGGAAGGTTTGAGGTTTTGATGTGCTCTTGGGAGAAAAGATGTTTGAGGCTGAGATTACATGATGAGTAATGATGAAGGAAATAGAGTTTGAATGGTTGGAGAGCAAGGAGTGTGCAACTTCTTCGTTCATGTGCATGGCTTAAGGGTGGTGTTTTATAATCACTTATTTGAACAATGGAGGGCTGGGATGCAATTGGACATTTCGCAATCAAAGGTGTGCATGCAAAGTTGAATGAGGACAAAGCTTGCTTCTTCATTGGTCTTCAACGTGCTCTTTCCAAGGATGTGTAGAATCACTCCTTGAAGCATGTGATGGAATTTTGTCCTCGTGCTATGCCCCTCCTTGTCTTGTCTCTTTCATTGAATATTCTTTGACCACCTAACCATCACCACAAAAAAACATAGACAAATATTATCAAACGGTGACAAGAGAGTTCCTTATATTAAATATATAAACTATCATTCCTCATGTTCATTTAACCATGACATCTTTTATACGTAGCCTTGGAAGACACCAAACTTAATGTTTGGTTATATGAACCGAAATGTCATTTCCTCCAATCTTTACTTTTTTTTCATTGTTATACTTTCATGAGATTCAAAACTCAAAAGACCATTGACTTTCATGACTTGTTACTGTAATATGTATTAGTGTGCCCGTGGGCACACCAAACTTAAAATTCAACCATATTCCTTCTAACGTCATGAATACTTGTCAATTTTGTCTAAAAAGAATTGAAGTCATGTTGGCGTAAATTTTTTTTTTTATATTAGAATATTAAAGGCACGAAAATTAAATCATGGGTTGCCTCCCATGGAGCGCTCGTTTATTGTCACTAGCTTGACATTGGTCCCCTTAGGGTGGTTAATGACTGAAATGGCGCAGCTTAACCCCCCTCACTGTAAATCTTCTCTGTGTGCCATTATGCTCAATTTCAATATGCTCAAACGAAAGCACTTTGCTCACTGTGTAGTAATCTTGTGCTCCTTGCTGTTGGTATACCAATTGTACCTTGTCATCCTTAGAGAACCCTTCAGTTGGGGTCTTCTTATTCTTCCACCCTTTGTAAGCCTTCTTGTTTTTCTTTCTCTTTCTTGTTAGTCTTTCTTTCTTGACAGTGGCTTTTGTTGAAGAGTCTTCCTCTTTGGTTGTCACTTCAAGCTTTCCTTGATTTCCCTTTTTACTTTGCAAATTATCAGTCTTTTGCTCTATTGTGTTGTTGGTTTCTTGCTTCGGAAGATAGTTACTAATTGCCTTGCTAGTTTCTTCCTTGCTATGCACGTTTCCCTTGTCAATTTCTAGACAATGGTTTCCCTCATCACAGATTTGTGTTTCTGAAAACACTTTCAGGGTGATGCTTTCCTCATGCATTCTGATAGTTAGCTCTCCCTGTTCTACATCAATGATGGCTCTAGCAGTGGCTAAAAATGGTCGCCCGAGTATTATGGAGTCACCCTCATTCTCGGTTAAGTCCAGGACCACAAAGTCTGCAGGGAAGATGAACTTGTCAACCTTAACTAACAGGTTTTCAATCACTCCCCTAGGATGTACCACTGATTGAACTACCAACTCCAAGGACATTTGTATTAGCTTTACCTCCCCTATGCCAAGCTTTTTCACCAAAGAGAAGAGAATTAAATTTATGCTTGCTCCTAGATCACACATCCCCTTGTTGATGAATAGACTTCCAATGGTGCAAGGTAGGAAGAAACTTCCAGGATCCTCAAGCTTAGGAGGGAGCCCTTTTCTGATTAGTGCACTGCATTCTTCTGTGAGCATTACAGTCTCCCTCTCACTCTAACTCCTCTTTTTGTTGATCAAATCTTTCAGAAATTTGGCATACAGAGGCATCTGCTCTAGTGCCTCAGCCAGAGGAATGTTTATTTCCAGCTTCTTGAAGGTTTCAAGGAATTTGTGGAAGTGTTGATCCTTGATTTCTTTGTTGAACCTCTGTGGATATGGCAATGGAGGGATGAAGGCTTTCTCCTTTTTCTGTTGTCCTTGGATTACTTCTTCCTCTCCCTCATGTATATTGGTTGGCTGGTCTTCTTTTCTTTTGCGCTTCTCTGTGTTCTTGTTTGGCACCATATTTTGATCATTGGCTTCCTCTGCATCTGTTGGCTTTTCCTCCTCTATTGGCTTTTTGCTGCTCTCCACTTGTTTCCTTGTAGTGTCATTGTTGCTCATCAATGTTCTCCCACTTCTTAACTGTATCGCCTTACACTCTTCCTTAGGATTTGGAATTATGTCACTTGGCAGGGAACTTGATGGTCTCTCTGTTGCAAAGTGTTTATAGAGCTGGCCAATTTGTCTTTCCATGTTCTTTATGGAGGCTTCTTGATTCTTGGCCGTTATTTCTTAGTGTTTCCACATTTTGTTTATCAAGGTTTCCAGGTTGGTGATTCTTTGAGATTCTGGTGATGCTTGTGGTTGGTTGTGAGATGTGGGTGGTGGATGATAGGTATTTTGGTTGATGGGCTGGTTATGGGTTGGATAATGGTTAGCGTTGGGGTAAGTGTTTTGTGGTTTTCTGAATGAATTTTGGTTGTTGTTTTGCTGGTTGTTCCTTAGGTTATTTTGGGTTGTGTTTCTTTGCCATGGCTGTTGGCCTTGGTTATGGTTATCTCCCCATCTAAGGTTTAGGTGGTTTTTCCAAGAAGGATTGTAGGTATCACCATAAACTTCATTCTGTCCAGGGTGAAATTATGCTTTTCCTCACGTTTGAGCTTAAGTTTGAGGCAAACTTTAGCTCAAACATGAGTCCTTCTTTTTGCCCTTGCCATCTCCTTTTCTTCAACCTTCTTCCAAGCCTCTTTCCACCTATCATCAATCAATAATTGCATCAAAGCTATGTTGTAAACATGAGAGTTCTTCTTCTTCTTGAAATTCAAGCAATTATGGCACAAAATCTCATGAAAATGCATCAATTTTTCCATGGTTGATTGAATCTAAGAAAACATGAAATTCTACCCAAATGGCTTACTTATGGCTCAAGAAAGTGCATAAAATCTATTGAAAACAAAAGAAAAAGACTAGTGAAACTAGGCTAAGATGACCTGTCATCAATCATCACATTCATCATGTTGAAGTGCAACAAATATCTTAGAACTGGAATAAAATGAATTGAATAGAAAATAGTAGTAATCGCATTGAAACTCGAGGTACAGCAGAGCTCCACACCCTTAATCTATGGTGTGTAGAAACTCCACCATTGAAAATACATAAGTGATGTAGGTTCAGGCATGGCCGAATGGCCAGCCCCCAAACATGATCAAAAGATCAAAAAATACAATCAAAGACGTTACAATAAAAGATGTTATGGTCAAAAGACGTTTAATATACTAGTAAAAAGTTCTAGTTATACTAAACTAGCTACTAGGGTTTACAGAAGTAAGTAATTGATGCATAAATCCGCTTCCGGGGCCCACTTGGTGTATGTTTGGGCTGAGTTGATCTTTACACAAGCTGAGGCTTATCTTGGAGTTGAACACCAAGTTGTAACGTGTTTTTGGTGTTCAACTCTGGTTCGTGACGTGTTTCTGGTGTTTAACTCTAGAATGCAGCATAGAGCTGGCGTTGAGCGCTAGTTTACGTCGTCAAATCTCGAATAAAGTATGAACTATTATATATTTCTGGAAAGCTCTGGATGTCTACTTTCCAACGCCATTGAGAGTGCGCCATTTGAAATTCTGTAGCTCCAGAAAATCTATTTCGAGAGTAGGGAGGTCAGAATCCAACAGCATCAGCAGTCCTTTGTTAGCCTTTTATCAGAGTTTTGCTCAGGTCCCTCAATTTCAGCCAAAAATTACCTGAAATCACAGAAAAATACACAAACTCATAGTAAAGTCCGGAAATATGAATTTAGCATAAAAACTAATGAAAACATCCCTAAAAGTAGCTAGATTATACTAAAATCTACCTAAAAATAATGCCAAAAAGTGTATAAATTATCCGCTCATCATGGGTACATGCTCATGTGTTAAGCAAATGTTAGACCTCATGCATTGATGTCCTTGTATATAGTTTGAAAGAAAAAAATGAGAAAACTAAAAGAAAAAGAAAGAAAAATAAAAATAATATAGAAAAGAAAATAAAAAAATAAAAAAAGGAAAGAAAGAAAAATGAAAAGAAATAAAAAGGGGATAAAATGCTTCAAAGTGAAGCTCAATAAAATCAATGCATATGTGTTGTGATCAAGGGAAAAAATGCATAAGTATGTGAAAAAAAGTGATAAAAATGGATAGTTAGGTTAGTTTGAATTGTATAGGATGTCATAGGTTAGGTGGGAAGTCTAAGCTTATCAAAGATTCAAATCTCAAGCTCACTTAACCAAATATGCATCCTACCTTCACCCTAACCCCATTCCAACCTAAAAAAAGACCTCATGATACATGTATGTATGCATGAAATATATGTTGATTGTTAGAAGAAAAACAAATCTTAGAAAGTAAGATTAGGGGAGAATTGAGAGAATCAACCCTAAACACTTGAGCGAATAGAGTGCAAACACATCCGGTGAGGGTTTGATGCTCAATTACATGTGTTCACCTATGATCATCTCTTCATGAAAGTTTATAAAAATATTTAATAACTCAATTCAATTGTGGATTAGACTTGCTAGTCCTAGGCCATTGTGCATATATGTTCTCTTGGGAATTGATTTATTTTGACCAAGCGATTGCATGCATTAGATAGTTGCATATAGATAGATTGCATTTAGATTAGTTTGCATTGAATAAATGCCATACCCTTTACTTCATTCTTGGTTTAAGCATGAGGACATGCTTGGTTTAAGTGTGGGGAGGTTGATAAACCCCATATTTAGGGTTTATCTTGTGCATAATTTAGGAGATTTTATGACCTTTTACCCACATTTATTCAATGAAATAGCATGGTTTCATGATTGTTTCCCAATTTGTGCTTAAGTGTGAAAACATGCCTTCTAGGTCCTTAATTAGCTAAAATTGATTCACCTTTGATTCCACCAAATGCCTTGATTTGTTTGTTAAGTGATTTCAGGTTGAAAAGGCTAGGAATGGATCAAAGGAATGGAGAGGAAAGCAAGCAAAATGGAGAAATCATGAAAAGCCAAAGATTTGGAAAAAGTCCATGGACGCGTGTGCGCACTATGCGCCTACGCGCAAATTGCAAAATGCTCAAGGGACGCGCATGCGCACTACACGCGTACGCGCCGGTGGCTGCACGTGATTTTAAAATAGAAAACGTGCCCACCGATTTCTGAGAGCTGTGGGGCCCAATTTGCAACCAACTTTGTTGCCAAAATGCATATAAGGACCAAGGATTGAAGGGGGAAAAGGGAATTCCATCATTTTTACACACATTAGGATTATGATTAGTTAGTTTAGAGAGAGAAGCTCTCACTTCTCTCTAGAATTAGGATTAGATTTAGATTAAAATTTTGAGATCTAGGTTTTAATTCATGTTCTCTTCTACTTCTACTTCTCAATTCCTTGTTGTTACATTCATCATTCTTCTACTCTTTTGTTGTAATTTCCTTTATGTTGCTTCTATGCTTTGTTGTAGATCTACTCTTGTTCCTTCTCTTTTCTTTCAATTCAATTTAAGGTAATTCATAATAATTGTGTTTCTTTTGATTTGTTGTTGTTTAATTCCTTGTAATTGAGTAATGTAGATTTACTTTCCTTGCAATTTTACTATGCTTTCTGTTCATACCCTGACCGAGCTCTCCAAACCCGGCAAGTTCATAAGAAAGTCCGACCTCATCCCAAGGCCCACGCCTGAGGTCGGACCTCGGCCAATAAAGCCAAAGAAGGCCCATCAAAAGGAACGAAGCCCAAAACCTAAAGGCCGAAAAGGCCTAGGAAAGGCGGTTCCACAAAGATAGAGATAAAACTCCCAAAAGATAAGATAAGATAAAGAATATCTTATCCAGGGAAGATCACGGCCAACTACTATAAATACACTGGAGCACCCAGGTATAACTCATACTCTAATTCTACTCAATATCTGCTTGGACCCATGCTAACTTAAGCATCGGAGTGTCATTGCAGGTACAACCACCAACCACTCCACATATCAAGCTCGGGTCCCTGACCCCACCTCGGGCCTCACCAAGACGACCGAGCTACTCGTTTCAGGTAACCCTCGGAACATTGGCGCCGTTGCCGGGGAACCTGGAAGTCATCCTTCTACCATGGCGGACGATCCTCCCAACAATAACCACGCTACATCAGAACAAGAGGAGGAAGTTGACACCGGAGAACGACCGGACAGCCCTCTATCACCGCGCACTCCAGGAGGAAACAAACAGAATCGCCCGAAGACATCACTCCCAAACAAAAATCCACAAAATCCCGAGAAAGAAAAGAGCTCAGAAATTCTAGAAGCAGTTCGGGCACAGCAAAACCGGCTGAAACAACTCGAAGAGGACATAAAGAAGCAGAAAGAAACTGAACAAGATCTGAGAAGGGAAGCTCGCAAGCGCAGAGAATTAGAAGAAAAACTGCGGAAAATAGAGGCCAACCTGAAAGACCGGACGAAACGCAGCACCACCCCCGAAAACAATCATGACCCCTTCACGCCAGAGATCATGAAGGAGAAAGTACCGCGAAACTTCAAACCGCCCGATATGGATCTCTACGACGGCACCACCGATCCAACTCACCACCTCAGCAACTTCAGAAGCAGAATGTACCTGGTCGACGCCTCCGACGCGATTAGGTGCAAAGCCTTCCCCACCACTCTCACCAAGTCGGCCATGAAGTGGTTTGACAACCTGCCACCAGGATCAATCTCCAGCTTCGAAGACCTAACCAAAAAATTCCTAACAAGGTTCTCTATTCAAAAGGACAAAGCCAAACATGCCCCCAGTCTACTCGGGATCAAACAGGGTAACCAAGAAACTCTCCGAGAATACATGGAGCGATTCAACAGAGCCTGCCTGGACATACAACACCTGCCCACTGAAGCAGCCATCATGGGACTAGCAAACGGCCTAAAGGAGGGACCGTTTAGCCAATCCCTATCCAAGCGATACCCGACCTCCCTATACGAGGTGCAGGAGCGAGCAGAAAAATATATCAACATGGAGGAAACCTCCCAGTTAAGAGACTCTTCTAGGAAGGAATCGACCTACCCACTCCGAGATCGAGATCGGGAGCAGAGGAAGAAAGAAGAAACCAACTCGGACAAGCCACGAAAATACCACAGTTACACCCCCCTCCGAGTCTCCTTGGTAGACATCTACAGAGAAGTATGCCACACCGAAAAGATCCCACCACCTCGACCGCTAAAACACAAAAGAGCGGGGAGAGATCGGTCCGAATACTGTGAATACCACAAGCTCTACGGTCATTCTACTAATGACTGCCACGACCTAAAGAATGTTATAGAAAAGCTAGCCAGAGAAGGAAAACTCGACAGATACATAGCAGAGAAAGGAGAAGAAACCAGAAAAAGAAGGCGGGGAGATAACGAGGATCGGGCCGAATAAACCCCACGAACCCCTGAAAGACACGTGCACATGATAAATGGAGGTTTTGCAAGCGGAGGAACATCCAGATCCTCACGAAAAAGACACCTCAAAGAAGTCTATCATGTCCGAGAAGACAGTCCCCTGCCCGAGTTGCCTACCATCTCATTTACCCGAGAAGATGCTCAAGGGATAATACCCGGGCACGACGATCCAATGGTAGTCACCATTATCCTAGCAAACGCCAACTTACATCGAACCCTGATTGACCAGGGAAGCTCAGCAGATATCCTGTTCAAAGCGGCCTTCGACAAGCTCGGACTTGAAGAAAAAGAGCTAAAGGCCTATCCCACCGACCTATTTGGGCTAGGGGACACCCCGATCCATCCCTTAGGATACATCTCGCTACACACTACCTTTGGAAGAGGCGAGCAATCTAAAACATTAAGCATCGACTACATTATAGTCGACGTTACCTCAGCGTACAATGCCCTCATTGGGCGACCAACCCTAAACAGACTGGCAGCTGTAGTCTCGACCCCACACCTCTGTATGAAGTTCCCTACCGCAAAAGGAATCGCTACCCTAAAAGGCGACCAAAAACTGGCGCGGCGATGCTACAACGAAAGCCTGAGCTTAAAAGGAAAGGAGATCAACACAATAGAACTCGGGCGAGTTCAAGCCCGAGAAGACCTTCGGCCACAACCAGAGGGAGAAACCGAAAGAATCCAGATCGGGAACACATCTGAAAAAGTAACAAATATAGGGGCAAACCTCGAAGCAGGCCTAAAAGAGGAACTCGTAACCCTCTTAAAGGAAAATTCCGACCTCTTCGCCTGGAAAGCCTCCGACATGCCAGGCATAAGTCCCGACCTGATGTGCCATAGGCTATCAGTGTACCCGGGATCCCGACCTGTCCAACAAAGACGTAGGAAACTCGGGCCTGAGCGCATGCAAGCAATAGAAGAACAAATACAAGCACTACTAGATGCAGGGTTCATTAGGGAAGTAAAATACCCCATATGGCTCGCAAACGTGGTCCTGGTAAAAAAGCCAAATGGAAAATGGAGGATGTGCGTCGACTACACGGATCTCAACAAAGCCTGCCCCAAAGATCCATATCCACTACCAAACATCGACGCCTTAGTAGACGCAGCCTCGGGCTATAGATATCTCTCCTTCATGGACGCATACTCGGGATACAACCAAATCCCGATGTACGGACCTGACCAAGAAAAGACCTCGTTCATAACCCCAAGGGCAAACTACTGCTACGTAGTAATGCCCTTCGGGCTGAAGAACGCAGGGGCAACCTACCAGAGGCTAATGAACAAAGTGTTCTCAGAGCACATCGGGCTACAACTGGAGGTATACGTCGACGACATGCTGGTAAAGACACAAGAAGACAGAAACTTGCTGACCGACCTCACCAGTGTCTTCGGCACCCTCAGAAAACACAACATGAGACTTAACCCGACGAAGTGCACCTTCGCCGCAGAAGCCGGAAAGTTCTTAGGCTTCATGCTGACTCAAAGGGGCATCGAAGCAAACCCGGACAAATGCCAAGCAATACTCAATATGAAGAGCCCGACGTGTGTCAAAGAAGTACAACAACTGAATGGAAGACTGGCCGCCCTATCAAGATTCTTGGCAGGATCAGCAATAAAATCACTACCTCTCTACTCACTCCTAAAAAAAGGGAAACCCTTCTCATGGACCCCGGAGTGCGAAAAAGCCTTTCAAGAATTCAAGGAGTTCCTCGGGCAGCCACCAATCCTAACCCGACCTTTAAAAGGGGAAGAGCTCGTACTGTACCTCTCGGTCGGACATCGGGCAGTCGCTTCAGCGCTAATACGAGAAAATGATCAAGGACAACACCCCATATACTTTGTAAGCAAGGCACTACAAGGGGCCGAATTAAACTATCAGAAAATAGAAAAATTCGCCTACGCCCTAGTGTTCACAGCTCGGAGGCTCCGTCCCTACTTCCAAGCCCACACCATCAAAGTCCGGACAAACCAACCCATGAGACACATCCTGCAAAAAACAGACCTGGCAGGACGAATATTACAATGGGCGGTGGAACTGTCCGAGTTCGACCTCCACTATGAAACCCGGACTGCCATAAAGTCTTAGTATCTAGCCGACTTCATCGCAGAATACACTGAGACCCCTGGAACCCCACTCTCGTGGAACCTGTATGTCGACGGGTCCTCAAACAAAACAGGAAGCGGGGCCGGTGTTATACTCGAAAGCGACCAAGGAACACGGATAGAACTATCCCTAAAATTCGAGTTCCAGGCTTCGAACAACCAAGCCGAATACGAGGCCCTACTAGCAGGCCTAAAGCTAGCCGAAGAGGTCGGAGCCCAGAGAATCACGATCTTCAGCGACTCCCAGGTCATCACATCGCAAGTAAATGGGAGTTACCAGGCCAAAGACCCAACTATGAAAAAATACCTGGATCAAACACAGGCACAATTACGCCACTTCCCAGAAGTACAAATCCAGCACATACCTCGGGAACAAAATGCCCGGGCAGACGCCCTCTCAAAGCTTGCTAGCACCAAGCCCGGAGGCAACAACAGAAGTCTCCTCCAAGAAACCTTACAATCTCCTTCCGTGCTAAGAGAGGAAGAAATACTAAATATATCCAACCAACAGCAAGGATGGATGACCCCTATACTCAACTACCTGAAGTCGGGAACTCTCCCCACCGAAAGAAAAGAAGCTAAAAGGCTTACAAAGGACGCCCAGAATTATACACTAATTCACGACGTATTATACAGAAGAGGGTTCTCAAACCCCCTCCTTAGGTGTGTCCCGACCTCAGAAACAAAAAGCGTCCTCGAAGAAGTCCACGAAGGCATGTGTGGGAACCATCTCGGAGCTCGGGCACTATCCAAAAAAGTAGTCAGAGCCGGGTTCTACTGGCCGACCTTGCAAAGAGATGCAACGGAGTTTGTGAAGATATGCCCCCCCTGCCAAAAACACGCCAATTTTCACAGGGCACCACCCGAAGACCTCATCAGCGTCACTGCGCCATGGCCCTTCGCAAAATGGGGACTCGATCTACTCGGCCCGTTCCCACAAGGACCGGGGCAAGTCAAATACCTAATTGTAGGGGTCGACTACTTCACAAAATGGATCGAGGCTGAACCCTTAGCCACCATTACGGCTCAGAAAAGCCGCAAATTCCTGTACAAAAACATTATCACAAGGTTCGGAGTCCCCTACTCCATCACAACAGACAATGGAACACAGTTCACGGACACAAGTTTTCAGAACTTGGTGGCCGAACTAAAAATCAAACAACAATTCACATCAGTAGAACACCCACAAGCCAATGGACAAGCAGAAGCTGCAAATAAAGTCATCTTGGCCGGGTTAAAACGAAGGCTCCAAGAGGCCAAAGGGGCATGGGCCGAGGAACTCCCCCAGGTGCTATGGGCATATCGGACAACCCCACACTCTACAATGGGAGAATCCCCATTCCGACTAGCTTACGGGATGGAGGCAATGATTCCTATCGAAATAGACGAAGGGTCGCCCAGAGTCATCTTCTACAACGAAGGAGGCAACCCACAGGCACAAAGGGAAGAACTCGACCTCCTCCCCGAGGTCCGAGAAAGAGCCCGAATCCGAGAAGAAGCCTTAAAACGGCGAACGGCCCTCAGATACAATCAAAAGGTAATAAAGCGAAGTTTCTCCATTCACGACCTGATTCTAATCCGAAATGACATCGGAACACAAAGGTCGGGAGAAGGAAAGCTAGCCGCAAATTGGAAAGGGCCCTACAAGGTAACAGAAGTCTTAGGGACAGGCTATTACAAAGTATCCGACCTAGAAGGCAATGAGCTGCCCAGGGCCTGGCACGCCTGTAATCTAAGACGGTACTACAGCTAGAAAAACTTAACCCGAGGTGTACTCTTTTTCCCTACAAGGGTTTTTTAATGAGACACCCGGTTAAGTAGGACACCCGACCTCGTCAAAGGGTAAAACCTCTGTAAATATTCTTTCTTTTTTTTTACTAATCAAATTTCTCTATTTTCTTTTCTTCTTCCTCATGATGAAGCAAATCCTAGAAAGTACCCCACCAAGGCGCATTAATTTATGCTCGGCAAAACGCAAAAAATCATTTGCCAAGAGACCATACAAGGTCGGCAAAGATAAAGCGACGAGGTTCAAATTAATGTGAGAAGTTATAAAGTAACTCTGAAAAGGCTCAAAAAGCCAAGCAAAAAGAGATTACAAAAATAACTTAAAAGGGCCGACCAACGACAAAATCGGACCCAACGAAAACGAGGTACTCGAGCGCCCGAGGTCCGAGAAAAAAAAAACTCGGACCCAAGAAAGAAGCCTTAAAACGGCAAGAACCAAGATTTCGAAAAACGCTTACTAAAAAGTTGCTTTACAAAAGCAACTAAAAAGTACAAGTGAAAGAACGAAATCGAAGGAAGCCTCGACAACGCTTACTAAAAAGTTGCTTTACAAAAGCAACTAAAAAGTACAAGCGAAAAGAACGAAATCAAAAGAAGTTTCAAAACGCTAGCTAAAAAGTTGTTATCCGAAAACAACTAAAAAGCACAAAAGCGGAAACAAAAAGTCAAAACGCTAGCTAAAAAGTTGTTATCCGAAAACAACTAAAAAGCACAAAAGCGGAAACAAAAAGTCAAAACGCTAGCTAAAAAGTTGTTATCCGAAAACAACTAAAAAGCACAAAATCGGAAACAAAAAGTCAAAACGCTAGCTAAAAAGTTGTTATCCGAAAACAACTAAAAAGCACAAAAGCGGAAACAAAAGGTCAAAACGCGAACAAAAACACCGCATAAAAAGCTAAAAAGTTACTACAAAGTAGCTAAAAGCAAAAAGGTGTTCAAAGCAGAAACCATCCAAAAGACAAAAGAGCCCACAGGCCGGGCACAAAACCAGAATAAAAAGATTACAGAGGATCAAGGTCCTTCCCGGACTCCACATCAACAGAAGGCTGCGGAGCAAACATAGAAATCGGGACAGCATCGACGGCCACGTCCTCCCGATTCGAAACCCCCACACCAGATCCATCCCCGACCAAAGGTGAAGTCGGGTTCTCAACAGGAACTCCGGGGTCGGACATCGGAACTTCATCCTCGGCAGGAGCAGGAACAATCTTTCCCTCCACGACAACGTTATCCGTACTAAATAAGCTCAGATCCAGGTCGGGAGCAAGAACCCGGACCTGAGCCTTCAAGTTCTCAAACATAGCATCCATACCCTTAGCCACGTGACCCTCTAGCTCATAAAAATCATCCCGAGCAGATTGCAACTTCTCCTTCATCTCCACAAGCTCAGCATATAGCTTGGTATAATTCTCTGTAGCCACCTTCGCCATCTCCTCAGATGTCTTCGCTGCCGCCACAGCCGCGGTAGCCTTAGTCTTCTCTTTCTCCAAGGAGGCCTCCAGCTCAGTAATCCTGGCAGCCTTCAGTTAACTAATCTTATCGAGCTCGGACTGAGCCTTCTCAAGTCGGGAGCTGGTCGCCCCAAGGGGGGATTTCTTGAACTCCCGGGCAATAGCGGCATGAAGACTAGCCATCCGGACACAGCTCCGCGCCATATACTGAAAATGATGCTCCATAGAAACATCATCAGTGGAAATAAAGGTCTGAGGGAGAATATGCTGCTCAATCCAACCAAGAGCGTCAAAGTCCTTATCATTGAAACCGGCAAGCTCTTGAGAGGTCTTCTGCTTCTTGAGAGGAGGACCCGAGAACGGAGGAGGAGAAGAGGTAGCAGGCCCAGAGGTCGGAGGGTCCTGACTTATAGCTCGGAACTGGGGAGTCGGAATAGTCTTCGACCGAGTCTGAACACCTATAGTAGTCTTCTGCGGAGAAGATTGGGCAGAAGCATCCCCGGCCTCGAGATTTCGAGCAGCCACCGACTTCTTCGTCCGACGAAGAAACTTCATGGAATCCACCTGAGAAGACATCTCTGCAGAAATAAAAAGGAAAAAAGATCACCACAACAGAAATTCCACCAAAACAAAACCCAAATACTAAGAAGGATAAATCTCAAAGAGGTCGGGAACTACCTAACTCGGAACGGAGAAGGCTTGGATCTCCCAACATTTTCTTCGTGTCCAAGTGAGGTGCCCGACCCCATAAACTGCTCACCACACCCACAAAGGCCTGCTCCACCTCATCTAGACTCTCAAAAGTATACTTAACAGACACTATATTCTCCTGCCAACAAAGAGGAAAAGAAGGCTCCCCACTCTCATCTAGAAAGAAAGGTCGGACGTCTCCAACAGCCCGGACCTTGAAATAAAAGTTCTTAAAATCGTGAAAAGACTCATCATACAGGGTACAGAACTTCCTCCCCTGGTTAGCCCTAAAAGAGACCCAAGACACCTTCCCTCCGCCCGACCCCGGCTTCGTCAACACAAACAAATAGGAAAAAAGGGAAATAGAGGGAGAGACACCCAGAAACTGACACAAAAGTTGAAACAGCTTTAAAAACGCCCAAGAATTCGGATGGAGCTGCGTAGGGGCGAGGTTACAAGACCACAACACCTCGGACTCCAGGTCGGTAAAAGGAAGTCGGACATTCAGCTTAGAGAAGAAAACAGTCATAAGCATAAAAGAAGAGCTTCTCGGAACTATCTAAAGGCGGAAAGCACACTCTCTCCTCAGAATCCAGGGCTACTAATTCATAATCCCTCTCAGACTCTCTATCTTCACATATGCTACATTGCCTACGGAACCTAGCTAAATACTCAGAATCTACCACAGAAGGAACTCTTAGGGGAACGGGATCTACCCAACCAAGACCACTCGGAATCTTGGTCGACATCGCCTGAAGAACCTTTCGAGACATAAAAATCTTGCCTACAAAGAAGAATACAAAACAGCAAGCAAAAATCACATAAAAGCGGACAGTAAAAACCCATTCAGCAAAACCCAAAGCCAGAGAACAAAAAAAGAGCCCCCCCATATACAACAGCGGCGGCGCCTCTTTTTGGGGCAACCCAGGCATAGAGAAAAAGAAACAAACAAAGAGCCACACAAAAGAAACAGAAGCATATGTGCACAAGAAAAAAGAGATGGGAACAAACCTGGAAGAAGGAAACAAGGACGACGAGCTCCGAAACAAGAAGAACGGAACGGCGGCGCAGAGGAAACCTCAGGAAAAGCACGCGGAAAAACTCGGAGAAGAAGAGCAAAGAGAAAGAGGCAATATTCGAAAAAAGGAAATGGCGAAAACTCAGAAAACAAAGAAGGAAACAGAAACAAACGAAGAAAAGGAGGAAAGGGGCAAATAAATAATGCCTTCACAAAGAGCCCGAACGGAAATCGAGGAGAAACGGTAAAAAGCAATAAATGCTGAAAACGGCCATTTTTGAATTTTGAAAAAACTACTATGCCCGAGCTCGACCTCTCAAAGAACGAACTCGGGCAGGGGCACTGTTCATACCCTGACCGAGCTCTCCAAACCCAGCAAGTTCATAAGAAAGTCCGACCTCATCCCAAGGCCCACGTCTGAGGTCGGACCTCTGCCAATAAAGCCAAAGAAGGCCCATCAAAAGGAACGAAGCCCAAAACCTAAAGGCCGAAAAGGCCTAGGAAAGGCGGTTCCACAAAGATAGAGATAAAACTCCCAAAAGATAAGATAAGATAAAGAATATCTTATCCAGGGAAGATCACGGCCAACTACTATAAATACACTGGAGCACCCAGGTATAACTCATACTCTAATTCTACTCAATATCTGCTTGGACCCATGCTAACTTAAGCATCGGAGTGTCATTGCAGGTACAACCACCAACCACTCCACATATCAAGCTCGGGTCCCTGACCCCACCTCGGGCCTCACCAAGACGACCGAGCTACTCGTTTCAGGTAACCCTTGGAACACTTTCCTTTTGTGCCTTCCAAGTGTTTGTCAAAATGCTTGGTTGGATTTTAGAGTAGAACTTTATGCTCTTGGCTTGGAATGGTAACTTAGGACTTCTTGAGTTGCTAATGTCCAAGTAATTGATGATTGTGATCCATTGACTCTAGTTCTCACTAATTGAATTAGTTGAGAGTTAGGACTTATAGACTAGGATTGATATAGCTCATTTGACTTTCCTTTACTACTAGTTAAAGGATGATTTAATGGGATTGATCCTTGCCAATTCTCATGTTGTGGTTAGTGATTAGGATAGAGATCCTTGACCAACAACCCTTGCCAAGACCTTTTTAGCCATTAGTTTACTTCATTGCCATTTATCTTTCATGTCTCTTATCAAAACCCCAAAACATACTCCATAAGCAATAACAAGACACTTTATTGCGATTCCTAGGGAGAACGACCCGAGGATTAAATTCTTTGGTTTATAATTTTAGGGATTGGTACTTGTGACAAGCAAAACTTTTGTATGAAAGGATTATTGTTGGTTTAGAAACTATACTTGCAACGAGATTTCAATTGTGAAATTCTAAACCGTCAAAAATCCGCTCATCAAACTACACATAAACTATTTTATTCTGCATCAATTTTTTATTATGTGCGATGCTTCGTTGAGTTCATTCTACTTGCGTGATAACCCGTGCAATGCATAGAATTCATGTAATTTAAAGATTTTCAAAAAAAATACTAAGATATAACTAAAATATATTCTATAAAAATACGTATGTTGTATTAAATTTCAATAATAACAAAATTATCACTACATTAAAATAAAGTAATAGAATATATCAATTATTCAATATGTCAATGAATGCTATAACATGTTTTTTAAGATAATAAAATATAATAAAAATTGTTAGACACTAAAAATAGAAAGTCCAATAGAGATGTAATTTACTATTATGTATAATCTTGAAAACATAGATTGTCAAGATACCTATTGATAGGAAAACAAAATATTTACAACACATATAAACTTATCCATTAATTAGAAAACAAAATATGTACAAAACAGTTTAACATATAGTTCAAAATATCTATCAAATAGAGTAATACGTAGGAGGCCTTTTTTATAAGGTCTAAGATCGTTCAATCGACAACTCTATCTGGCGGTTATGTAGGGAGTAGAGTTTCAAGGTAATCTTGTCCCCTTCCTTTAAATTGTATACTCTACAACACTCATTTCACTTGACCCCAAACTTCCATTCTCCATCTCTTCCTCCACTTTTTAGTAAGTGGAAAAAGAATACATTCTTTTGTACATTGGAATGTGGACCAGTAATCGTCCAAACCGAACTATCTTCAGAGAGTTTAAGATATGCAGCAAATTTCGAAGGCAGATACAACAATGAATAATTCATAGTTAAGGTAAATAGAGTATTTTCATATACAATGAATAACAGATTTAGGAAGAATATTTAATAAGTTTGCAAGAAAAAAAAGAAATCACTCTTTTGAGATCAACGTGCCAGTCTAGATTGACTCAGATCCGAATCTATGATGGTCTTCTGATATTAAACATCTAGAGTATATCTGATTCAAGATATTTTAAACTTGTTAGTCACCACATTAAAAGATATCGAACTGTACCATGATATTAAAATCCAAAACATAAGAAAAAAAGTTACATTTAGCATTACCCGTGGTTAAACAATTCGCTTGTCTCATTACTTTGTTCACTGACCTCCATTGATGAACGGCTTGCATCACACAAATCTATGGGATTATGAGGATCATCCCCTTCTATTGTCCCATCTTCATCATCGTTTTCACCACCGTCTGATGAGAACTCATCATCAAATGGTTCAGACCCAGACAAAACCATCACAATAGGTGATGAGGGTTCACCAATCATGGTATACTTTATGTGGAACACTCTCTATACGTTATCAAGTGTCTCTGGGTCTATTAGCTCAGGCACATATGAGTCCGGATCAAGGTGAATCCGCATGGGCTAGTTCATGTGATTCCACAATGAAATAAAAAAGATTCCGAAAATGACATAGCTAAATTGCACAGATGCCCCTCTATTGATAAAATAGAAAGATCCAATCTGTTCAAATGAGGTGTTATTTATAAGCAACTGATCATTGTTTCTTCTCATCAACTCCGTACTAAGCAATTATCGAGCTCATCAATGACATAGAACATTGTCCCTAATTCTTCTCCATGAGTTAAAACAAAAGTTGGAGGAAGAGCTTTCTCACCCTATACTCGATTTTATTTCTAAAGTTAATTCATGTATAACAAAGCATGGTAAAATTGCATCACATAATATTACATAATCATTTAGCAAAGAGAGGTATATATACATTTAAATCTACCATTATTACCTACTGAGCAAGACAAGAGAATAATAATCACCTAAATGAAATGGCATTATAATCAACATCACAAAAATAGGTAACTAAGTAAGAAACAGATATTAGGTGTTTTTTAATGTCCAGAAAAAAAATACTAAAGTTTTGAAAGGAACACTGAAAGAGAAATTGTTGTTATCTTGATGCATTGTGAAAGCAAAATATTCTACGTAAACATCCAATCATGTTTTCCCTTATCAATAAATGCTGGATTTTCAAAGTCACTATCATTATATGTATGATTAGTAAACATTGTATTTATTTATTTTGAATGTACATTGATAACTTATCAAAATTAATCTTTTATAAGACTCTCACAAGTGTATTAGAGTTGTTGTAGTCTACACATATTTTGGATTAAAAAGATCAGGAACTCAGAGTTAGCCAATCAAAGTTATCTAATACGCAAAAGAAACTAACAAGAGGAGGAAAATAGAAAAGACCACTAACTGAATATAAATTAAAAACAAAGCATTCGAAGTTAAAAAATTTAACCCACCTCTTTAATGGGTTAACATGAATGATATAATATTGCATAATATATTTGGTTACCTGCCCCTTGAAAAGGCAAAATCTGAAAATCTGTTGTTTTCTATTGGGCCAATATTCTTGGGTTGCTAAAAACCTCCTATTAGAACATAATGGTATCATTAGAGGTTAAGACTGAGACTTTTAAGCAAGAAACCAAGTAACTAAGTATACCTAAAAAAAGTAACAAATTAATGAACATTATAAACTGTTACCAAAAGTTTTATCCCTCACTAAAGTGCAATAAACCATTTTAAAAAATTACTATACAACATATTTTAGAGATTATGAAAATTTATGAAATGTGGTCAAGATATAAATGAAAAGACAATAAAATTAAATTACAACATGAAAAATATCAGAGAAAGAATTTAAAAAAAATTATAGATGGCATGGCATAACTTTGAAATTTAACTAACATTAAAATTTTCACAATTTAATGTGAAATATATTGAATAGAAAGGTAGATCATACTTCAATGAATTGAAAATTCAACAAAGAAAAGAAACCTAAATATCAACTTAATAAATACAATTACATAGATTGATGCTTTCCAGAAATTTATTTTAAAAACTAAGGGGGAGATATTAACCATAATAACATAATCCAGACATTGAATAGATCAAGTTAAGCCTATGTTTCAGGAGTTGTTCTAATGCTGACTGCATGAGAACAAAATTCCAGTGTAAACTGTTTTTTCATCTATGAATAGGTGTAACGTAAAAATTGCTTTTAAAGGATAGAGAGAGAAACTTAATGATGTTGTTCTTGAACCAATTTTTCCTTCTGTTTTTTCAATTGATTCATGGCCGTTATTTTTTTTTCTAAAAAAAAGAAGCATATGCAACATAAAACCAAAAAAAAATTTCCGATGAGAAAACCAAATTGAATATGAGGCACAGCTAAAATTGTTGAAAGTCACGGATTTTCTACTAATGTTCAGCACCATACCTGTTTGGATCTTCTCTATCTGCATGCATCGCCATTCAACCTTATGAGATAGATAGACTTTGTATAAAGATTCGAGAATAAACAAAAGATCTTGTCTCTTACTACAAAACAGAGTATTATGATAAAGTAAACCTTAATAGAAGATTTCAATAGATTCAAGAAAAACAAGTAATGAAATTGAATCTGGAAACATAAAAAAAATAATTAGGATTTCAGCAAAACAAAACCTGGAATAAGGAACAGCAAGCGTTGATGAACACTCGCCAGCAATTGGAAGGCAAATGCACGGATCACTATCAGAGAGGGAAAGAGCAAGAGAAAGGCTAAGAATCGGGAGGTTATTGTAAGAACCGCAACTAATCAACCGGTTAATTAAGTGATTATATTGCCCAAATTAAATTCCGAAAAGTTAGAGTGAGAATTTGAGGATTTAAATGTGATTTTTGAACTCAGTGGGTTTTTCTGAGACAGAAAAAGTGTCTTCTGTGAAAAACCGTAAAAAATTGCGAACCGGTTCAAGTCTACCCGATGCTGCGTGAGAAAAAGTGGAATCAGTCAAAAATCATAGAAAAACATTAGAAATGGAAAACCGGGAGTTAATTTTAAAGGTTTAGCCCGAAGTTGGGTCAAATAGGCTAAAAACGCTAACGGGTCGGACCGGGCCCAAGTTTGGCCCAAGCCCAACATATATAAGGTTCATTTAATGAATCAATCAGCACAAACCACACTCAAACACACACCCCCAGCTGAAAGAGATGGGGAAGAAGAGAACCCTCGAGCACTATTCACTATCATCTTCTCAAGCTCATATCTTGAGCTACAGAGCTCCGATCGCCGCACGGTTTACGGCTATGCATTCCTTGTGGAGAGCTCTACAAAACCCAAATAAAAAACTCGTAAGAAAATCTCGAATCTTTCTCAGTTATTCTCCTCAAAATTTCGAGTTTTAGGGTTTTGATTAAGTGAGAATTTGTGTTTTTTGGGGGTTTAGGTTCACTCTAATCCTTGCTTAGCATTGGGTTTTGGCTTCCAAAGCTATTGGGAAAGGTAAGAGCTCTTGAACCTTGCTGAGTTTATGTTTATATTGAGCTCTAGGTTGATATGTGGTGATTTATATGTATATAGCTTGATATTGTGAGTTTGGCGCTTGTTGGTGATTATTGGAGTTACATTGGTGGTTGGATTGTGGTTGAAAGCTCATTTGGTGCTCAATTTTGAGTTTTAGACATATTGGGAACCAGTCAAGGTATGATTCTGGTTTCCTCTATGTAGTGTGATTCACGTTTGAGAGCACTACCAAGTTTTTGGCACCATTGTTGATGATCACAATTTTGTGCACCAAGTTTTTGGCGCCGTTGCCGGGGATTGTTCGAGTTTGGACAACTGACGGTTCATCTTGTTGCTCAGATTAGGTAATTTTCTTTTTATTTTCTTTTCAAAAAGTTTTCAAAAATATTTTTCAAAATTTTTCCCTTTATTTTCGAAAATTATTCCAAATTTTTTAAGAATGAATTCTCGAGTTTCATAGTAACATGTTGAAGCCTGACTGGCTGTAAAGCCATATCCAAATCCTTTTGGATTGAGGCTTCCACTTGTCAACATAACGGGTATGTATACGGAGTTGGATGAAATATCAGCTGTTGCATGCTTGATTTATATCTTCTAAAGCTAGCTGGCTATTAAGCCATGGCCAACCCTTAGATTGGAGCTTTAGACTAACATTGAAAGATTCCTGGAATTCTTATTAAAATTTTTGAATCTCTTAATTTCTTTTCCTATATGTTTTTTTCGAAAAAAATAAAGGAAAATACAAAAAAATCATAAAATCATAAAAAACCAAAAATATTTTGTGATTCTTGTTTGAGTCTTGGGTCATGTTTTAAGTTTGGTGTCAATTGCATGCTTTAAAAATATTTCTTGCATTTTTCGAAAATTCATGCATTCATAGTGTTCTTCATGATCTTCAAGTTGTTCTTGGTAAGTCTTCTTGTTTGATCTTGATGTTTTCTTGTTTTGTGTCTTTTATTGTTTTTCATGTGTATCTTTGCATTCATATTGTCTAAGCATTAAAGATTTCTAAGTTTGGTGTCTTGCATGTTTTCTTTGCATAAAATTTTTTTCAAAAATATGTTCTTGATGTTCATCATGATCTTCAAAGTGTTCTTGGTGTTCATTTTGACATTCATAGTGTTCTTGCATGCATCATTGGTTTTGATCCAAAATTTTCATGTTTTGGGTCATATTTGTGTTTTTCTCTCTCATCATTAAAAATTCAAAAATAAAAAAAATATCTTTTCCTTTTCTCTCTCAACATTTCAAAAATTTGGGTTGACTTAGTCAAAAATTTTCAAAATTAGTTGTTTCTTGTAAGTCAAGTCAAATTTTCAAATTCTAAAAATCTTATCTTATTAAAACTTTTTCAAAAATCAAATCTTTTTCATTTTTATTTAATTTTCGAAAATCTAATGTTTTAAAATATTTTTCAAAAATCTTTTTCTTAGTTTTATCTTTATTTTCAAAAATTATGCTAACAATTAATATGATTGATTCAAAAATTTGAAGTTTGTTACTTTCTTGTTAAGAAAGGTTCAATCTTTAAATTCTAGAATCATATCTTTTAGTTTCTTGTTAGTTAAGTAATTAATTTTAATTTTAAAAATTAAATCTTTTCTAACCGTATCTTTTGAATCATATCTTTTCATTTTATCTTTTATATCATATTTTTTTTCAAAATTTTATCTTTTTTCAAAAATTTGATTTTAAAATATCTTTTCTAACTTCTTATCTTCTTATCTTTTCAAATCTTTTTCAACTAACTTTTTGACTTTTTGTTTGTGATGACAAGTCATCATATACCCATTTTTCAAGCTAATTTCACTTGTTTTGTTAGCATTTATGCACTTTCTTGCATCCTAAGTAAGTGATTTGGAGTGATAATGCATAAATTCTCTAAATCAAGCAACCACCATGAAATTAATGTTAAATCATGAGGTTTAAGCTAATTTTAATTGAATTTTAATTGATTTATAAGCCTCTTGAATTTAGTGATACTTTGAGTGGTTGTTTTGGTTTATTATAGGTGAAGAAAAGAAAAGAAAAGGAAAAGCGTGGCCTAAGAAGTGTAGCCCAAGGAAAGGAAAGTGTGGCAAAAGAGAGAAGAAGCGTGCCGCATGCAAAGGGGGAGGCAACATTGCCCTCCACAAGGGCACACTGCCCTCTAGGAGGGCAACATAAGAGAACCAAGAAGAGAAGGCAACTTTGCCCTGCCCACTACAAGGGCAGAGCACAAAATGTGCCTTGAGACCAAGAGGAAGAGAACCTTGTCCTGCCCTTGTGGAGGGCAGTATCGGGCTCTCCAAGGAAAGAAATCAAAGGAAAAATGCCTATGATGCATGCTACAAGGATCGAACAAGGAACCATGAGGAAGCTAGGACTTAAGGATGAGTGCCGTGCCAAGAAACCAAGGAAATTATTGTAGCGTGTGCTTCCTCCGTGTTTCGAACACGGGACAAGCAATGTGAGAACTCTGCCCTGCCCTTGGCGCGGGCAGGGCAGCATTTGGATTGGCGCACGATCCTGGCGCATCACGCACGATCCTGGCGGACCAACTCTCGTCCCTGGCAGCATCTGGCGCATCAACTCTCGTCCCTGGCAGCATCTGGCAGCACCAAAATTTCCTGCCCTGCCCTCTGCGAGGGCAGGGCAGCATCCCATACACCAAGGAAAATTTCTGGCGCACCAATTTCTGAGTCTGGCGCACCAACTTTGGATTCTGGCAGCACCATGGCACATTCTGGCGCACCAACCTTTCCTGCCCTGCCCTTGGCGCGGGCAGGGCAGCATTCCAAGCACCTTGCGCACCAAGAAGCAAATTCTGCGCACCACGCCGTACCAATCTCATGCACCAAGCACCAATTTTCTGCCCTGCCCTCCACAAGGGGAGGGCAGCCTCCTGGGAGTGACTCTTAATGGGCCAAAAATTCAAATTAAAAATCCATTTGAATTCATTTCTTCACCAAATCAAAAGCCCATCCAAATCCCAAAATCCAAGAATAGAAAGTGTATAAATAGAAACTAGTTTGATGTAATTAGAACTTTTACTTGACCTTCTCACCTTTACTTTCAATTTTACTTTTACTTTCACCTTTCTTTTGAGCTTGGAATTTCTTGTAATTGTTCTTGAGAGACTTGACCGAGCACTCAGAGGATTATGGGAGAATTGACTGATCTCCTTCCTCATTCTTACTTGGGCAATTCTACTCTTGTGTTTCTGAGTTTTGGGTGTGAGAAATTGAGGAAATTCTGTCTCAATTCCCATTCAAATTCTCTTCAATTCTCTTTCTGCATAATTGAATCCATTTACATTTTCTTTACTGCTTTCTCTTCTAATTCTTGTCAATTGCTTTGTTAACTTGGATCTAGGAAGGCAAATAGAGATCTAGGCTCTGCTACCTAGTCTCTTGAGACCTGAGACCCAATTTTACTTTTGGTTCTTCTGTGAACCTCTGCTGCACTTTATTTCCTTTCTGTTTGAATGCTTATTGCTTCTGATTCAATTTTTGCTCTCTTAATTGTTGCAATTTACTTTCTCTTGGTTTAGATCCTGCAATCCCAGTCCTCAATTCCCTTTTATATTCAAGCCATTTATCTTTCTTGCCATTTAAGTTACTGTAATTTATGTTTCTTGCACTTTAAGTTTCAGTCATTTACTTTCTTGTTCTTTAAGTTTCTGCAAATTTACTTTCCTGTTCTTTAATTTACTGCACTTCTCCCTTCCCCATTTACATTTACCGTCATTTATTTCTTGTTAAACACAAATCACTCAACCAAAACTTGATTCGCTTGACTAAATCACCCACTAAACTAAAATTGCTCAATCCTTCAATCCCTGTGGGATCGACCTCACTCATGTGAGTTATTATTACTTGATGCGACCCGGTACACTTGCCGGTGAGTTTTGTGTTGGATCGTTTTCCACACATCAAGTTTTTGGCGCCGTTGCCGGGGATTGAAATAGATTGACAATGATTAAGTGAAGTGGAGGTCTAGATTAAGCATTTTTCTTTTCTGTTATCCTAATTCTTACTAACACACTAACTGTTTGAGTTTTTGCTTAAACTAACTAAACCTTCATTCTAGCTATAGATTGAAGTTTCATTGGCTTTCTGAGTTTGTGTGTTTATTGTTGTGTGTTTGTATGTCAGGTATAGGAAGATCTTCCCCTATCATCTCTGAAATTGATCAAAAGACTCTTCGGAGAATAAGAAGAGCTGAAAGAGGGAAGAACGTTGTTGGAGAAGAAGAATCTGAGGAGGAATTCCAAGACATGGAAGGAGATACCAATCAACCAGGAGAAGGAGCCAACAATAATCAACAACAGAGAAGAGTCTTGGCTTCATACACATTTGCAAATGCTAGGCATTGTGGGAGTAGCATTCTTCCTCCCAATGTCAACGCAAACAATTTTGAACTCAAGCCACAACTCATCACTCTGGTTCAAAATAATTGTTCTTTTGGAGGAGGGCCTTTGGAGGATCCAAATCAACATCTGTCTACTTTCTTGAGAATCTGTGACACAGTGAAAACAAATGGTGTACCTCCTGATAGCTACAAGTTGTTGCTCTTCCCATTCTCTCTCAGAGATAAAGCCACTCAATGGCTAGAGACCTTTCCAAAAGAAAGCATCAACACTTGGGATGACTTGGTGAGCAAGTTTCTTGCTAAATTTTATCCACCTCAAAGAATCCTAAGGTTGAAGACTGAGGTTCAAACGTTCACTCAATTAGAGGCCGAGAACTTATATGAAGCATGGGAAAGATATAAGGCTCTATTGAGGAAATGTCCACCAGAGATGTTCACTGAGTGGGACAAGTTGCAAAACTTCTATGAGGGACTCACTCTTAAAGCTCAAGAAGCTCTTGATCACTCTGCCGGAGGCTCATTACAACTCATGAAAACCACAGAGGAAGCTCAAAACCTTATTGATATGGTGGCCAACAACCAATATTTCTTTGCTCATCAAAGACAACGCCAACCATCACAGAGAAGAGGAGTAATGGAGTTGGAAGGAGTTGATTCAATTTTAGCTCAAAACAAGATGATGCAGCAGCAGATTCAACAACAGTTTGAGCAAATGGCCAAAAGAATTGATGGCTTGCAAGTGGCAGCAGTGAGCACCACAAGCCAACCACCAACCACTTGGGTGCAAAATGAAGAAACTCAAGAAGAGCAACAACAAGAGCAAGTCCAATACATGCACAACCAAAATCCTGGAACAAATGAATTCTATGGTGATACTTACAATCCATCTTGGAAGAACCATCCCAACCTCAGATGGGGAGACAACCATAATCAAAACCAACAACCATGGCATAGAAACACAGGACAGAACAATTGGAAAAACACAAACCACAACCCCCAGCCAAACACTAACCAAAACTCATACAGAAAACCACAAAACAACTACCCAAATTCTAACCAATACCCACCCAATAACCACCCAACTAACCAAAACACTTATCTTCATCCATCAACACCCCAAAATCAACCCATCTCACAAGACTCACAGAGAATCACCAATCTAGAGCTGCTCATGGAGAAACTGATGAAGAACCAAGAATTGACAACAAAGAACCAAGAAGCCTCCATGAAGAACCTAGAGAGGCAGATTGGACAAATCTCCAAGAAGATTTCTGTTGAAAAACCATCAAGTTCACTACCTAGTGACACCATTCCCAACCCAAAGGAAGAATGCAAGGTAGTGCAACTAAGAAGTGGAAAGATGTTAGTGGATGGTAACCAAGGAGCAACAAAGAAGCTTATGGAGAATGACACTAAACCAACAAAGAATGATGAAGCCATCAGGACATAATGACCAAGAATGTCCCAGGAGAACCCACAGAAGAGAACAACAAACCACAGAATTTGAAGAAAGGAAAGCAAATCATGGAAGAACCAATTCCAAAACAGCATCAAGTGGAGAAGAGCTCAACACCACCACTGCGTTATCCACAGAGATTTCACAAGGAAACAAAGGATCAGCACTTCCAAAAATTTCTTGAGACTTTCAAGAAGCTGGAAATTAACATACCTTTAGCTGAAGCATTAGAGCAAATGCCTCTGTATGCCAAGTTTCTAAAGGAACTCATCAACAAGAAGAGATAGTGGAATGAAAAGGAGACTGTAATGCTCAGTGAAGAATGCAGTGCACTCATTAAAAAGGGACTTCCTCCCAAGCTTGAAGACCCTGGAGGTTTCTTCTTACCATGCACTATTAGAAACCTGTTCATTAACAAGGGGATGTGCGATCTAGGAGCAAGCATAAATCTAATCCCATATTCTCTAGTGAAAAAGCTTGGCATAGAGGAGGTGAAACCAACACAGATGTCTTTGGAATTGGTGGACCAATCAGTAGTATATCCTAAGGGGCTGATTGAGAACCTTTTAGTTAAGGTTGGCAAGTTCATCTATCCGGCAGATTTTGTGATCCTGAATTCTTCAGAACATGGAAATAACTCCATAATACTTGGTCGACCATTTTTGGCCACTGCTAGAGCCATTGTGGACATAGAGCAGGGAGAGTTAACCCTCAGGATGCATGAGGAGAGCATCATCCTGAAAGTCTTCCCAGAATTACAAAGGGATGAAGAAACAAGCAAAATGAGTGATGATCTCCTTCCAAAGCAATCAACTGAAAAGGAAGTAGAACAGAAAAACAAACAGATGTAAGAAGAAAGAGGGGTTCACAAGGAAGCAAGGGTGATCAGCAAGAAGGAAGGTATCACAACTCAAGTAACTGTCAAGAAAGAAAGATCAACAAGAAGGAAAAAGATGAAGAGCAAGAAAAAGGCTCACAAAGGGTGGAAGAACAAGAAAATCCCAACTGAAGGATTTTCTAAAGGTGATGAGGTGCAATTAGTATATCAACAGCAGGGAGCAGAAGATTATTACACTGTCAACCAAATACTTTCTCTTGAGCATATGGAAATTGAACATCAAGGCACACAGAGAAAGCTGACAGTGAGAGGTGACAAGTTGAGACATCACCAATATCAACCACCCTAAAGGGAGGTCAATGTCAAGCTAATGACAATAAAAGAGCGCTTCATGGGAGGCAACCCATGGTTTAAGATTTCTGTCTTCTCTTTTATTTAATAAGCTATGATTCCTCTGAATATGATTTTGAATTTTCATGCCTGGTAAATGCATATATCATTATGAAGCACATGGCAAACTTCTAAGTTTGGTGTACCTTAAGGCACACCCAAGTTCATTGTTCAAAGAAGAGGATTATTCTTAGAACATATGCATAATTCTTTTGATAAAGCATGTGACCAAACACTAAGTTTGGTGTCTGCATGTGCAACAATGTTCAGAGGATCATTTTCCAATCATGGACTCAAAACCATACAGATAAGGGATCATACATCAATTTTTTTTAAAAAATGCATCAATTGTGAGAACGGTTTGCATTGTTAAGCCATCCCCTCAATAAAAGATAAGTTTGGTGTTCACCAACTTTTAACATTTTATTTAGGGACACAATTGATCACAAAAAATTTTTTACTATTAAGCAAACCAAAACAATTTATTTTATTCTTGCAAATAGATTGCCAACGATTATATTTATGATCTAAGGCTGATTGCTTTGATTTATGCAGGAGAAAAAGGATAAGACAAACTCAAGGAGGGGCCACGGCTAGGAGAAGCTATGTGAGGGAGGTCACATGTGCCTAGGAGAACGCGCTCATGGGGAACAAAATTTGCATGCATGCAACATTGAACACCGAGGTACATGCAGCCAATGGAAGAAGGATCCTTGTCAAAGCCTCAACAACACATGCAAGCCGTCCATCTCATGCATTCCTTGAATGAGCAAACCAATCTCAGCCCTTCATGAACACTAACGGTTCCTTCTTCATTCATTCATTATGGTTTTGTTGGAAGGCTTAAAGAATTCACCTATAAGTAGCCGTTGGCACCAACACGGTCTACATATTCTCATTCAAGCCACTTTCATATGAAAACCATACTCTCTTCCACTTCCAAAACCAACATAATTCCCTTACCTCACACATCAAAACCGAACCAAAAATTCACCCCAAACACAACACATATTTCTTCTACTCTCACTACCTCTTTCTTTTCACTTCAATTTTAATGGCCTCCTCAAGCTCAAAAAGAAGGCCGGGAAAAGAACCTATGGTGACCGAACCTCCATCATTTGATGCAAGCAAGTTTAGATCCCAATTCCATGAAGGGAGATATCATAGGTTCATGGAGGCAAAGAATGTCATCTATGAGAAAGGCCTTGATTTGAGGGAAGGAAAATACCCCATTATGAGGCAAATTACTAGAGAAAGAAGGTGGGAACTCTTGTGTGCTCCTCTGACTGACATTAGTGCAGTAATGATCAGGGAGTTCTATGCAAATGCTGCAAAAGAAAACAAAAATAGTGCTCCCTACACAGGCTATGTCAGAGGGGTTGAAGTGAGTTTTAGCCCAGCTGCTATCACAAGAGCCCTCAAGTTGAGAACCATAACCTATCCAGAGCCTAGTTATGAGGCTAGAATGCAAATGAAAAATAATCCTGATGAGATCCTGCAGGGGTTATGCATGGAAAATACAGATTGGAAAAGAGATTCAAAGGGAATTCCAAGTCACATAAGGAGGATAAATCTTACTCCTGTGGCTAAGGGATGGTATGAAATAGTGAGGAGATCTATCCTTCCTACTGGAAACGCCTCTTGGGTCACAATCAAACGAGCACTCTTGACATACTGCATCTTGCATGGAGGTGAGATCAATCTTGCACAACTCATAGCCGACAGTATTCAAGAAATGGCCGATAGCACAAGCAAATCAAAAGGTCTTGGACATCCAAGCACCATCCAAAGGCTATGTGACAGAGCTAACGTACTCTTTGAAGATGAGGACACAACAAAAGTGAAGAAAGGGAAATGGATTACCAAGAAGAGCATGGAGGGAACAAATGAAGAAGAAGACCAAGAAGGGGTAGTAGCTCCTAGACAAAGGAGATCACAAAGAGAGGAAGGACGAAATCAAGCTTATGATGCCATAGATATGAGCCAATTACAAAGATCAATTGAAGAATTATCTCAGCAACTCATGCAGGCTCAACAAGGTCAAAATCAACTCATGCAGGCCCAACAAGGCCAAAATCAGGAGGGCCAAGTGAAATATCTAGAGCCCCATCCTGAATTCATGGAGCAATTCTTGAAAGAAAAAGAAGAACGAGAAGCTTGGCAGCATCAAATGGAGGAAAAACAAGAGAAATGGCAGCAACAAATGATGACTCAGCAGCAAGAATTTCAAGCACAGATTCTTGAAGGGCAAAAAGAGCAATACAAAGAATTCAAAGAATCATATGATAAGCTGTATTTTAGTCAAGCTAAAGCAGAGGAATATAGTCACAACCTGTATCAATGGAAGAATGTTCATCATACCATGGGAGAAGTTAGACACGTACAAAGAATGGAGTATGATGAAAACATGCAAGCAAGGTTGGAGTACTTGACCCACAATTTGCCAACACTCAATCCTGAGATCAAGCCATTTGAACAATGCCCTGAATTCTTAGCCAAGCAACAAGCAAAATCTCATCAATACACTGAGTCAACCTTTAACAGATTGGAAGATTTTGGGCTCAAAGGACTCTTAGATTCTGTTTGGGGTAGAAGATGTCCCGGTGAAGAGATCCGAGATTACTCCAAGACAGGGAAGAGAAAGAAGAAGAAGGGAGAATCAAGCAGCAGCCATGACCATTAGAAGGTGGCAAAGTTCTTTCATACTTCCTCTTTCATGTCTCTAATAAGGAGATGCATGTCTGAAACATGATATGCCTCCATCATTTATTTCTTTTACTTTATGCATTTTCTGTTCTTTGCTTTTCATTTTAGTTAGTTAATAAATAGCTAGAAAAATGCTAAACCTGCAGAATGCTTGTTATCCATCACTTAGCTTGAAAATTGTTTTGTTTCCCATATGCTTAAATAAAAGAGTTTGGTTTGAATTGAAAAGTAAAATATCCAATGTTGCATAAGTATGAATGGAAGTTGGTGGTGGTATATGTGTTTGATTAAATGCATGACTCATGAAATAATTGTTGCATAATATCATTCTCATTCAAGTGTGAGTTAGCTTGCTGTTATAAAAACTCCTATCAATAATGAAAAAACCCTTGGTAACAAAAACAGAAAGAAAAGGGAAAGAAAAAGCCAAAGTGGCAAGAAAAACAAAGAATAAAGGTTGGACACCAATAGCTTGAACCTTAGGACATATGCCTGTGGTGTTCTTGTACTAAGATATGCTTGGATGAGTAAATTCTAAGGGGTATTTTAAAACCCGGTCACTTAGATCAACTGATTTGGGATGGCCAATTGAAAATCCACAATAAAGAGCAACTTAGATGCAGAACATTTAGTTATCCAAAGAGATGCTGGGCATCAATGATCCTAGGAAGAATTAATGAGCCAAGTGTCTGTGGTGGAAAAATTTTGAGCAAAAAGAAAGAAACAAATAAAGCCAAAGGCTATGCTGCAGCATTTGACACCCAACCTCTAAAAAATTAATAAGCTTGTTAAGCATTATAAGCCAAGAAAAGTTAGCAAGGGAGGAATCAAAAAGTGAGTCTTATAACAGCAAGTTTAGCAAACCTTTGATGCAAAATGTATATCATGTAACAAGAACAATAACTTGAGTTGTCATTGTCTGCATAAATGCCCCATAGATCAAGTTCTGCTATCTGCATAATAAGGATATGTATCCTTTTCTTATTCATTTCATTAACTCTTAGTTTTGATGCTTGCTTGGGGACAAGCAAGATTTAAGTTTGGTGTTGTGATGACAAGTCATCATATACCCATTTTTCAAGCTAATTTCACTTGTTTTGTTAGCATTTATGCACTTTCTTGCATCCTAAGTAAGTGATTTGGAGTGATAATGCATAACTTCTCTAAATCAAGCAACCACCATGAAATTAATGTTAAATCATGAGGTTTAAGCTAATTTTAATTGAATTTTAATTGATTTATAAGCCTCTTAAATTTAGTGATACTTTGAGTGGTTGTTTTGGTTTATTATAGGTGAAGAAAAGAAAAGAAAAGGAAAAGCGTGGCCTAAGAAGTGTAGCCCAAGGAAAGGAAAGTGTGGCAAAAGAGAGAAGAAGCGTGCTGCATGCAAAGGGGGAGGCAACATTGCCCTCCACAAGGGCACACTGCCCTCTAGGAGGGCAACATAAGAGAACCAAGAAGAGAAGGCAACTCTGCCCTGCCCACTACAAGGGCAGAGCACAAAATGTGCCTTGAGACCAAGAGGAAGAGAACCTTGCCCTGCCCTTGTGGAGGGCAGTATCGGGCTCTCCAAGGAAAGAAATCAAAGGAAAAATGCCTATGATGCATGCTACAAGGATCGAACAAGGAACCATGAGGAAGCTAGGACTTAAGGATGAGTGCCGTGCCAAGAAACCAAGGAAATTATTGTAGCGTGTGCTTCCTCCGTGTTTCGAACACGGGACAAGCAATGTGAGAACTCTGCCCTGCCCTTGGCGCGGGCAGGGCAGCATTTGGATTGGCGCACGATCCTGGCGCATCACGCACGATCCTGGCGCACCAACTCTCGTCCCTGGCAGCATCTGGCGCACCAACTCTCGTCCCTGGCAGCATCTGGCGCATCAACTCTCGTCCCTGGCAGCATCTGGCAGCACCAAAATTTCCTGCCCTGCCCTCCGCGAGGGCAGGGCAGCATCCGATACACCAAGGAAAATTTCTGGCGCACCAATTTCTGAGTCTGGCGCACCAACTTTGGATTCTGGCAGCACCATGGCACATTCTGGCGCACCAACCTTTCCTGCCCTGCCCTTGGCGCGGGCAGGGCAGCGTTCCAAGCACCTTGCGCACCAAGAAGCAAATTCTGCGCACCACGCCGCACCAATCTCATGCACCAAGCACCAATTTTCTGCCCTGCCCTCCACAAGGGCAGGGCAGCCTCCTGGGAGTGACTTTCAATGGGCCAAAAATTCAAATTAAAAATCCATTTGAATTCATTTCTTCACCAAATCAAAAGCCCATCCAAATCCCAAAATCCAAGAATAGAAAGTGTATAAATAGAAGCTAGTTTGATGTAATTAGAACTTTTACTTGACCTTCTCACCTTTACTTTCAATTTTACTTTTACTTTCACCTTTCTTTTGAGCTTGGAATTTCTTGTAATTGTTCTTGAGAGACTTGACCGAGCACTCAGAGGATTAAGGGAGAATTGACTGATCTCCTTCCTCATTCTTACTTGGGCAATTCTACTCTTGTGTTTCTGAGTTTTGGGTGTGAGAAATTGAGGAAATTCTGTCTCAATTCCCATTCAAATTCTCTTCAATTCTCTTTCTGCATAATTGAATCCATTTACATTTTCTTTACTGCTTTCTCTTCTAATTCTTGTCAATTGCTTTGTTAACTTGGATCTAGGAAGGCAAATAGAGATCTAGGCTCTGCTACCTAGTCTCTTGAGACCTGAGACCCAATTTTACTTTTGGTTCTTCTGTGAACCTCTGCTGCACTTTATTTCCTTTCTGTTTGAATGCTTATTGCTTCTGATTCAATTTTTGCTCTCTTAATTGTTGCAATTTACTTTCTCTTGGTTTAGATCCTGCAATCCCAGTCCTCAATTCCCTTTTATATTCAAGCCATTTATCTTTCTTGCCATTTAAGTTACTGCAGTTTATGTTTCTTGCACTTTAAGTTTCAGTCATTTACTTTCTTGTTCTTTAAGTTTCTGCAAATTTACTTTCCTGTTCTTTAATTTACTGCACTTCTCCCTTCCCCCTTTACATTTACCGTCATTTATTTCTTGTTAAACACAAATCACTCAACCAAAACTTGATTCGCTTGACTAAATCACCCACTAAACTAAAATTGCTCAATCCTTCAATCCCTGTGGGATCGACCTCACTCATGTGAGTTATTATTACTTGATGCGACCTGGTACACTTGCCGGTGAGTTTTGTGTTGGATCGTTTTCCACACATCAGTTTGTTTCTTATCTTTTTCAAAACCACCTAACAACTTTTCTCTCTCTTTAATTTTTGAAAATACTTCCCTCTTTTTCAAAAAATTCTTTTTTTTAATTAATTGTTTTAAATTTTAATTTTAATTTTATTTCTTATCTTTATTTTCGAAAATCATTTAACTCCTTTTCAAAATTTAATTTCGAAAATTTCTCCCTCTCTCATCTTTTCCTATTTATTTATTCATTTACTAACACTTCTCTTCACCTCTCTTCATCTCAAATCACTACCCCTATCCTCACCCTTCTGTTTGGATTCTCCTTTCTTTATTCCCTTTCTTCTTCTACTAACAATAAGGAACCTCTTTACTGTGACATAGAGAATTCCTCTTCTCTTCTTTTCTTGTTCTCTTCTCTTTCATATGAGCAGGAACAAGAAAAAAGGCATTCTTGTTGAAGCTGACCCTGAACCTGAAAGGACTCTGAAGAGGAAACTAAGAGAAGCCAAATTACAACAATCCAGAGACAACCTTAAGAAAAGGAGATGGCAGCCGAACCCAGCAACAATAATGCAAGAAGGATGCTTGGTGATTATACTACACCTACTTCCAAGTTTGATGGAAGAAGCATCTCAATTCCTGCCATTGGAACAAACAATTTTGAGCTGAAACCTCAACTAGTTGCTCTAATGCAACAGAACTGCAAGTTTCATGGACTTCCATCAGAAGATCCCTACCAGTTTTTAACTGAGTTCTTGCAGGTCTGTGAGACTATTAAGACTAATGGAGTAGATCCTGAAGTCTATAGGCTCATGCTTTTCCCTTTTGCTGTAAGAGACAGAGCTAGAGCATGGTTGGACTCTCAACCTAAAGATATCCTAGACTCCTGGGATAAGCTGGTCACGGCCTTCTTGGCTAAGTTCTTTTCTCCTCAAAAGCTGAGCAAGCTTAGAGTGGATGTTCAGACCTTCAAACAAAAAGATGGTGAATCCCTCTATGAAGCTTGGGAAAGATACAAACAGATGACCAAAAGATGTCCTTCTGACATGTTTTCAGAATGGACCATGATAGATATATTCTATTATGGTCTATTTGAGTTCTCTAAGATGTCATTGGACCATTCTACAGGTGGATCCATTCACCTAAAGAAAACGCCTGCAGAAGCTCAAGAACTTATTGACATGGTTGCAAATAACCAGTTCATGTACACTTCTGAGAGGAATTCCGTGAATAATAGGACACCTCAAAGGAAGGGAGTTCTTGAAATTGATGCTCTGAATGCCATTTTGGCTCAGAACAAAATGTTGACTTAGCAAGTCAACATGATTTCTCAAAGTCTGAATGAATGGCAAAATGCATCCAACAGTACTAAAGAGGCATCTTCTGAAGAAGAAGCTTATGATCCTGAGAACCCTGCAATAGCAGAAGTAAATTATATGGGTGAACCTTATGGAAACACCTATAATTCATCATGGAGAAATCATCCAAATTTCTCATGGAAGGATCAACAAAAGCCTCAACAAGGCTTTAATAATTGTGGAATAAATAGGCTCAACAATATCAAGCCTTATCCATCATCTTCTCAGCAACAGACAGAGAATTATGAACAGAGTACCTCTAACTTAGCAAATTTAGTCTCTGATCTGTCTAAGGCCACTTTAAGTTTCATGAGTGAAACAAGGTCCTCCATCAGAAATCTGGAGGCACAAGTGGGCTAGCTGAGTAAAAAAATCATTGAAACTCCTCCTAGTACTCTCCCAAGCAATATTGAAAAAAATCCAAAAAGAGAGTGCAAGGCCATTGATATAATCAATATGGCCGAACCTAGAGAGGAAGGAAAGGACGTGAATCCCAATGAGATGACCTCATGGGACGTCTCTCAAGCAAGAAGGAGTTCCCTATTGAGGACCTAAAGGAATCTGAGGCTCATATAGAGACCATACAGATCCCATTAAACCTCCTTCTGCCATTTATGAGCTCTGAAGATTATTCTTCCTCTGAAGAGGATGAAGATGTAACTAGAGAGCAAGTTGCTTAATATCTAGGAGCCATCATGAAGCTGAATGCTAAGTTATTTGGTAATGAGACTTGGGAAGGTGAACCTCCCTTGCTCATCAGTGAACTAGATACATGGGTTCAGCAAACCTTACATCAAAAGAGACAAGATTCTGGCAAATTCTTAATACCATGTACCATAGGCACCATGACCTTTGAAAAGGCTCTGCGTGACCTGGGGTCAGGTATAAATCTTATGTCACTCTCTGTAATGGAGAAGCTGGGGATTATTGAGGTACAACTTGCCATATTCTCATTACAAATGACAGACAAGTCAGTAAGACAAGCTTATAGATTGGTAGAGGACATGTTGGTAAAGGTTGAAGGCCTTTACATCCTTACTGATTTCATAATCTTAGACACTAGGAAGGAGGAGGATGAATGCATCATCCTTGGAAGACCTTTCTTAGCCACAGCAGGAGCTGTGATAGATGTTAACAGAGGAGAATTAGTCCTTCAATTGAATGGGGACTACCTTGTGTTTAAAGCTCAAGGATCTTCTTCTTTAACAATGGAAAGGAAGCATGAAAAGCTTCTCTCAGTACAGAGTCAAACAAAGCCCCCACAATCAAACTCTAAGTTTGGTGTTGAGAGGCCTCAGCCAAAATCTAAGTTTAGTATTGAATCCCTACATTTAAACTCTAAGTTTGGTGTTGGGAGTCTACAACATTGACCTGATCACCTTTGAGGCTCCATGAGAGCCCACTGTCAAGCTATTGACATTAAAGAAGCACTTATTGGGAGGCAACCCAATTTTTATTTATCAAATTTTATTTTTCTTTTTTATTGTTCTTTTATGTTTTATTAGGTTCATGATCATGTGGAGTCAGGAAAAAAAATACTAAAATTAAAAACAAAATCAAAAATAGCAGAAGAAAAATCACATCCTGGTGGAAGGACTTACTCGCGTTTAAACGCCAGTAAGGAGCATCTGGCTGGCGTTCAACGCCAGAACAAAGCATGGATTTGGCATTGAACGCCAAAAACATGCAGCAATCTGGCGTTTAAACACCAGGATTGACACTGAGGAAAGCTGGCGTTCAACGCCAGAAACATGCTGCAGATGGGCGTTGAACGCCCAGAACAAGCTTAGAGCTGGCGTTTAATGCCAGAAACAATCGCCAATCTGGCGTTAAACGCCAGGATTGCATGCAGAGGGTATTTTACACGCCTTATTGGTGCAGGAATGAAAATCCTTGACACCTCAGGATCTGTGGACCCCACAGGATCCCCACCTACCTCAACTCACCTTCTCTCTTCTTCACCAATCACCTCAATCTCTCTCCCCCATATCTTCTTCTCCTTCTTCTATTCTTTCTTCTTTTGCTCGAGGGTGAGCAACATTCTATGTTTGGTGTGGTAAAAGCATAGCTTTTTTTTTGCTTTTCCATAACCATTGATGGCACCTAAGGCCAGAGAAACCTCAAAAAAAAAAAAAGAAAAGAAAGAGAAAAGAAAAGGGAAGATAAAAGCTTCCACCTCTAAGTCATGGGAGATGGAGAGATTCATCTCAAAGAAACCTCATGGAGAGATTCATTTGACTGCACATCAAGAGAGCATGAGGAATTTCCTCATGAAGAAATCCCTGAGATACCTCAGGGGATACATGTTCCTCCACATAATTATTGGGAGTAACTAAGGATAGGAGCACCAAAATCACTAGGGATCTTGCGACAAAAGCAAGGAAGAGACATAAAGGAGCTCAAAAAGCACCATTGGTCCTTCAAAAGCCGCCGCCCTCACTAAGGTGGACTCATTCCTTAACTTCCTTGTTCTTATCTCTCTGTTTTTTGATTTTTATGCTATATATTTGTTTATGTTTTGTGTCTCTATTTCATGATCATTAGTATTGAGTAACTATGTCTTAAAGCTATGAATAATTCTATGAATCCTTCACCTCTCTTAAATGAAAAATGTTTCTAATTCAAAAGAACAAGAAGTACATGAATCTCGAAAATTGTCCTTGAATTTAGTTTAATTATATTGATGTGGTGACAATAATTTTTGTTTTTTGAATGAATGCTTGAACAGTGCATATTTTTTATCTTGTTGTTTATGAATGTTAAAGTTGTTGGCTCTTGAAAGAATGATGAACAAAGAAAAATGTTATTGATAATCTGAAAAATCATGAAATTGATTCTTGAAGCAAGAAAAAGCAATGAAAAAGCAAAAGCTTGCGAAACAAAAAATTTGCAAAAAAAATAGAAAGAAAAAGAAAAGAAAGCAAAAAAAGCCAATAGCCCTTCAAACCAAAAGACAAGGGTAAAAAAAGGATCCAAGGCTTTGAGCATCAATGGATAGGAGGGCCCAAGGAAATAAAGTCCAAGCCTAAGCGACTAAATCAAGCTGTCCCTAACCATGTGCTTGTGGCATGCAGGTCCAAGTGAAAAGCTTGAGACTGAGTGCTTAAAGTCGTGATCCAAAGCAAAAAGAGTGTGCTTAAGAGCTCTGAAAACCTCTAACTGAGGACTTTAGCAAAGCTGAGTCACAATCTAAAAAGGTTCACCCAGCTATATGTCTGTGGCATTTATGTATCTGGTGGTAATACTGGAAAATAAAGTGCTTAGGGCCACGGCCAAGACTCATAAAAGTAGCTGTATTCAAGAATCAACAAACTTAACTAAGAGAATCAATAACACTATCTGAAATTCTAAGTTCCTATAGATGCCAATCATTCTAAACTTCAAAGGAGAAAGTGAGATGCCAAAACTGTTCAGAAGCAAAAGCTACAAGTCCCGCTCATCTAATTGGAACTAATATTCATTGATATTTTGGGATTTATAGTATATTCTCTTCTTTTTATCCTAATTTATTTTCAGTTGCTTGGGGACAAGCAACAGTTTAAGTTTGGTGTTGTGATGAGCGGATAATTTATACGCTTTTTGGCATTGTTTTTAGGTAGTTTTTAGTAGGATCTAGCTACTTTTAGGGATGTTTTCATTAGTTTTTATGCTAAATTCACATTTCTAGACTTTACTATGAGTTTTTGTGTTTTTCTATGATTTTAGGTAATTTCTGGCTGAAATTGAGGGACCTGAGCAAAACTCTGATAAAAGGCTGACAAAGGACTGCTGATGCTGTTGGATTCTGACCTCCCTGCACTCGAAATGGATTTTCTGGAGCTATAGAACTCCAAATGGCGCGCTCTCAACGGAGTTGGAAAATGGACATGTAGAGCTTTCCAGAAATATATAATAGTCCATACTTTATCCGTGATTAGATGACGTAAACTGGCGCTCAACGCCAGTTCCATGCTGCATTCTGGAGTCAAACGCCAGAAACACGTCACGAACCAGAGTTGAACGCTAAAAACACGTTACAACTTGGCGTTCAACTCCAAAAGAAGCCTCTGCACATGTAAAGCTCAAGCTCAGCCCAAGCACACACCAAGTGGGCCCCGGAAGTGGATTTCTGCATCAATTACTTACCTTTGTAAACCCTAGTAGCTAGTCTAATATAAATAGGACTTTTTACTATTGTATTCAGAGTCTTTTGACCAGTCTTTTAATTGATCTTTAATCAGTGTATGCGATTTTAGACCTTCATGGGGGCTGGCCATTCGGCCATGCCTGGACCACTTTCACTTATGTATTTTCAACGGTGGAGTTTCTACATACCATAGATTATGGGTGTGGAGCTCTACTGTACCTCAAGTTTTAATGTAATTACTACTATTTTCTATTCAATTCAGCTATCCCTGTTCTAAGATATTCCTTGCACTTCAACATGATGAATGTGATGATCCGTGACACTCATCATCATTCTCACCTATGAGCGCGTGACTGACAACCACTTCCGTTCTACCTTAGACCGGGCGCATATCTCTTGGCTTCCTTAATCAGAATCTTTGTGGTATAAGCTAGATTGATGGCGGCATTCATGAGAATCTGGAAAGTCTAAACCTTGTCTGTGGTATTCCAAGTAGGATTCAGGGATTGAATGACTGTGACGAGCTTCAAACTCGCGATTGTTGGGCGTGATGACAAACGCAAAAGAATCAAGGGATTCTATTCCAACATGATTGAGAACCGACAGATGATTAGCCGTGCCGTGATAGAGCATTTGGACCTTTTTCACTGAGAGGATGGGATGTAGCCATTGACAACGGTGATGCCCTACATACAGCTTGCCATGGAAAGGAATAAGAAGGATTGAAGGGAGACAGTAAGAAAGTAGAGATCCAACAGGGACAAGCACCTCCACACACTTATCTGAAATTTCCACCATTGAATTATATGAGTAACTCTATCTTTATTTTCTGTTTTATTTATTATTCGAAAACTCCATAACATTTACTATCCGCCTAACTGAGATTTACAAGATGACCATAGCTTGCTTCATACCAACAATCTCCGTGGGATCGACCCTTACTCACGTAAGGTATTACTTGGACGACCCAGTGCACTTGCTGGTTAGTTGTGCGGAGTTGTGACTAAGTGTGATTCACGTTTGAGAGCGCTACCAAGTTTTTGGCGCCATTGTTGATGATCACAATTTCGTGCACCATTCCCATATGATGATTCCGAAGGGCGACATCTCCATGGAGATGTGTCGGGTTGGCAGTTGAACTGACAATGTGATATCATAACCAATAGGGCAGGCATTCATCATGTGCATTTTCTATCTGTTTGTTTGCTTTTTCAAATTATAGTTGCTTGCCTAATTGTATAACATGCCTAATTGCTATTTGAATTACTTGCCTTGTATGCTTCTACTTGTGATTTACTTGCATTGTGTATAATTGTGATTTCTACTGGGATTGAGGAGGTTCAGAAAGCGGTGGCAATGGAATCGCATAGAGGATAGGTTGGTGAAGGCTGTTGGACAGCGGTGTTTGGTTAGGATAGAAATTCACTAAGATATAGTACTCTGTTTAGTTTTGATTAAGGCTTTATATAATTATGCTTATTTGTTTTAGAATACTTTAAGTTTGAATTCTTGTGATGGATATGGAGTCTAGGATTGCCTTTGGCGTCCTGGGGTCTTATATCCTACATCATTGGGCACTGTTACCATACTGAGAACCTCTGGTTATTATACCATATTTTTGTTGTGTTTTCAGATGCAGGTTGCAACCCACCTCGGTGAGTTGTTTGGTCGGTGACAGAAGCGGAGGATCCGGATACTTCTTTTTGAGTCTTTTGATTTATTTTGTATACATCTCTCACTTTTGTATTTTGTTTTACCTAGAAGCTTGTATAGGAGAGAACAAATTTGTATAAGTTGTTTTTACTATCTGTTTCTTTTGGTCTGTATATAGCTAGCCGGCTTAAACTCCGCGAGCCGTGGCTAGTTTATCATGATATTATACTCCTTATCTTTTGTTATATTATATGTGTTTCTTGTGCCTTAAGCTAGTAGCTTTGTTAGTACATTTTGCGCTTTTGAAATCATGTTTTTGAGTTATACCTTTCATCAGGCTTCTAGATAATATTATTTCTTCTATATATTTATATGTATGAGCTTTGAATTGTTGTAATCCTTGATTATTCTTTGCCTTACAATGCGAGGTAAAGCTTATGCTAATTAGGGTGTTACATTTAGTGGTATCAGAACAGTTCGTCCTCTTGAGCCTGAGGGATGGACCGATTATGCTTCATTACATACTCGTGTGTCTTTTCATTGATGCTATTAGGTTATCTGGTTGATATATGTATAGCATGCTTGTTTTTGAGTGCCTGTTTGGGATAATTGAAGCACTAGGCTTTTGATATTGAGACTGATCACCTTGATATCGATTGTTTGGTGTAGACAGGAGCCCTAAATGGCCACTCGCGGACAAGGTCAAGCATGTTCACGAGAAAGTAAGAATGAGCAACCAGCTGATAACCATGCCGAATTTATGGCGGCTATGGCTAATTTGGCAAACACTATGGAGGCTAATGCCACTGTAACTCTGCAAGCTGTGCAGAGGTTAGGCCAATCAGCCGGAAACAAAAATAGAAATGGTAAAGGAAACACTAATGATAATGTTGAGGGGGCGGCGATAGCACGGGAGGAGTTCCGATGACTTTGGCGACGTTCCTAAAGGTTCATCCACCAACTTTCTGAGGATCAACCAATCCTACAGAAGTAGACAACTGGTTCCAGGCTATGGAGGGTGCTATACAGGCGTATCACGTTCCGAATAATCATTATGTCAAGTTTGCTGCTTATCAGCTTGTGGGAGAGGCCCAACACTAGTGGCAAGCAGAGTGCCGCTTGCTCCAGCTCCAGAACACCGATGTTCTATGGGACGTATTCCAGACGGCCTTTTACAAGAAATACTTCCCTGAGTCTGCAAGGGAAGCAAAGGAGATGGAACTGATGCAGTTGAAGCAAGGTTCGCTATCAATGGCGGACTACAAAAGCAAGTTTGAGGAGCTATATAGATTTTCTAGGACGTGTCAGGGTCCCTCGGAGACCTACGAGAGCTAGAAATGTATTAAATACCAAAGAGGGTTGAAGGACAACATAATGGCTGCTGTGGTTCCTATGGAAATTTGCACTTTTTCTGATTTGGTGAACAAAGCAAGGGTGGTTAAAGAGTACGCCAAGACCGTAGCGGCATCCAAGGATACTCATGGAGGAATACTAGTAAGGGACGTGGCAAGTATTTCCATCCTATAGGTCAGAGTTTCAAGAGAGGAGGATATGTGCCTCAAGGGTAAGGAGGCTTCAGAAAGAACCCTTAGGATTAGTTTCAGCGTGGCAAAGGAAGAGGAAATCAGAGTAAGAATTCTCCGGATTTGACTTGTGTGCGTTGTGGACGTTTTCATCCATATGACTCTTACAAGATTGGTTTAGGTGGGTCAGAGTCAGCACTAGGAGCGCATTTTTGCTGTAGATTCCAAGGATGCTTCTAAGGCGGGTCCTTTAATGAGAGGTATATGTCTTATTGGCGATAAAACATTAATTGCATTGTATGATATTGGGGCTTCGCATTTGTTTGTTTCTATTGCTAAAGTTAAGGAATTAGGCTTGAAAGTGTCAGAGTTACCATTTGAACTGCATGTACATACTCCGCATTAGATAGTTATAACTAGGTCAGGGTGTAGGCAAGTAGGCTTCAAGCTCGAGAGTAGAGACTTCGTGCATTATTTGATCTGTTTACCAATAGTTGGGTTGGAGATGATTTTAGGATTTGATTGGTTGTTGAAGAATCGGGTTTTGTTGGATTGCTTTGAACGGACAATTTGGTTTATGTCGGAAGGAGAAAGTGGGGTAGTGATAGCTGAAGGTTACTACCTGAACTCTGTAAGGGTGCACTGTAGTGGGAAAGAGTGTTAGGGTTACATCTTGTTAGCTGCTAATGCTTAGGGCAATACCCAAGACTTAGATCAGATTTTGGTGGTTAGAGACTTCCCAGAGGTACTCCCGGAGGATATTCCTAAATTTCCACCTCAAAGGGAGATTGAATTTGCGATTGAATTAGTGTTGAGAGCCGGGCCAGTGTCAATTGTGCCTTATAGGATGGCTTCGATAAAGCTGGCCGAGTTAAAGGCTCAGTTGGAGGAGCTTCTGAACAAGAGGTTCATTCGGCCGAATGTAACACTGTGGGGAGCGCCAGTTTTATTGGTGAAGAAGAAGGATGGATGAATGCGACTGTGTGTGGATTACTGACAGTTTAAAAAAGTGAATGTGAAGAATAAGTACCCGCTGCCAAGGATAGATGACTTGATGGATCAACTGCAAGGAGCTGGAGTGTTTTCCAAAATCGATTTAAGATCTGGTTACCATCAGATAAGGTTGAAGGAGGATGACATCCTTAAGACCACATTTAGGATGCGCTATGGACACTACGAGTTTGGGTTATGTCCTTTGGGTTAATGAATGCACTTGCTGTTTTCATGGATTACATAAACAGAGTGTTTCGTCCCTTTTTGGACAAATTCGTGGTAGTTTTCATAAACGACATCTTGGTTTACTCTAAGACAGCGAAAGAGCATGAGGAACACTTAAGGATTATGTTGCAAATTTTAAAGGAGCAGAAATCGTATGCTAAGTTGTCGAAGTGTGAGTTTTGGAAGGAGGAAGTGAAGTTCCTAGGTCACGTGGTGAGCAAAGGAGGAATATCAGTGGATCCTTCTAAGGTAGAAGTGGTGATGAAATGGGAAAGACCGACGACAGTGACGGAAATCAGAAGCTTTTTGGGCTTAGCTGAATATTACCGAAGATTCATTGAAGGATTTTCCTGGATTGCACTACCAATGACTATGTTGACAAGGAAGGAAGTGTCTTTTGTATGGACGTCGGAGTGTGAAGAGAGTTTTCAGACCTTGAAGCAGAAGTTAACTTCAGCACCTGTTTTAATCTTGCCAGAACCACATGAACTGTTCAAGTTTACTGTGATGCTTCCTTGAAGGGTTTGGGTTGCATGTTAATGCAACACCAGAATGTGGTGGCTTACGCATCATGTCAGCTGAGACCGCTTGAGGTAAATTACCCAACTCATGACTTGGAATTAGCGGCGATTGTGTTTGCATTGAAGATTTGGAGGCACCATTTGTACGGAATGAGGTTTAGCATCTTTTTTTATCATAAGAGTCTCAAGTACATCTTTGATCAGAAAGAGCTAAATATGCGTCAGAAGAGGTGGATGGAGTTGCTAAAGGATTATGATTTTGAACTGAGTTATCATAATGGAAAGGCGAATGTGGTAGCAGATGCATTGAGTCAAAAGTCCTTGACGATTGCTTGGATGAGAATCAAGGAGGAGGAGTTGGTGGGTAAGTTTGTGGATCTTAAGTTGGATATTGGTGAAGTTACCGGAAGAGCTTGCCTGAATCAGTTACAGATCTCAAGTGACTTTAAATCCGAACTCCTAAAGGCTCATCAAAATGATGACGTGTTACCTAAGGTGTTGCCAACTATTGAGCAAGGGAAGCAGTGGAGAGTGTCATGGGATCAAGATGGATTGTGGAGATTCAAGGGTAGGATCATTGTGCTGGATGTTGGGACTTTGCGGCAAGATATATTGAAAGAAGAGCACAAGAGTAGATTTTCTATTCACCCTGGGAGTACTAAGATGTACCACGATCTAAAGGCTATGTTCTGGTGGCCAGGTATGAGGAATGATGTGGCAGAACATGTCTCAAGGTGCCTGACGTATCAGAAGGAAAAGATAGAGCATCAGAAACCGTCAGGAATGTTACAGTCACTTGAAATTCCTCAGTGGAAGTGGGAAGGAATCGCAATGGATTTTATGACCAGTTTACCGAGGACTAGGTCGGGATTTGATACAATTTGGGTGATCGTGGATCACTTAACCAAATCTGCTCATTTTCTGCCTATTCGAGTGAACTGTTCTATGGAGGAGTTAGCAAGGCTGTACATAAAGGAGATAGTAAGGTTGCATGGTGTACCGTCGAGCATAGTGTCGGACCGTGATCCCCGATTCACTTCAAGGTTTTGGGGAGTTTTCCAAAGAGCCTTCGGTACGAAGCTATGTCTCAGTACCGCATATCATCCACAAATGGATGGACAGTCGGAAAGGACTATACAAACATCAGAAGATATGCTAAGAGCATGTGTATTGGATCAACCCAGAAGTTGGGACCGCTACACGCCATTGGTGGAGTTTGCGTACAACAATAGCTTTCATGTGAGCATTGGGATGGCTCCGTATGAGGCTTTGTATGGACGGAAGTGCCAGTCTCTACTCTGTTGGTATGAATCTGGCGAAGCAAGTGTTTTGGATCCTGATTTGATAGCAGAGACTACTGAGAACCTTAAGAAGATTCGTGCAAGGATCCTAACTGCTCAGAGTCGACAGAAGAGTTATGCGGACCAGAGAAGGAATCCATTAGAGTTTGAAGTGGGAGAATATGTATTTCTGCGAGTTACACCGACAACTGGGATTGGAAGATCAATTAAGACCAAGAAATTGAATCCGAGGTATATAGGACCGTTTGAGATTCTAAGGTGATTCGGGCCGGTGGTGTATCAAGTAGCCTTGCCACCTCATCTATTTAACCTGCATGACATATTCCACGTGTCACAACTCCGTAAGTACACGTTGGATTTAAATATGATTTTTGAACTCAGTAGAATTTTTTGAGTCAGAAAAAGTGTCTTCTGTGAAAAACCGTGAAAAATTGCGAACTGGCAATTGAACCGGTTGGACCGGTTCAAGTCTGCCCGGTGCTGCACGAGAAAAAGTGGAATCAGCCAAAAACCATAGAAAAACATTAGAAATGAAAAACCAGACGTTAATTTTAAAGGTTTGGCCCGAAGTTGGGCCAAACGAGCTAAAAGCGCTAACGGGTTAGACTGGGTCCAAGTTGGGCCCAAGCCCAACATATATAAGGTTCATTTAATGAACCAATCAGCAGAAACCACACTCTAACACACACACACCCAGCTGAAAGAGAAGGGGAAGAAGAGAACCCCTGAGCACTATTCATCATCATCTTCTCAAGCTCATATCTTGAGCTACAGAGCTTCGATCACCGCACCGTTTGTGGCTACGCGTTCCTTATGGAGAGCTCTACAAAACACAAATAAGAAACTGGTAAGGAAAGCTCGAATCCCTCTCAGTTCTTCACCTCAAAGTTTCGAGTTTTAAGGTTTTGATTAAGTGAGAATTTATGATTTTTGGGTGTTTAGGTTCACTCTAATCCTTGCTTAGCATTGGGTTTTGGCTTCCAAAGCTATTGAGAAAGGTAAGAGCTCTTGAACCTTGGTGGGATTATGTTTATGTTGAGCCCTAGGTTGATTTATGGTGATTTATATGTATATAGCTTGATTATTGTGTGTTTGGAGCTTGTTGGTGCTTATTGGAGTTACATTGGTGGTTGGATTGTGGTTGAAAGCTCATTTGGTGTTCAATTTTGAGTTTTGGACATATTGGAAATTGGCCAAGATATGGTTTTTGCTCCTCATTTCTTCTTCTTCTACTCTCTTCTTTCTTCTTTTGCTCGAGGACGAGCAAACATTTTAAGTTTGGTGTGGTAAAAGCATTGCTTTTTGTTTTTCCATAACCATTTATGGCATCCAAGGCCGGAGAAACCTCTAGAAAGAGGAAAGGGAAGGCAAAAGCTTCCACCTCCGAGTCATGGGAGATGGAAAGATTCATCTCAAGGGTGCATCAAGACCACTTCTATGAAGTTGTGGCCTTGAAGAAGGTGATCCCCGAGGTCCCTTTTTCACTCAAAAAGGGTGAATATCCGGAGATCCGACATGAGATCCGAAGAAGAGGTTGGGAAGTTCTTACCAACCCTATTTAACAAGTCGGAATCTTGATGGTTCAAGAGTTCTATGCCAATGCATGGATCACCAAGAACCATGACCAAAGTGTGAACCCGAATCCAAAGAATTATCTTACTATGGTTCGGGGGAAATACTTGGATTTTAGTCTGGAAAGTGTGAGGGTGGCGTTCAACTTGCCTATGATGCAAGGAGATGAACATCCTTACACTAGAAGGGTCAACTTTGATCAAAGGTTGGACCAAGTCCTCACAGTCATATGTGAAGAGGGCGCCCAATGGAAGAGAGATTCAAGAGGAAAGCCGGTTCAATTAAGAAGGCATGACCTCAAGCCCGTGGCTAGAGGATGGTTGGAGTTTATACAACGCTCAATCATTCCCACTAGCAACCGGTCCGAAGTTACCATAGACCGGGCTATCATGATCCATAGCATCATGATTGAAGAAGAAATAGAGGTTCATGAGGTTATAGCCCAAGAACTCTATAAGGTGGCGGACAAGTCCTCTACCTTGGCAAGGTTAGCCTTTCCTCATCTCATTTGTCACCTCTGTTATTCGGTTGGAGTTGACATAGAGGGAGACACCCCCATTGATGAGTTCAAGCCCATCACTAAGAAAAGAATGGAGCACACAAGAGATCCCACTCATCATGAGATCCCTGAGATTCCTCAAGGGATGCACTTTCCTCCACAAAACTATTGGGAGCAACTAAACACCTCCCTAGGAGAGTTGAGTTCCAACATGGGACAACTAAGGGTGGAGCATCAAGAACACTCCATCATCCTCCATGAGATTAGAGAAGACCAAAGAATCATGAGGGAGGAGCAACAAAGACAAGGAAGATATATTGAGGAGCTCAAGCACTCCATAGGATCTTCAAGAGGAAGAAAGAGCCGCCATCACTAAGGTGGACCCGTTCCTTGATTTCCTTGTTCTTTATTCTTCTGTTTTTCGAATTTTATGCTTATGTGTATCCATGATTGTGTCTTGTGATCATTAGTGTCTTAGTGTCTATGCCTTAAAGTTATGAATGTCCTATGAATCCATCACCTTTCTTAAATAAAAACGTGCTTAATTGAAAAAAAAAAGAAAGAATTGCATGAATTTTGAATTTTATAATAGTTTAATTATTTTGATGTGGTGGCAATATTTTTGTTCTCTGAATGTATGCTTAAACAGTGCATATGTATCTTGAATTTGTGGTTTATGAATGTTGGCTCTTGAAAGAATGATGAAAAAGGAGACATGTTACTGAGGATCTGAAAAATCATCAAAATGATTCTTGAAGCAAGAAAAAAAAAAGCATTTCTAATCAAAAAAAAAATCGGAAAAAAAAAGAGAGAAGAAAACGAAAAAAATAGAGAAATAAGAGTTGTGATCCAAGGCAAATAAGAGTGTGCTTAAGAACCCTGGACACCTCTAATTGGGGACTTTAGCAAAGCTGAGTCACAATCTGAAAAGGTTCACCTAATTATGTGTCTGTGGCATGTATGTATCCGGTGGTAATACTGGAAGACAGAGTGCTTTGGGCCACAGCCAAGACTCAATAAGTAGCTATGTTCAAGAATCATCATACTTAACTAGGAGAATCAATAACACTATCTGGATTCTGAGTTCCTAAGGAAGCCAATCATTCTGAATTTCAAAGGATAGAGTGAGATGCCAAAACTATTCAGAGGCAAAAAGCTAAAAGCCCCGCTCATCTAATTAATACTGATCTTCATAGATGTTTTTGGAATTCATTGCATATTCTCTTCTTTTTATCTTATTTGATTTTCAGTTGCTTGAGGACAAGCAACAATTTAAGTTTGGTGTTGTGACGAGCGGATAATTTATACACTTTTTGGCATTGTTTTTGGTATGTTTTTGATATGATATAGTTAGTTTTTAGTATATTTTTATTAGTTTTTAGTTGAAATTCACTTTTCTGGACTTTACTATGAGTTTGTGTGTTTTTCTGTGATTTCAGGTATTTTCTGGCTGAAATTGAGGGACCTGAGCAAAAATCTGATTCAGAGACCAAAAAGGACTGCAGATGCTGTTGGATTCTGACCTCCCTGCACTCGAAGTGGATTTTCTGGAGCTACAGAAGCCGAATCGGCACGCTCTCAACGGCGTTGGAAAGTAGACATCCTGGGCTTTCCAGCAATATATGATAGTCCATACTTTGCCCAAGATTTGATGGCCCAAACCGGCGTTCAAATTCACCCTCAGAAATCCCAGCGTTAAACGATGGAACTGGCACCCAAATGGGAGTTAAACGCTTCATTGCTCAGCCCAAGCACACACCAAGTGGGCCCGGAAGTGGATTTTTATGTCATTTACTCATCTCTGTACACCCTAGGCTACTAGTTTTCTATAAGTAGGACCTTTTACTATTGTATTGAGAAATCGGGGGTAGCTATCTTCATTTTTATGCTATCTTAGATCACTGGGAGGCTGGCCTCACGGCCATGCCTAGACCTTATGCTTATGTATTTTCAACGGTGGAGTTTCTACACACCATAGATTAAGGTGTGGAGCTCTGCTGTACCTCGAGTATTAATGCAATTACTATTGTTCTTCTATTCAATTCCGCTTGTTCTTGTTCTAAGATATCACTTGTTCTTCAACTTGATGAATGTGATGATCCGTGACACTCATCATCATTCCCACCCATGAACAAGGTGACTGACAACCACTTCTGTTCTACAAGCAACCAAGGCTCTAGTGAATATCTCTTGGATTCTTTAATCGGAATCTTCGTGGTATAGGCAAGAACTGATGGCGGCATTCAAGAGAATCCGGAAGGTCTAACCTTGTCTGTGGTATTCTGAGTAGGATTCAATGATTGAATGACTGTGACGTGCTTCAAACTCCTAGCGGGCGGGGCGTTAGTGACAGACGCAAAAGAATCGATGGATTCTATTCCGGCCTGACCGAGAACCGACAGCTGAATTCCGCGTGCTGTGACAGAGCATATGCAATCGTTTTCACTGAGAGGATGGGAGGTAGCCATTGACAACGGTGAAACCCTACACAAGCTTGCCATGGAAAGGAATAAGAAGGATTGGATGAAGACAGTAGGAAAGCAGAGAGACGGAAGGGAAGGCATCTTCATGCGCTTATCTGAAGTTCCTACCAATGAATTACATAAGTATCTCTATCTTTACCTTTTTGTTATTTTCGTTCATCACCATTACCATTTGAGTTTGCCTGACTAAGATTTACAAGATGACCATAGCTTGCTTCAATACTAACAATCTCCGTGGGATCGACCCTTACTCACGTAAGGTTTATTACTTGGACGACCCAGTGCACTTGCTGGTTAGTTGTGCGAAGTTGTGTAATGCCATGGTATTGAGCTACCAAGTTTTTGGGGCTCTGAGTTCTTATAGATGCCAATCATTCTGAACTTCAAGGGATAGAGTGAGATGCTAAAACTGTTCGGAGGCAAAAAGCTACTAGTCCCGCTCATCTAATTGGAGCTATGTTTCCTTGATATTTTGGAGTCTATAGTATATTCTCTTCTTTTTATCCTATTTTGATTTTCAGTTGCTTGGGGACAAGCAACAATTTAAATTTGGTGTTGTGATGAGCGGATAATTTATATGCTTTTTGGCATTGTTTTTAGTATGTTTTTAGTATAATCTAGTTAGTTTTTAGTATATTTTTATTAGTTTTTAGCTAAAATTCACTTTTCTAGACTTTACTATGAGCTTGTGTGTTTTTCTGTGATTTCAGGTATTTTCTGGCTGAAATTGAGGGTCCTGAGCAAAAATCTGATTCAGAGACTGAAAAGGACTGCAGATGCTGTTGGATTCTGACCTCCCTGCACTCGAAGTGGATTTTTTGGAGCTACAGAAGCCCAATTGGCGCGCTCTCAACGGCATTGGAAAGTAGACATCCTGGGCTTTCCAGCAATATATGATAGTCCATACTTTGCCCAAGATTTGATGGCCCAAACCGGCGTGGCAAATCAGCCTCAGAAATTCCAGCGTTTAACGCTGGAACTGGCATAAAACTTGGAGTTAAACGCCCAAACTGGCATAAAAGCTGGCGTTTAACTCCAGAAAAGGTCTCTACACGAAAATGCTTCATTGCTCAACCCAAGCACACACCAAATGGGCCCGGAAGTGGATTTTTAAGTCATTTACTCATTTCTGTATACCCTAGGCTACTAGTTTACTATTAATAGGATCTTTTGACATTGTATCAGTACCTCATGACATTTTACACCTTTCTTTGTGTACTTTCCACGACATGAGTCTCTAAACCCCATGGTTGGGGGTGAGGAGCTCTGCTGTGTCTTGATGGATTAATGCAATTACTACTGTTTCTTATTCAATCATGCTTGCTTCCATTCTAAGATAATACTTGTTCTTAACCCGGATGAATGTGATGATCCGTGACAATCATCATCATTCTCAACTATGAACGTGTGCCTGACAACCACCTCCGTTCTACCTTAGATTAAGTAGTTATCTCTTGGATTCTTTAATCGGAATCTTCGTGGTATAAGCTAGAACTGATGGCGGCATTCAAGAGAATCCGGAAGGTCTAAACCTTGTCTGTGGTATTCTGAGTAGGATTCAATGATTGAGTGACTGTGACGAGCTTCAAACTCCTAGCAGGCGGGGCGTTAGTGACAGACGCAAAAGAATCGCTGGATTCTATTCCGGCCTGACCGAGAACCGACAGATGATTAGCCATGCTGTGACAGAGCATAGGAACATTTTCACTGAGAGGATGGGAGGTAGCCATTGACAACGGTGAAACCCTACATACAGCTTGCCATGGAAGGAGCCTTGCGTGTTTGATGAAGAAGACAGTAGGAAAGCAGAGATTCAGAAGATGGAGCATCTCCAAAACCTCAACCTATTCTCCATTACTGCAAAACAAGTAACCATTTCATGTTCTTTTGTTTTTCACAATCAATCCTGATAATTTCTGATATCCTGACTAAGATTTAAAAGATAACCATAGCTTGCTTCAAGCCGACAATCTCCGTGGGATCGACCCTTGCTCACGCAAGGTATTACTTGGACGACCCAGTGCACTTGCTGGTTAGTTGTGCGGAGTTGCAAAAGTGTGATTACAATTTCGTGCACCACCACCACATATAAATAATTTGAATTTTTCTTATTAAGAACTCGAAAAATTTGCCTCCTTATTCTAAAAATATCTGCTATTTCATTCATGTTTAATGATGATGAGAAAAATAAATTATAGCTTACTTAGAGATGATAAAAATAAAAATAAAAATACTAACTACTACTACTCATATGACTCCTAAAATAGATTTCTAATAGCAGAAGTTATCACAGAGTTAAGATTAGGACTCAACAACCTTTATTTTGGGAAATGGATGCTCCTTCAATTTGTGGGTTGTCTGGACCTTCAAGAGAAAGCTTCTGGCGCTTCAGCTCCTGTAGTTCACGCCCTTGCTTCTCCTATTCCTTAAGCAGTTTATAGATCATACTATTTTTATTCTACTGTTCTTTCTTGAGTTGATCCATAGTTTCTTATAGCTTGGTGACAGATGCTTCTAGGCGGGTCCAGTAGTCAATCTGAGGGATTTCTGGGAGGAACTTCTGCACCCTCCTTTTGATGGAGTTTTCTAGTACTTGTTGTCCCTCCATTGACTTCTTGGTGATTGGATGTTCGAATGGGATGAACTCATCTACTCCCATCTTCACCCCAGCCTCTTTACATAGCAGAGAAATCAAGTTTGGGTAAGCCAATTTGGCGTCCTTGGAGTTCTTATTTGCGATTGTGTAGAGCTCACAAGAAATCAGATGATAAATCTCCACTTTGTTTCCTTTCATAATACAATGGATCATCACTGCTCTCTTGATAGTGACTTCAGAGCAGTTGCTGGTAGGCAGTATGGAATGCCCAATGAAATCCAGCCAGCCCTCACTTAAGTTGGTTTGGAATACCTTTTGTACTGGTTATCCACTTGGCTCCATGGATGCATATGTCCTCTAGAATTTGGTCTAAGCGCTTATCATCACACACCATTCTCCTATTAAAGGATTCCGGATCATCTTGTAATTGAGGCAGCTTGAAAAACTCTCTTATTTTGTCAAGGTGGAAGTAAATAATCTTCCCTCTGACCATGGTTCGAAAGGTATAAAAAGTGGTTCCAGTCATTCTCTGCCTCTCTGTTTGCCACATATTTGAGTAGAATTCCTGAACCATGTTTCTACCCACCTTTGTCTCAGGATTAGCTAGAATTTCCCAGCCTCTATTTCAAATTTTCTCTTGGATCTCCGGATATTCGTCTTCTTTCAGATTGAATTTAACTTCCGGGATCACTGACCTTAGACCCATTATTTTGTGGTAATGGTCCGAATGTTCCTTGGTTAAGAACCTCTCTTGATTCCAAAGTGATTTTGGATTATTCTCTTTCTTGCCTCTTGAAATGGTTTGTTTTCCCTTAGGAGCCATGATCTTAGTGAGTCTTAGCTCAGTGATCACGTAAAGCACACCAAACTTAGAGGTTTGTTTGTCCTCAAGTAAAAGAAAGGAAAGGAGAGGAGAAGGAGGAGAGCCAAATTCGAATTGTGGAGGATAGGGGTTGGCCGAATGTTAATTTAAAAGGAAGGGGTGGGTTCGAAAATTTTTGAAAAAGATATGATAGAAGATATGATTTGTAAAAGATAAGTATAAAATGTAAAAGATGTAATTTTAAAATTGAAAAGATATGAGCGAATTTTGAAAAAGATAAATTTAAATTGGAAAAGATATTATGATGAGTTGAAAAAGATTTGAAAAGATATTAAAAAGATAGATGGGTTTTGCAAAAAATTTGAAAAGAAATAAAAAAGATATATGAGTTTTGAAAAAAAAGATTTGAAAAGAAGAAAAGATTTTTAGGATTAAGAGTTATTTTTGAAATTTGAAATTAAAAGATGAGGATTTGTAATATGTTTATGCAAGAAATTATGGATGAAAACATGAAAAAATAAAAAAAATTGAGTTAGAAAACAAAACTACCTCCCCTCCATGTTCTTGGCGTTAAACGCCCAGGAGTTGCTTGTTTTGGGCGTTTAACGCCCATTTGCTGCTTGTTTTGGGAGTTTAACGCCCAGCCAGGTACCCTGGTTGGCGTTAAACACCAGAAAGTCTTTATCACTGGGCATTTTTCTAAATGCCCAGGATGCTACAGTTCTGGCGTTAAACACCCAGAATGGCACCTATTCTGGCATTTAACGCCCAGAAAGATATCCTTACTGGTGTTAAACGCCCAGAATGGTGCCCATTCTGGCGTTTAACACCCAAAAGTGCCTCTTACTGGCGTTTTCGTGCCAGTGAGCTTCTTTTCTCTGCTCTCTGCTCTGAATCCTTCTGTAACTCTGTGAAATCCTGTAAATGAGAATTTATTAAACTCCTATAATTATTATTTAAATAACAAATAAACTACAGTAATGGCTGGGTTGCCTCCCAGCAAGCGCTTCTTTATTGTCTTTAGTTGGACCTTACTGAGCTTTAATCTAGTCTCAGTTTTGAGAATTCTTGCTCAAAATTGCTTTCAAGATAATGTTTGACTCTCTGTCCATTAACAATGAACTTTTTGTCAGAATCAATATCCTGAAGCTCTACATATCCATATGGTGACACACCTGTAATCACATATAGTCCTCTCCACCGGGATTTTAGTTTCCCAGGGAATACCTGAGCCTAGAGGTAAATAGCAAAACCTTTTGTCCTGGCTCAAAGACTCTGGATGATAGGTTCTTATCATGCCATCTCTTTGCTTTCTCCTTGTAAATTTTGGCATTTTCAAAAGCATTGAGTCTGAATTCCTCTAGCTCATTCAGCTGGAGTAATCTTTTTTCTCCAGCTAATTTGGCATCAAGGTTTAGGAATCTGGTTGCCCAGTAGGCTTTATGTTCCAGTTCCACGGGCAGGTGACAGATCTTTCATACACAAGCTGGTATGGAGAGGTTCATATAGGAGTCTTGAATGCTGTTCTGTATGCCCATAGAGCATCATCCAAGCTCTTTGCCCAATCCTTTCTACGGGCAATTACAGTCCATTCCAGGATTCTTTTTAGTTCTCTATTAGTGACTTCAGCTTTTCCATTGGTCTATGGATGATATGGAGTTGCCACCTTGTGGCTAATTCTATATCGGACCATGGCAGTATAAAGCTGTTTATTGCAGAAATGAGTGCCTCCATCACTGATTAGTGCTCTCGGGACACCAAATCTGCTAAAAACTATATGTTTCTGGAGGAACTTCAGTACTATCTTAGTATCGTTAGTGGGTGTTGCAATTGCCTCCACCCATTTAGATACATAGTCTACTGCCACCAGAATATAAGTGTTTGAGTAAGATGGAGGGAAAGGCCCCATGAAGTCAATACCCCATACATCAAACAAATCAATCTCTAAGATTCCTTGTTGAGGCATAGCATAACCATGAGGCAGATTACCAGCTCGCTGGCAACTGTCACAGTTACGTACAAATTCTCGGGAGTCTCTATAGATTGTAGGCCAGTAGAAGCCACATTGGAGGACTTTGGTGGCTGTTCGCTGGTGCACGAAATTGTGATCATCAATGGCGCCATCAACATGGTACGCTCAATTGCAATCTCAACGCTTTATCACAACTTCGCACAACTAACCAGCAAGTGCACTGGGTCGTCCAAGTAATAAACCTTACGCGAGTAAGGGTCGATCCCACGGAGATTGTTGGTATGAAGTAAGCTATGGTCATCTTGTAAATCTCAGTCAGGCAGATTCAAATGGTTATGGATGATTTATGAATAAAGCATAAAATAAAGATAGAGATACTTATGCAATTCATTGGTGAGAATTTCAGATAAGCGTATGGAGATGCTTTGTCCCTTCCGTCTCTCTGCTTTCCTACTGTCTTCATCCAATCCTTCTTACTCCTTTCCATGCAAGCTGTATGTTGGGCATCACCGTTGTCAGTGGCTATAGTCCTGTCCTCTAAGTGAAAATGTTCAACGCGCTCTGTCACAGCACGGCTAATCATCTGTCGGTTCTCAATCAGGTTGGAATAGAATCCAGTGATTATTTTGCGTCTGTCACTAACGCCCAGCCTTCAGGAGTTTGAAGCTCGTCACAGTCATTCAATCCTTGAATCCTACTCAGAATACCACAGACAAGGTTTAGACCTTCTGAATTCTCTAGAATGCCGCCATCAGTTCTAGCTTATACCACGAAGATTCCGATTAAGAAATCCAAGAGATAAACATTCAAGCCTTGTTTGCTTGTAGAACGGAAGTGGTTGTCAGGCACGTGTTCATAAGTGAGAATGATGATGAGCGTCACATAATCATCACATTCATCATGTTCTTGGGTGCAAATGAATATCATAGAACAAGAATAAGCTGAATTGAATAGAAGAACAATAGTAATTGCATTAATACTCGAGGTACAGTAGAGCTCCACACCTTAATCTATGGTGTGTAGAAACTCCACCGTTGAAAATACATAAGAACAAGGTCTAGGCATGGCCGAGAGGCCAGCCCCCATAATCTAAGAACTTGACATCCAAAGATGATCTAAAGATCTAAAGTGATCAAAAGATGTCAAATACAATAGCAAAAGGTCCTATTTGTAGAGAACTAGTAGCTTAGGGTTTACAAAGATGAGTAAATGACATAAAAATCCACTTCTGGGCCCACTTGGTGTGTGCTTGGGCTGAGCATTGAAGCTTTCATGTGTAGAGACTTTTCTTGGAGTTAAACATCAGCTTTTGTGCCAGTTTGGGCATTTGACTCCCATTCTTGTGCCAGTTCCGGCGTTTTACGCCAGAATTCTTGAGCTGACTTGGAACGCCTGTTTGGGCCATCAAATCTCGGGAAAATATGGACTATTATACATTGCTGAAAATCCCAGAATGTCTACTTTTCAACGCAATTGAGAGCGCACCAATTGGGCTTCTGTAGCTCCAAAAAATCGACTTTGAGTGAAGGGAGATCAGAATCCAACAACATCTGCAGTCCTTTTTAGCCTCTGAATCAGATTTTTGCTCAGGTCCCTCAATTTCAGACAGAAAATACCTGAAATCACAGAAAAACACACAAACTCATAGTAAAGTCCAGAAAAGTTAATTTTAAATAAAAACTAATAAAAATATAATTAAAGCTAACTAAAACATACTAAAAACATACTAAAAACAATGCCAAAAAGCGCATAAATTATCCGCTCATCACAACATCAAACTTAAATTGTTGCTTGTCCCCAAGCAATTGAAAATCAAATAAGATAAAAAGAAGAGAATATGCAATGAATTCCAAAAATATCTATGAAGATTAGTATTAATTAGATGAGCGGGACTTTTAGCTTTTTGCCTATGAACAGTTTTGGCATCTCACTCTATCCTTTGAAATTCAGAATGATTGGCTTCTATAGGAACTCAGAATCCAGATAGTGTTATTGATTCCCCTAGTTAAGTATGATGATTCTTGAACGCAGCTACTTTATGAGTCTTGGCCGTGGCCCAAAGCACTCTGTCTTCCAGTATTACCACTGGATACATACATGCCACAGACACATAACTGGGTGAACCTTTTCAGATTGTGACTCAGCTTTGCTAGAGTCCCCAATTAGAGGTGTCCTAGGTTCTTAAGCAGACTCTTTTTGCCTTGGATCACAACTTTATTTTTTTTCTACTTGCTTTCTCTTTCTCTTTTTTCTGTATTCACTGCTTTTTCTTGCTTCAAGAATCATTTTTATGATTTTTCAGATCCTCAATAACATGTCTCCTTTTTTATCATTCTTTCAAGAGCCAACATTCATGAACAACAAATTCAAAAGACATATGCACTGTTCAAGCATACATTCAGAAGTCAAAGTATTGCCACCACATCAAAATAATTAATCTGTTATAAAATTCAAAATTCATGCAATTCTTCTCTTTTTCAATTAAGAACATTTTTCATTTAAGAAAGGTGATGGATTCATAGGACATTCATAACTTTAAGGAATAGACACTAAGACACTAATGATCATAAGACACAAACATAGATAAACATAAGCATGAAAATTGGAAAAACAGAAAAATAAAGAACAAGGAGATTAAAGAACGGGTCCACCTTAATGATGGCGGCTTGTTCTTCCTCTTGAAGATCTTATGGAGTGCTTGAGCTCCTCAATGTCTCTTCCTTGCCTTTGTTGCTCCTCTCTCATGATTCTTTGATCTTCTCTAATTTCATGGAGAATGATGGAATGTTCTTGGTGCTCCACCCTTAGTTGTCCCATGTTGGAACTCAATTCTCCTAGGGAGGTGTTAATTTGCTCCCAATAGTTTTGTGGAGAAAAGTGCATCCCTTGAAGCATCTCAGGGATTTCATGATGAGGAGTTTCCTTATGCTCATGTCTATGAGTGGGATCTCCTGTTTGCATTGAGCTCCTTCTACACAGATATCCATGAGGACTTGGTCTAACCTTTGATTAAAGTTGACCTTTTTTTTTAGTTTGAAAGGGACCTCGGGGATCACCTTCTTCATGGCCACAACTTCATAGAAGTGGTCTTGATACACCCTTGAGATGAATCTCTCCATCTCCCATGACTCGGAGGTGGAAGCTTTTGGCTTCCCTTTCCTCTTTCTAGAGGTTTCTCCGGCCTTAGATGCCATAAATAGTTATGGAAAAACAAAAAGCAATGCTTTTACCACACCAAACTTAGAAGGTTTGCTCGTCTTCGAGTAAAAGAAGGAAGAAGAGAGTAGAAGAAGAAGAAATAGAGGAGATGGAGGTGGCTTTGTGGTTCGGCCAAGGGGGAGAAGTAGTGTTTAGGTTGTGTGAAAATGAAGGAGTGAAGAAGGGTTTATATAGTGGTGGAGAGAGGGGTAGGGTTCGGTCATGTATAGGTGGGTTTGGGAGGGAAAGTGGTTTGAATTTGAATGGTGAGGTAGGTGGGGTTTTATGAAGGATGGATGTGAGTGGTGAAGAGAATAGTGGGATTTGATAGGTGAATAGTTTTTGGGGAAGAGGTGTTGAAGTGAATGGTGAATGGGTGAAGAAGAGAGAGAATGGTAGGGTAGGTGGGGATCCTGTGGGGTCCACAGATCCTGAGGTGTCAAGGAAAATTCATCCCTGCACCAAGTGGCGAGCAAAAATGCTCCTTCTGCCAATTCTGGCGTTAAACGTCGGGCTGGTGCCCATTTCTGGCGTTTAACGCCAGCTTCTTACCCCTTCCTGGCGTTTAACGCCAGTCTGGTGCCCCTTTCTGGCGTTAAACGCCCAGAATGGTGATAGACTGGGCGTTAAATGCCCATTTGCTGCCCTTACTGGTGTTTAAACGCTAGCAAGTTTTCCTCCAAGGTGTGCTATTTTTCTTTCTGTTTTTCATGCTGTTTTTACTTTTTCAATTGATTTTGTGACTTCCCATGATCATCAATCTATAGAAAACATAAAATAACAAAAGGAAAATAGATAAATATAACATTGGGTTGCCTCCCAACAAGCGCTTCTTTAATGTCATTAGCTTGGCAGTGGGCCCTCATGGAGCCTCACAGATACTCAGAGCAATGTTGGAACCTCCCAACACCAAACTTAGAGTTTGACTGTGGGGGTTCAACACCAAACTTAGAATTTGGTTGTGCCCTCCCAACACCAAACTTAGAGTTTGACTGTGGGGGCTCTGTTTGACTCTGTTTTGAAAGAAGCTCTTCATGCTTCCTCTCCATGGTTACAAAGGGATATCCTTGAGCCTTAAACACAAAGGATTCTTTATTCACTTGAATGATCAATTCTCCTCTGTCAACATCAATCACAGCCTTTGCTGTGGCTAGGAAGGGTCTGCCAAGGATGATGGATTCATCCATGCACTTCCCAGCCTCTAGGACTATGAAATCAGCAGGGATGTAATGGTTTTCAACTTTTACCAGAACATCCTCTACAAGTCCATAAGCTTGTTTTCTTGAATTGTCTGCCATCTCTAGTGAGATTCTTGCAGCTTGCACCTCAAAGATCCCTAGCTTCTCCATTACAGAGAGAGGCATGAGGTTTATGCTTGACCCTAGGTCACACAAAGCCTTTTCAAAGGTCATGGTGCCTATTGTACAAGGTATTGAGAACTTCCCAGGGTCCTGTCTCTTTTGAGGTAATCTTTGCCTAGTCAAGTCATCCAGTTCTTTGGTGAGCAAAGTGGTTCATCCTCCCAAGTCTCATTACCAAATAACTTGTCATTTAGCTTCATGATTGCTCCAAGGTACTTAGCAACTTGCTCTTCAGTGACATCTTCATCCTCTTCAGAGGAAGAATACTCATCAGAGTTCATGAATGGCAGAAGTAAATCCAATGGAATCTCTATGGTCTCAGTGTGAGCCTCAGATTCCCATGGTTCCTCATTAGGGAATACATTGGAGGCCAGTGGACGTCCATTGAGGTATTCCTCATTGGCGATCACTGCCTCTTTCTCATCTCCAAATTCGGCCATGTTGATGGCCTTACACTCTCCTTTTGGATTTTCTTCTGTATTGCTTGGAAGAGTACTAGGAGGGAGTTCAGTAACTTTCTTACTCAGCTGACCCACTTGTGCCTCCAAGTTTCTAATGGAGGACCTTGTTTCAGTCATGAAACTTTGAGTGGTTTTGATTAGATCAGAGACCATGGTTGCTAAGTCAGAGTGGCTCTTCTTAGAATTCTCTGTCTGTTGCTGAGAAGATGATGGAAAAGGGTTGCCATTGCCAAAACTGTTTCTTGCACCATTATTGTTGTTGAAACCTTGTTGAGGTCTCTGTTGATCCTTCCATGAGAGATTTGGATGATTTCTCCATGAAGGATTATAGGTGTTTCCATAGGGTTCTCCCATGTAATTCACCTCTTCCATTGAAGGGTTCTCAGGATCATAAGCTTCTTCTTCAGATGAAGCATCCTTAGTACTGCCTGGTGCAGCTTGCATTCAAGACAGACTTTGAGAAATCATATTGACTTGCTGAGTCAATATTTTGTTCTGAGCCAGTATGGCATTCAGAGTATCAATCTTAAGAACTCCTTTCTTCTGATTCGTCCCATTGTTCACAGGATTCCTTTTAGAAGTGTACATGAATTGGTTAATTGTAACTATTTGAATGAGTTGTTGAGCTTCTGCAGGTGTCTTCTTCAGATGAAGAGATCCTCCAGTAGAGCTGTCCAATGACATCTTGGACAGTTCAGACAGACCATCATAGAAGATACCTATGATGCTCCATTCAGAAAGCATGTCAGAGGGACACTTTCTGATCAATTGTTTGTATCTTTCCCAAGCTTCATAGAGGGATTCACCTTCCTTCTGTCTAAAGGTTTGGACTTCCACTTTAAGCTTACTCAATTTTTGAGGTGGAAAGAACTTTGCCAAGAAGGCATTGACTAGCTTTTCCCAAGAGTTCAGGCTTTCTTTAGGTTGTGAGTCCAACCATATCCGAGCTCTGTCTCTTACAGAAATAGGGAATAGTATAAGTCTGTAGACCTCAGGGTTTTGACAGTATCACAGATTTGCAAGAATTTAGCTAAAAACTGATGAGGATCTTCTAATGGAAGTCCATGGAACTTGCAATTCTGTTGCATTAGAGAAACTAATTGAGGCTTAAGCTCAAAGTTGTTTGCTCCAATGGCAGGGATAGAGATACTTCTCCCATAGAAGTCGGGAGTGGGTGCAGTAAAGTCACCCAGTACCTTCCTTGCATTGTTGGCATTGTTGTTGTTTTCGGTTGCCATGTCTTCTTCTTGTTTGAAGATTTCTGTTAGGTCCTCTACAAAGAGTTGTGCTTTAGCTTCTCTTAGCTTTCGCTTCAAGGTCCTTTCAGGTTCAGGGTCAGGCTCAACAAGAATACTTTTGTCTTTGCTCCTGCTCATATGAAAGAGAAGAGAACAAGGAAATATGGAATCCTCTATGTCACAATATAGAGATTCCTTGAGGTGTCAGAGGAAAAGAAAAATAGAAGGAAGAGGTAGAAGAATTCGAACTTAGAAAGATAGAGTTCGAATTGTGAATTGAGGAGGAGTGTTAGTCCATAAATAGAATGATGTGAGAAGAGGGGAAGAAATTTTCGAAAATTAAAGTGAATTAATTAAAAGAAATTTTGAAAAAATGGTAATTGATTTTCGAAAACTAAGATTGAGAAAGAAATAAAGTGATTTTGAAAAAGATTTTGAAATTGGAAATCAAAGAGATATGAATGAAAACTATTTTGAAAAAGATGTGATTAAAAAGATATGATTGAAAAGATATGATTTGAAAAACAATTAAAAAAAAGATTTGATTTTGAAAATTAATGACTTGGCTAACAAGAAATTTGAAAGATATGATTCAGACATTAAACCTTTCTCAATAGAAAAGGCAACATACTTGAAATGTTGAATCAAATCATTAATTGTTAGCAAGTATTTTTGAAAATGGAAAGAAATTGATTTTGAAAATATATGATTGAAAAGATATGATTTGAAAAAGATTTGATTTTGAAAAATTATGGAAACTTAAAAAAAAAATTTTGAATTGAAAACAAAATCTTCCCTCTTGTGCCATCCTGGCATTAAACGCCCAGAATGGTATCCATTCTGGTGTTTAATGCCCAAAATGCTACCCTTTTGGGCGTTAAACGCCCAGCCAGGCACCCTGGCGCCAGTTTTCCTTCCTCACTGGGCATTTTGAACGCCCAGCTTTTTCTGTGTAATTCCTCTGCTGTATGTTCTGAATCTTCAATTCTCCGTATTATTGACTTGAAAAGACACAAATTAAATTTTTTTTTGGATTTTTAATAATAAGGAATAATCAAAATGAAACTAAGATCAAATAAACAATGCATGCAAGACACCAAACTTAGAAGTTTGTATACTACTAACACTAACAAGTTGAGATTGCATATGAGAAACAACAAAACACTCAAGACAAGAGATTTAAAGATCAGAGCAATGAAATCATCAAGAACAACTTGAAGATCAATGAAGACACATGATTGAATTCAAAGAATGCATGCAATTGACACCAAACTTAAAATGAGACACTAGACTCAACAAGAAACATAAAATATTTTTGGTTTTTTTATGATTTTGTAATTTTTTTTGGATTTTTTGAAAATTATATGGAGAAGAAAATAAAGAGATTCAAAATTTTTAATAAGAATTTCAGGAATCATGCAATGTTAGTCTAAAGCTTTAGCCTAAAAAGATTTGACATGGCTAGCCAAGCTTCAGCAGGACATTACATTCAAGAGCTAAATTGGTAAAAATCAATCAGCTTTGGTGATGATAAGAACATCACCTTGAAACTCTAGAATTCATTCTTAAAAATTCTGAAGAAAAATATCTAATCTAAGCAACAAGATGAACCGTCAGTTGTCCAAACTCAAACAATCCCCGGCAACGGCGCCAAAAACTTGGTGCATGAAATTGTGATCATCAATGGCGCCATCAACATGGTACGCTCAATTGCAATCTCAACTCTTTATCACAATTTCACACAACTAACTAGCAAGTGCACTGGGTCGTCCAAGTAATAAACCTTACGCGAGTTAGGGTCGATCCCACAGAGATTGTCGGTATGAAGCAAGCTATGATCATCTTGTAAATCTCAGTCAGGTAGATTCAAATGGTTATTGATGATTTATGAATAAAGCATAAAATAAAGATAGAGATACTTATGTAATTCATTGGTGAGAATTTTAGATAAGCGTATGGAGATGCTTTGTCCCTTCCGTCTCTCTGCTTTCCTACTGTCTTCATCCAATCCTTCTTACTCCTTTCCATGGTAAGCTGTATGTTGGGCATCACCGTTGTCAGTGGCTATAGTCCCGTCCTCTCAGTGAAAATGTTTAACGCGCTCTGTCACAGCACGGCTAATCATCTGTCGGTTCTCAATCAGGTTGGAATAGAATCCAGTGATTCTTTTGCGTCTGTCACTAACGCCCAGCCTTCAGGAGTTTGAAGCTCATCACAGTCATTCAATCCTTGAATCCTACTCAGAATTCCACAGACAAGGTTTAGACCTTCCGGATTCTCTTAAATGTCGCCATCAGTTCTAGCGTATACCACGAAGATTCCGATTGAGAAATCCAAGAGATAAACATTCAAGCCTTGTTTGCTTGTAGCACGAAAGTGGTTGTCAGGCACGCGTTCATAAGTGAAAATGATGATGAGCATCACATAATCATCACATTCATCATTTTCTTGGGTGCAAATGAATATCTTAGAACAAAAATAAGCTGAATTGAATAGAAGAACAATAGTAATTGCATTAATACTCGAGGTACAGCAGAGCTCCACACCTTAATCTATAGTGTGTAGAAACTCTACCATTGAAAATACATAAGAACAAGGTCTAGGCATGGCCGAGAGGCCAGCCCCCATAATCTAAGAACTAGACGTCCAAAGATGATCTAAAGATCTAAAGTGATCAAAAGATGTCAAATACAATAGCAAAAGGTCCTATTTGTAGAGAACTAGTAGCTTAGGGTTTACAAAGATGAGTAAATGACATAAAAATCCACTTCCGGGCCCACTTGGTGTGTGCTTGGGCTGAGCATTGAAGCTTTCATGTGTAGAGACTTTTCTTGGAGTTAAACGCCAGCTTTTGTGCCAGTTTGAGCGTTTAACTCCCATTCTTGTGCCAGTTCCAGCGTTTTACGCCAGAATTCTTGAGCTGACTTGGAACGCCTGTTTAGAGCATCAAATCTCGGTCAAATATGGACTATTATACATTGCTGGAAAGCCCAAGATGTCTACTTTCTAATGCAATTGGAGCGTGCAAATTGGGCTTTTGTAGCTCCAGAAAATCTACTTCGAGTGAAGGGAGGTCAGAATCCAACAACATCTGCAGTCCTTTTCAGCCTCTGAATCAGATTTTTGCTCAGGTCCCTCAATTTCAGCCAGAAAATACCTGAAATCACAAAAAAACACACAAACTCATAGTAAAGTCCAGAAAAGTGAATTTTAAATAAAAACTAGTAAAAATATAATAAAAACTAACTAAAACATACTAAAAACATACTAAAAACAATGCCAAAAAGCGTATAAATTATCCGCTCATCATTCGCTCACCTCCGAAATGTCCTCCATATTGTGATCCATGGCAATGCCATAGGATTTTTTGTGCCTCTTCTCTAGGCACGCACGTACGGATTATTTCGTCTGAGCATCTCTTAAAGAGATATGGTTCATCCCACAAGTAGTACTTCGCATCAGAAAGTAATTTTTTCTTTTCCTGCCTACTGTACTCCTTAGGAATGAATCTTGCAGCTTTCTAGTTTTCAATGTCTGTAAACCATGGCACTTCTTGAATGACAAAGAGTTACTCATCCGGAAAGGTTTCAGAGATCTCAGTGAGGGGGAGAGACATTCCATCTACTGGATCTATCCGGGACAGGTAATCTGCTACTTGATTCTCTGTCCCTTTTCTGTCTCTTATTTCTATATCAAAATCTTGTAGAAGCAACACCCATCTTATGAGCATGGGTTTTGAATCCTGCTTTGTAAGTAGATATTTAAGAGCAGCATGGTCAGTGTACACAATCACCTTTGATCCTACCAAATAGGATCTAAACTTGTCAATGGCATAAACCACTGCAAGCAATTCCTTTTCCATAGTTGTGTAATTTTTCTGCGCGTTATTTAGAACATGGCTGGCGTAGTAAATGATGTGCAGAAGCTTGTCATGCCTCTGTCCTAATACTGCACCAATAGCATGGTCACTGGCATCACACATTAGTTCAAATGGTAATGTCCAGTCCGGTGCAGAAATGATAGGCGCTATGAACAGCTTAGCCTTTAGAGTCTCAAAGGCTTGCAAACACTTTGTGTTAAAGACAAATGGTGTATCAGCAACTAGCAGATTACTTAGAGGTTTTGCGATTTTTGAAAAATCCTTTATAAACCTCCTATAGAATCCTGCATGTCCCAGAAAATTCTAATTGCCTTTACATTGGTGGGTGGTGGTAATTTTTTGATTACCTCCACCTTAGCTTGATCCACCTCTATGCCTTTGTTCGAAATTTTATGCCCAAGGACAATTCCTTCAGTCACCATAAAGTGACATTTTTCCCTGTTTAAAACTAGGTTAGTCTCTTGGCATCTTTTCAGAACAAGTGCTAGATGATCAAGACAAGAGCTGAATGAGTCTCCAAATACTGATAAGTCATCCATAAAGACTTCCAGAAATTTTTCCACCATATCAGAGAAGATAGAGAGCATGCATCTCTGAAAGGTTGCCGGTGTATTACACAGACCAAATGGCATCCTTCTATAGGCAAATACTCCAGATGGACATGTGAATGCTGTTTTCTCTTGATCTTGAGGATCTACTGTAATTTGGTTGTAGCCTGAGTAGCCATCCAGAAAGTAGTAATAGTCATGACCTGCTAGCCTTTCTAGCATTTGGTCTATGAATGGTAAAGGAAAATGATCCTTTCTAGTGGCTGTATTGAGTCTTTTGTAGTCAATACATATCGCCACCCTGTAACTGTTCTTGTAGGAACCAGTTCATTTTTTTCATTATGAACTACTGTCATGCCTCCTTTTTTGGGTACAACTTGGACAGGGCTCACCCAGGGGCTATCAAAAATGGGATAAATAATCCCAGCCTATAGTAATTTAGTGACCTCTTTCTGCACCACCTCCTTCATGGCTAGATTCAGCCGTCTTAATGGTTGAACCACTGGTTTGGCATTATCCTATAGTAGGATCTTATTCATGCATCTGGCTGGGCTAATGCCCTTGAGATCACTAATGGACCACCCAAGAGCTGTCTTGTTTGTCCTTAGCAACTGAATTAGTGCTTCCTCTTCTTTTGGCTCTAAGGTAGAGCTTATGATTACAGGAAAAGTTTCACCTTCTCCCAGAAATACATATTTCAGGGATGGTGGTAGTGGTTTGAGCTCGGGTTTAGGAGGTTTCTCCTCTTCCTGAGGAATTTTCAGAGGTTATTTTATTTCCTCTGGTTCTTCCAGATCAGGCTGGACATATTTAAAGATATCCTCTAGCTCTGATTCGAGACTCTCAGCCATACTGATCTCCTGTACCAGGGAGTCAATAATATCAAAACGCATGAAGTCTTTTGATGTGTCTGGGTACTTCATTGCTTCAATAGCGTTCAGCCTAAACTCATCCTCATTAACTCTCAGGGTTACTTCCCTTTTTTGGACGTCAATGAAGGTTCATCCAATTGCTAGGAAAGGTCTTCCACGAATGAGAGTTGCACTCTTGTGCTCCTCCATTTCCAGCACTACAAAATCAGTGGGAAAGGCGAAATGGCCCAACTGTGACAATTATGTCTTTAATCATGCCTGATGGATATTTAATGGAGCCATTAACAAGTTGAAGACATATCCTGGTTGGTTTGACTTCTTCAGTCAAGCCAAACTTTCTGATAGTGGATGCAGGGATTAAGTTGATACTTGCCCCAAGATTTCATAGAGCTGTCTTGGTACAGGTACCCTCTAATGTGCGTGGTATCATAAAGCTTCCAGGATCCTTAAGCTTCTATGGTAAGCTCTTCAAAATGATTGCACTGCATTCTTCAATGAGAAAAACTTTTTCAGTTTCTCTCCAATCCTTCTTATGACTTAAGATCTCTTTCATGAACTTAGCATAAGAGGGTATTTGCTTAAGTGCCTCTACAAATGGAATCTTGATTTCAAGAGTCTTGAGATAGTATGTAAAGCGGGCAAATTGTTTATCCTGTTCCGCTTGGTGGAGTTTCTGAGGATAAGGTATTTTGGCTTTGTATTCTTCAACCTTGGTTGCCGCTGGTTTATTTCCTATAGAGGTAGGTTGAGAAGCCTTCTTGAGGGAGTTATCATCAGCACTTGCAAGTGTCTGACCCCTCATAGGCGTTTGAATGCCAAGATCGGGGGCTGGATTGGCATTTAACGCCAGATTCCCTCCCCTTTTTGGTGTTTGAACGCCAGAACTGAACATGGGTTGGGCATTTAACACCAATTTTTCTCCTTTTTCTGGCGTTTGAATGCCAGAACTAGGCATTCACTAGGTGTTTAACACCAGTTTTTCACCTCTTTCTGGTGTTTGAATTCCAGAATCATTCCTCTCTGGGCTCTTACTGTCCTCAGGGGATTTTGGGTAGCAGTATGCTCATCCTCTATTATTTGTTCTTTTCTTGACTTTCTACTGCTTTGAGTTGAGGTATTCAATATTTTTCCACTCCTTAATTGTACTGCTTGGCACTCTTCTGTTATCTGTTTTGATAACTACTGTCTTGTCTGGTCAAGTTGTGCTTCCATGTTCCTGTTAGCATCCTTAGTGTCTTGTAACATCTCTTTAAATTCTGCCAACTGTTCTGTCAGATAACATAATTGCTGATTGATTTCAGCAAATTGTTCTAGAGGACTAAGTTTAGTGGATACTGCCTTAGCCTCTTCTTTTATAGAGGACTCACTACTTAAGTACAAATGCTGATTTCTAGCAACTGTATCAATGAGCTCTTGAACCTCTTCAATTGTTTTTCTCATGTGTATAGATCCACCAGCTGAGTGGTCTAGAGATATCTGAGCTTTTGCTGTAAGTCCGTAGTAGAAGATGTCTAACTGCACCCATTCTGAAAATATTTCAGAGGGGCATTTCCTTAGCATCTCTCTGTACCTCTCCCAGGCATTATAAAGGGATTCATTATCCTCTTGTTTAAAGCCTTGGATGTCCAGCCTTAGCTGTGTCATCCTCTTAGGAGGGAAATATTGATTTAGGAATTTGTCTGACAACTGTTTCCATGTTCTTATGCTAGCTTTAGGTTGGTTATTTAACCACCTCTTAGCTTGGTCTTTTACAGCAAATAGAAACAGTAATAATCTGTAGACATCCTGATCTACTTTCTTATCATGTACTGTGTCAGCAATTTGTAAGAACTGTGCCAGAAACTGAGTAGGTTCTTCCTGTGGAAGACCGGAATACTGGCAAATTTACTGCACCATGATAATGAGATGAGAATTCAACTCAAAACTACTGATTCCGATGGAGGGTATACAGATACTACTCCCATATGAAGCAGTAGTGGGATTAGCATATGACCCCAGAGTCCTTCTGGACTGTTCATTTCCACTTAGGTCCATGATGGAGAAAGGGAGATGATGTGGATTTATTTTATTTATTTTATTATATTTATTTTTTAAAAACCTTTTTTTCGAAATAATAAAATAAAATAAATAATAAAAAATAAATAAAATAAATAAACAAAATATTTGAAAATATTTTATGAGGACTTTTGAAAAAATGAGGAGAGAGAAAGTGGTTAGGATGTTTTTGAAAAATATATGATTTTAGAAATTTTAAAAGGATATGACTTGAAAAATTTTGACCAAGTCAACTCAAGGGATTCGAAAATTATGAGCAATTAAAGGAAAGGATATTTTTTTTGAATTTTATGAGGAAAGAGAAAAACACACAAAAGACACAAGACTTAAAATTTTTAGATCTAATGCTCCTTGTTTTTCGAAAATTTTGGAGGGAAAACACCAAGAAACACCAAACTTAAAAATTTTAAGATCAAAAGACAAAGAAGACTCAAGAACACCTTGAAGACTCACAAGAACAACAAGAACAAAATTCAAAGACTCAAGAACACAAAAAAGAACACCAAACTTAAAACTTTTAGAAAACTAAAAATAAATTTTTGAAAATTAAAGAAAAATAACAAGAGAACACCAAACTTAAAATTTGGCACAAGATTTAATCAAAGAAAAATTATTTTTGAAAAAGTTTTAAAAGGAAGATACCCAATCACCAAGAACACAAGCACAACGCTCTAGACAACTGACCTATAAATTTAACGTGTTTTAAAAAGGTATTTAATATATATAATTTTTTTGAATACTGATAATTTGAAAATTCACAAGAAAAACAAAAAAGACACAAAACAAGAAAACCTAAAGATCAAACAAGAAAAATAGCAAGAACGACTTGAAGATCAAGCAGGAACATGAACACAAACTAAAAAATTTAAAGGAAAATAAAAACATGCAATTGACACCAAACTTAAAATATGAAACTAAACTCAAACAAAAGACTCAAAGAAAAATTAAAAACTAATGAAGAAAAATAATATTTTTGAAAGATTTTTTAAAAGGAATAATGAAATATGCAATCCTAGTGACTCTAAACCAAAAAGATAAAATTTTCCTTATCTAAGTAACAAGATAAACCGTCAGTTGTTCAAACTCGAACAATCCCAGGCAACGGTGCCAAAAACTTGGTGCACAAAAATTACACTGACACTATATAATTCCGCACAACAAACCAACAAGTGTATTGGGTCGTCCAAGTAATACCTTACGTGAGTAAGGGTCGATCCCACGGAGATTGCCGGCTTGAAGCAAGCTATGGTTATTTTATTATTCTTAGTCAGGATATCAATAGTGGTTCTTAGTTTTAATTGTGAAAAGTGAAAGAGCATGAAATGAATACTTGTTACACAGTAATGGAGAATGGGTTGGAGTTTTGGAGATGCTCTGTCCTTTGAATTTCTACTTTCCTACTGTCTTTTTCTTCACGCACACACGTCTCTTTCCATGGCAAGTTGTATGTTGGTGGATCACCGTTGTCAATGGCTACCAGCCGTCCTCTCAGTGAAAAGGGTCCATGTACATGGCTAATCATATGTTGGTTCTCACTAATGTTGGAATAGGATCCATTGATCCTTTTGCGTCTGTCACCACGCCCAACATTCATGAGTTTGAAGCTCGTCACAGTCATCCCTTCCCGGATTCTACTCGGAATACCACAGACAAGGTTTAGACTTTTCATATCTCAAGAATGCTGCCAAATGATTCTAGCTTATACCACGAAGACTCTGATCTCACGGATTTGAATGCTCTTTTGTCAGGAGAGGTAATCAAACTCGTGAGCCAGGAACCCAAGAGACATACATTCAATCTAAGGTAGAACGGAAGTGGTTGTCAGGCATGCATTCATAGGTTGAGAATGGTGATGAGTGTCACGGATCATCACATTCATCATGTTGAAGTGCGAATGAATATCTTAGAATAGAAACAAGCGTGATTGAATAGAAAACAGAAATAATTGCATTAATTCATCGAGACACAGCAGAGCTCCTCACCCCCAACCATGGAATTTAGAGACTCATGCCGTCAAAGATACAAATTCAGATGTAAAATGTCATGAGGTACAAAATAAATCTCTAAAAGTAGTTTTTATACTCAACTAGTAAACTAGGTTTACAGAAAATGAGTAAACTAAGATAGATAGTGCAGAAATCCACTTCCTGGGCCCACTTGGTGTGTCTTGGGGCTGAGCTTTGAAGCTTTCACGTGTAGAGGCCTTCCTTGGAGTTGAACACCAGTTTGTAACTTGTTTCTGGAGTTTGACTCTAGCTTGCAACTTGTTTCTGGCGTTTGATGCCAGAATAGGGCAGAAAGATGGCGTTGAACGCCAGTTTGCGTCATCTAAACTCGAGCAAAGTATAGAATATTATCTATTACTGAAAAGCCCTGGATGTCTACTTTCCAATGCAATTGAGAGCGCGCCATTTGGGTTTTTGTTGCTCCAAAAATTCCATTTCGAGTGCAGGGAGGTCAGAATCCAACAGCATCAGCAGTCCTTTATCAGCCTTTGAATCAAATTTTTGCTCAGGTCCCTCAATTCCAACTAGAAAATACCTGAAATCACAGAAAAATACACAAACTCATAGCAAAGTCCAGAAATGTGATTTTTGTATAAAAACTAATAAAAATATACTAAAAAAGCTAGATTATACTAAAAACTATATGAAAATACCCCCAAAAAGCGTATAAAATATCCGCTCATCATGCAGCAAGTTCTTAACTTATTTGTGCTTAACACATTATTCACTATAGACACTTGGCTCACATTTCTTCTTAGAACATTGATGCCCAGCACCTCTTTGGGCTACTAAATGTCTTGCAATTAGGTTGCTCTTGATAATGGGTTTTCGGTTGGTAATCTTGGGTTCGTTAACCCAAGTTACCAAGTGATAAAGCACTCCATAGAACCTAATCATCCAAGCAGATCCTAGTGCAAAAACACCATAGGCATATGTTCTAAGGTTCAAGCTATTGATGTCTAGCTTTATTCTTTCTTTCTTTTGTTTTTGCTGCCACTCTTGGCTTTTTTTTTTCTTTCTATTTGTTTTTCTTTCAACCAAGGATTTTTATTTGCTAAGATTCATAGCCAGTAAGCTAATTTTTACTTAGAAAGAAAATAGTCTATCCTTTTATTCATTATGAGTGAGCTACCACATAATCAAACACACATACCACCACTTACCATTATTTCAAACCTTGCTAACAAGGAACTATCCCACTTTTTGTTCAAACATTTCTTTTATTTAATTGGAAAAACTCAGGGAACAAGACAAGCATTTAGTCAAGTGAAAATGAATACACACAAGAACACACTTAAGCTAGTGGTGGACGAAATTGTGATCAACAATATTGGCTCTTGGGCATGTACACAAAAACTATTGTGGCTCTTGTTCATTCAAAATCCTTATTATGGCACTGGTTGAATTCACAACTCCGTTCAACTAACCAGCAAGTGTACTGGGTCGTCCAAGTAATACCTTACGTGAGTAAGGGTCGAATCCACAGAGATTATTGGTTTGAAGCAATCAATATTTATTTTATTAACCTTAGTCAGGATGTCAATAGGATTATTTGGATTAAAAGTGAAATTACTAGATTTGATTATAAAAATAAAAGAGGGAACAATGTTACTTTGTTTTGCAGTACTGGGGAATATGTTGGAGTTTTGGAGATGCTTTGTCCTCTGACTTCAACTCTTCCTTGAAATCCTCTTCTCACACGCAGGTTCCTTCCACGGCAAGCTCTATGTAGGGTGTCACCGTTGTCAGTGGCTACTTCCCATCCTCTCAGTGAAAACATTCCTATGCTCTGTCACAGCACGGCTAATCATCTGTCGGTTCTCAATCAGGTTGGAATAGAATCCATTGATTCTTTTGCGTCTGTCACTAACGCCCAGCCCTCAGGAGTTTGAAGCACGTCACAGTCATTCAATCCCGGAATCCTACTCGGAATATCACAGACAAGGTTTAGACTTTCCGGATTCTCATGAATGCCGCCATCAATCCGGCTTATACCACGAAGATTCTGTTGGGGAATCTAAGAGATATTCATTCAATCTGATGTAGAACGGAGGTGGTTGTCAGGCACACGTTCATGAATTGAGGAAGGTGATGAGTGTCACGGATCATCACCTTCTTCACAATTAAGCGCGAATAAACATCTTAGATAAGAACAAGCGTGTTTGAATGGAAAACAAAGGAATTGTATTAAATCATCGAGACGCTGCAGAGCTCCTCACCCCCAACAATGGAGTTTAGAGACTCATGCCGTCAAAAGTATGTAATTCAGATCTGAAAATGTCATGAGGTACAAGAAATGTCTGTAAAAGTTGTTTAAATAGTAAACTAGTACCCTAGGTTTACAGAAAATGAATAAACTAAGATAATTGGTGCAGAAATCCACTTCTGGGGCCCACTTGGTGTGTGCTGGGGCTGAGACTAAAGCTTTCCACGTGTGGAGGCCCTTCTTGGCGTCAAACTCCAGGTTATGATGTGTTTTGGGCGTTCAACTCCGGATCATGACGTTTTTCTGGCGTTTAACTCCAGACAGCAGCATGAACCTGGCGTTTAACGCCATGTTACGTCCTCTATCCTCGCGCAAAGTATGGACTATTATATATTGCTGGAAAGCCCTGGATGTCTACTTTCCAACGCCGTTGAGAGCGCGCCAATTGGACTCCTGTAGCTCCAGAAAATCCATTTCGAGTGCAGGGCGGTCAGGATCCAACAGCATCAGCAGTCCTTTTTCAGCCTAAGTAAGATTTTTGCTCAGCTCCCTCAATTTCAGCTAGAAAATACCTGAAATCACAGAAAAACACACAAACTCATAGTAAAGTCCAGAAATATGATTTTTGCCTAAAAACTAATAATATTCTACTAAAAACTAACTGAAACATGCTAAAATCTACATGAAATTACCCCCAAAAAGCGTATAAAATATCCGCTCATCACAACACCAAACTTAAACTGTTGCTTGTCCTCAAGCAACTAGATGAATAAAATAGGTTTTAACAGAAATAAAGAAGTAATAATATTCTCAAGTTTTAAATGAAGCTCAAATTCTTATTAGATGAGCGGGGCTTGTAGCTTTTTGTCTCTGAACAGTTTTGGCATCTCCCTGTATCTTTAAATTTTCAGAATGATTGGCATCCTTAGGAACTCAGAATTCAGATAGTATTATTGACTCTCCTAGTGTAGTATGTTGATTCTTGAACACAGTTATTTTATGAGTCTTGGCTGTGGCCCTAAGCACTTTGTCTTCCAGTATTACCACCGGATATATAAATGCCACAGACACATATCTGGGTGAACCTTTTCAGATTGTGACTCAGCTTTGCTAGAGTCCCCAGTCAGTGGTGTCCAGAGCTCTTAAGCACACTCTTTTGCTTTGGATCATGACTTTAATCACTCAGTCTCAAGCTTTTCACTTGGACCTTCATGACACAAGCACATGGTTAGGGACAGCTTGGTTTAGCCGCTTAGGCCTGGATTTTTATTTCCTTGGGCCCTCCTATCCATTGATGCTCAAAGCCTTGGATCCTTTTTATTCTTGGCTAGTGCCCATGGCTTGTGAATATTGTGTTTTTTTTTTTGACTGCTTTTTCTTGCTTCAAGAATCAATTTCATGATCTTTCAGATCATCAACAATATTTTTCGTGTTCCTCATCCTTTCAGGAGCCAATATTCATCAAATTCAAAGTACATATTATGCACTGTTCAAGCATTCATTCAGAGAACAAAAAGTATTGCCACCACATATAATTAATTATAAATTTATTATTAAGAACTCGAAAAATATAGATTACTTCTTAATTCTAAAAAAATCTACTACTTTATTCATGCCTGATGATGATGAGAAAATTAAATTATAGCTTAATTGGAAATAAAATCAAAATAGACATCCTAATTACTACTAAATATCTTCTAAGGTCAATTTCTAAAAGGAATAATTATCACTAAGTTAAAACAGAAAAATTGGAACTCAGCAACCTGTTGTTTTGAGGAGTGGATGCTCCTCTAATTCTTTGGGGTGTGGTTCAAGGATTAATTTTTGGCGCTTCAGCTCCCTTAGATCACGCCCTTGCTCCTCCTATTCCCTGAGCAGTTTGCAAATCATGCTACCTTGATTATTCTGTTCTTCCATTATTTGATCCATAGCTTCTTGCAATCTGGAAATAGAAGCCTCAAGTTGTTCCCAATATTCGAATTGGGGCAGTTCTGGGAGGGCTTCTTGTGCTCTCCTTCTGGCAGAATCCTCTTGTTGCTGTTGCCTGACCATTGATGTTCCAGTAATGGGCTTTTCAATTAGGATATATTCAGTTATTCCCATCTTTACTCCAGCATCTTTGCAAAGCATAGAAACTAGGCATGGATAAGCCAATTTAGCGTCCTTAGAATTCCTGTTTGCTATTTTATATAGCTCACAGGAGATCAGCTGATGGACTTCCACTTCTTTTCCCAACATGATGCAGTGAATCATGACAGCTCTTTTGATGGTAACTTCAGAATGGTTGCTGGTGGGCAATATGGAACGACTAATAAAATCCAGCCAGCCTCTGGCTACTGGTTTTAGATCTTCTCTTTTGAGTTGAACTGGGATGCCAGTTGTACTGGTAGTCCACTTGGCTCCAGGGATGCATATATCCTCCAGAACCTTGTCCAACCCTTTATTGACCCTCATCATTCTCCTGTTAAAGGAGTCTGGGTCATCTTTTAGTTGAGGAATCTTGAATATCTCCCTGATCTTGTCAGAATTGGTATGAATGATCTTTCCTCTGACTAAGGTCTTATGGTCAAAGAGAGCAGCTCCAATGATTCTTTGCCTTTCTGTCTGCCATAGATTAGCATAGAATTCCTGAACCATATTCTTCCCCACTTTCGTTTCAGGATTGGCCAGAATTTCCCAATTCTTGTTTCGAATTTGCTCTTGGATCTCCGGATATTCATCTTCTTTCAGATCAAATCTGACTTCCGGGATCACTGATCTGTGACTCATTATCTTGTAGTAATGGTCTGAATGTTCTTTAGTTAAGAACTTCCCTTGATTCCAAAGTGGCTTTGGAGCGCTTTCTTTCTTCCCTCTTGGGGTGGTTTGCTTTCCTTTAGGAGCCATGATCTTAAGTGAGTATATTTTTGTGATCACGGATAAGCACACCAAACTTAGAGTTTTGCTTGTCCTCAAGCAAAGGAGAAGAAAGAAGAGGGATAGAAGGAGAGCAAGTGTTGGATGAAGAAGGGGAGGAGGAGGCCGAATATAATATAAAGGGATGGGAGGGGTGGGAAATTTTCGAAAAATAAGAAAGAGATAAGATAAAAGATATGATTTTAAAAATTATGATCAGAAAAGGATATAATTTTAAAAAGGAAAAGATATGAATCATAATTTAAAAGATAATTTTGAAATTTAATTTTGAAGAGGATTTTCTTAAAAGGAATTATTGATGTGTTGGAAACAAATTTGAAAAGATGATGGCTTGAATTGGAAAGCCATTTGGCTTTATTGATTAAGATATATTTAATATTTTTGAAAAAGGGATTTTAGAAATTAGGATGAAAACTTTTGGAATTGAAAGTGATAATTTAAAATATGTTTATGCAAGAAATCATGAATTGAAACATAAAAATTTTGAAAAATTGCAAAGAAAAACGAAATTGTACCTCCTCCCACCATCCTGGCGTTAAACGCCCACATGGTGCATGGTTTGGGCGTTTAACGCCCACATGTTGCTTCTCCTGGGCGTTCAACGCCCATGTGATGCTTCTTTCTGGCGTTGAACGCCAGGAAGTCCTTCTTTACTGGGCGTTTTTCTAAACGCCCAGAATGCTAGCAGATTGGCGTTAAACGCCCAGAAGGTGCATCTTTCTGGCGTTTAACGCCCAGAAGATGCTCCTTTCTGGCGTTTAACGCCCAGAAGGCTACCCTTACTGGCGTTAAACGCCCAGTGGGTGCTTCTTTTGGGCGTTTAACGCCCAAAGTGTTTCTTACTGGCTTTTTCATGCCAGTGAGCTTCCAAATTTCTCTGTAACTCTTGGGACTTCAGTAAATTTGCTATTTCACCTTTGAAGATACTTAGACCTAAACCTGTAAAGAAAGAAAATTTATTTAATTAGTAATTAAACTTTGTACATGGCTGGGTTGCCTCCCAGCAAGCGCTTCATTAATGTCATTAGCTGGACTATCACTGATCTTCAATTAAGTCTCAGTCTTGAGCATTCTTGCTCGAGATTTCCTTCAAGATAGTGTTTAACTCTTTGTCCATTAACAATGAACTTTTTGTTAGAGTCACTATCCTGAAGTTCTATGTATCCATATGGTGATACGCTTGTGATTACATATGGACCTCTCCACCGGGATTTTAATTTCCCAGGGAATAATTTGAGCCTTGAATTAAATAGCAGAACTTTCTGTCCTGGCTCAAAGACTCTGGATGACAATTTCTTATCATGCCATCTTTTTGCTTTCTCTTTGTAAATTTTCGCATTTTCGAAAGCATTGAGTCTAAATTCCTCTAGCTCATTTAACTGGAGTAATCGTTTTTCTCCAGCTAACTTGGCATCAAGGTTCAGGAATCTGGTTGCCCAATAGGCCTTGTGTTCCAGTTCCACTGGCAAGTGACATGCCTTTCCATACACCAGCTGGTACGGAGAGGTCCCTATAGGGGTCTTAAATGCTGTTCTGTATGCCCATAGAGCATCATCCAAGCTTCTTGCCCAATCCTTTCTACGGTTAATTACAGTCCGTTCCAGGATTCTTTTAAGTTCTCTATTTGAGACTTCAGCCTGCCCATTAGTTTGTGGGTGATATGGAGTAGCTACCCTGTGGTTGACTCCATAACATACTAGAGCAGAGTAGAGCTGTTTATTACAGAAATGAGTGCCCCCATCACTGATTAACACTCTAGGGATACCAAATCTACTGAAGATATGTTTCTGGAGGAATTTTAACACTGTTTTAGTGTCATTAGTGGGTGTTGCAATAGCCTCCACCCATTTGGATACATAATCCACTGCCACCAGAATATAGGTGTTTGAGTATGATGGTGGGAAAGGTCCCATGAAGTCAATGCCCCATACATCAAACAACTCAATCTCCAAGATTCCTTGTTGAGGCATGGCATAACTGTGAGGCAGGTTGCCTGATCTTTGGCAACTATCACAGTTAAGCACAAATGCTCGGGAGTCTTTATAGAGAGTAGGCCAGTAGAAGCCACTTTGGAGGACTCTTGTGGCTGTTTGTTCACTTCCAAAATGTCCTCCATACTGTGATCCATGGCAATGCCAAAGGATCTTCTGTGCTTCTTCTTTAGGCACACATCTACGGATTACTCCGTCTGCACATCTCTTAAAGAGATATGGTTCATCCCAAAGATAGTACTTTGCATCTGTGATTAATTTCTTTGATTGCATCTTACTGTACTCTTTGGGTATGAATCTTACTGCCTTGTAGTTTGCAATGTCTGCAAACCATGGCACTTCCTGGATGGCTAGTAGTTGCTCATCCGGAAAGGTTTCAGAAATTTCAGTGAGAGGGAGGGACGCCCCTTCCACTGGTTCTATTCGGGACACGTGATCTGCTACTTGATTCTCTGTCCCTTTTCTGTCTCTTATTTCTATATCAAACTCTTGCAGAAGCAACACCCATCTGATGAGTCTGGGTTTTGAATCCTGCTTTGTGAGTAGATATTTAAGAGCAGCATGATCAGTGTACACAATCACTTTTGATCCTACTAAGTAGGATCTGAATTTGTCAATGGCGTAAACCACTGCAAGCAGCTCTTTTTCTGTGGTTGTGTAATTCTTCTGTGCATTATTTAGCACACGGCTGGCATAGTAAATGACATGCAGAAGCTTGTCATGCCGTTGTCCCAACACTACACCAATGGCATGGTCACTGGCATCACACATCAGTTCAAATGGTAATGTCCAGTCTGGTGCAGAGATGATTGGTGCTGTAACCAATTTAGCTTTCAGAGTCTCAAATGCCTGCAGACACTCTTTATCAAAGATAAATGGCGTGTCTGCAGCTAGCAGGTTGCTCAGAGGTTTGGCGATTTTTGAAAAATCCTTTATAAACCTCCTATAGAATCCTGCATGCCCCAGAAAGCTTCTGATTGCCTTAACATTAGCAGGTGGTGGTAATTTTTCAATTACTTCTACCTTAGCTTGGTCCACCTCTATTCCCTTGTTCGAAATTTTGTGCCCAAGGACAATTCCTTCAGTCACCATAAAGTGACATTTTTCCCAGTTTAAAACCAGGTTAGTCTCTTGGCATCTTTTCAGAACAAGTGCTAAATGGTTAAGGCAGGAGTTGAATGAGTCTCCAAATACTGAAAAGTCATCCATGAAGACTTCCAGAAATTTTTCCACCATATCAGAGAAAATTGAGAGCATGCACCTCTGAAAGGTTGCAGGTGCATTGCACAGGCCAAATGGCATCCTTCTGTATGCAAATACTCCAGATGGGCATGTGAATGCCGTTTTCTCCTGATCCTGGGGATCTACTGCAATTTGATTATAACCTGAATATCCATCCAGGAAGCAGTAGTATTCATGACCTGCTAGTCTTTCTAGCATCTGGTCTATGAATGGTAAAGGAAAATGATCCTTTCTGGTGGCTGTATTGAGTCTTCTGTAATCAATGCACATACGCCACCCTGTAACTGTCCTTGTAGGAACCAGTTCATTTTTTTCATTATGAACCACTGTCATGCCACCCTTCTTAGGGACAACTTGAACAGGGCTCACCCAGGGGCTGTCAGAAATAGGATAAATAATCCCAGCCTCTAGTAATTTAGTGACCTCTTTTTGCACCACTTCTTTCATAGCTGGGTTCAGCCGCCTTTGTGGTTGAACCACTGGCTTGGCGTCATCCTCCAACAAGATTTTGTGCATGCATCTGGCTGGGCTAATGCCCTTAAGATCACTAATGGACCACCCAAGAGCTGTCTTGTGCGTCCTTAGCACTTGAATTAGTGCTTCCTCTTCCTGTGGCTCTAAGGTAGAGCTTATGATTACAGGAAAGGTTTCACCTTCTCCCAGAAATGCATATTTCAGGGATGGCGGTAATGGTTTGAGCTCGGGTTTTGGAGGTTTCTCCTCTTCTTGAGGAATTTTCAGAGGTTCTATTATCTTCTCTGATTCCTCCAAATCAGGCTGAACATCTTTAAAGATGTCCTCCAGCTCTGATTCGAGACTCTCAGCCATATTAACCTCTCTTACCAGAGAGTCAATAATATCAACACTCATGCAGTCATTTGGGGTGTCTGGATGTTGCATGGCTTTAACAACATTCAACTTGAACTCCTCCTCATTGACTCTCAAGGTTACTTCCCCTTTTTGGACATCAATGAGGGTTCGGCCAGTTGCTAGGAAAGGTCTTCCTAGAATGAGAGTTGCACCCTTGTGCTCCTCCATTTCCAGCACCACAAAGTCAGTAGGAAAGGCAAATGGCCCAACCTTGACAATCATGTCTTCAATCACGCCTGATGGGTATTTAATGGAGCCATCAGCAAGTTGAAGACATATCCTGGTTGGTTTGATTTCTTCAGTCAAACCAAGCTTTCTGATAGTAGATGCAGGTATTAGGTTGATACTTGCCCCAAGATCACATAAAGCTTGCTTGGTACAAGTATCCTCTAATATGCATGGTATCATAAAGCTCCCAGGATCTTTAAGCTTCTCAGGTAAGCTTTTCAGAATGACTGCACTGCATTCTTCAGTGAGGTAAACTTTTTCAGTTTCCCACCAATCCTTCTTATGACTTAAGATCTCTTTCATGAACTTAGCATAAGAAGGTATTTGCTCAAGTGCTTCTGCAAACGGAATCTTTATTTCAAGAGTCCTGAGATAGTCTGCAAAGCGGGCAAATTGCCTATCCTGTTCCGCTTGGCGGAGTTTTTGAGGATAAGGCATTTTGGCTTTGTATTCCTCAACCTTAATGTTTTCCCACTTCTTAATTGAACTGCTTGGCATTCATCTGCTATTTGTTTTGACAGTTACTTTTCTGTCTGTTTTAATTGCACTTCCATGTTTCTGTTAGCCATTCTTGTTTCCTGTAATATTTCCTTGAATTCGGCTAGCTGCTGAGTTAGAAAGTCTAATTGCTGATTGAATTCATTAGCCTGATCCACCGGACTGAGTTCTGCAGTTACTGTTTTAGCTTCTTCTTTCATGGAAGATTCACTGCTTAGGTACAGATGCTGATTTCTGGCAACTGTATCAATGAGCTCTTGAGCTTCTTCAATTGTTTTTCTCATATGTATAGATCCACCAGCTGAGTGGTCTAGAGAAATCTGAGCTTTTTCTGTAAGCCCATAGTAGAAGATGTCTAATTGCACCCATTCTGAAAACATTTCAGAGGGGCATTTTCTTAGCATCTCTCTGTATCTCTCCCAAGCATCATAAAGGGATTCATTATCTCCTTGTTTGAAGCCTTGGATGCTTAGCCTTAGCTGTGTCATCCGTTTTGGAGGGAAATAGTGATTCAGGAATTTTTCTGACAGCTGTTTCCATGTTTTTATGCTGTTCTTAGGCTGGTTATTTAACCACCTCTTAGCTTGATCTTTTACAGCAAATGGAAACAGTAGTAATCTGTAGACATCCTAATCCACTTCCTTATCATGTACTGTATCAGCAATTTGCAGAAATTGTGCCAGAAATTCTGTAGGTTCTTCATGTGGAAGACCAGAGTACTGGCAGTTTTGCTGCACCATGATAATGAGCTGAGGATTCAGCTCAAAGCTACTAACTCCAATGGAGGGTATACAGATACTACTCCCATATGAAGCAGTAGTGGGGTTAGCATATGACCCCAGAGTCCTCTTGGATTGTTCATTCCTACTTGCTTCCATGATGGAATACAAGTTGAGAATTTATATGTTGAGAATTATTTATTTTATAGTAATGGAATAAATAAAAATGGAATAAATAAAAAGAAGTTAAAAATATTTTTTTTTTATTTTTTTTTTATTTTTTTTCAGAAAATTTTTTTCGAAAAAAATGAAATTAAAATCTAAAAATTTTAAAAAAATTCGAAAAAGTAGTTGGAAAATACAAAATTTTTGAATTTTGAATTTTATGATGAAAGAGAAAAGCACACAAAAGACACAAGACTTAAAATTTTTAGATCTAGTGCTCCTTATTTTCGAAAATTTTTGGAGGGAAAACACCAAGGAACACCAAACTTAAAAATTTTAAGATCAAGACACAGGAAAAACTCAAGAACACTTTGAAGATTCACAAGAACACCAAGAACAAAAGAAAGAACACCAAACTTAAAATTTTTAGAAAATCAAGACAAGTTTTCGAAAATTAAAGAAAGATTAACAAGAAAACACCAAACTTAGAGTTTGGCACAAGATTAAATCAAGAAAAATTATTTTTGAAAAAGATTTTCAAAAGTACTGGTGCTCCCTCATCAAGAATACAAACCAATGCTTTAGCCAATTGGGAATAAATATGACACTTGGTGCAGATGTTCCAATTAGTGCTTTAAAAGGAACACAAGTGAAACAAGAAAAGACACAGAACAAGAAAAATTAAAGATCAAACAAGAAAAATAGACAAGAACAACTTGAAGATTAAGGAAAAACAAAGAACACTCACACGAAAATTTCAAAGAAAAATATAAAAGATGCAATTGACACCAAACTTAGAACAAGACACTAAAACTCACGAAAATTAGCAATTAATTAAAAGAAAATAATAAATTTTGAAAAGAAATTTTTGAAAAGAAACTATCCTATCAAAATTTAATGACTCTTTAACAATAAAAATAAGAATAAAAATAAAAATAAATTATTCCTAATCTAAGAAATAAAATAAGCCTTCAATTGTCCAAACTCAATAATCCCCGGCAACGGCGCCAAAAACTTGGTGGACGAAATTGTGATCAACAATATTGGCTCTTGGGCATGTACACAAAAACTATTGTGGCTCTTGTTCATTCAAAATCCTTATTATGGCACTGGTTGAATTCACAACTCCGTTCAACTAACCAGCAAGTGTACTGGGTCATCCAAGTAATACCTTACGTGAGTAAGGGTCGAATCCACAGAGATTATTGGTTTGAAGCAATCAATATTTATTTTATTAACCTTAGTCAGGATGTCAATAGGATTATTTGGATTAAAAGTGAAATTACTAGATTTGATTATAAAAATAAAAGAGGGAACAATGTTACTTTGTTTTGCAGTACTGGGGAATATGTTGGAGTTTTGGAGATGCTTTGTCCTCTGACTTCAACTCTTCCTTGAAATCCTCTTCTCACACGCAGGTTCCTTCGATGGCAAGCTCTATGTAGGGTGTCACCGTTGTCAGTGGCTACTTCCCATCCTCTCAGTGAAAACATTCCTATGCTATGTCACAGCACGGCTAATCATCTGTCGGTTCTCAATCAGGTTGGAATAGAATCCATTGATTCTTTTGCGTCTGTCACTAACGCCCAGCCCTCAGGAGTTTGAAGCACGTCACAGTCATTCAATCCCGGAATCCTACTCGGAATACCACAGACAATGTTTAGACTTTCCGGATTCTCATGAATGCCGCCATCAATCCGGCTTATACCACGAAGATTCTGTTGGGGAATCTAAGAGATATTCATTCAATCTGATGTAGAACGGAGGTGGTTGTCAGGCACACATTCATGAATTGAGGAAGGTGATGAGTGTCACGGATCATCACCTTCTTCACAATTAAGCGCGAATAAACATCTTAGATAAGAACAAGCGTGTTTGAATGGAAAACAAAGGAATTGTATTAAATCATCGAGACGCTGCAGAGCTCCTCACCCCCAACAATGGAGTTTAGAGACTCATGCCGTCAAAAGTATGTAATTCAGATCTGAAAATGTCATGAGGTACAAGAAATGTCTATAAAAGTTGTTTAAATAGTAAACTAGTACCCTAGGTTTACAGAAAATGAATAAACTAAGATAATTGGTGCAGAAATCCACTTCTGGGGCCCACTTGGTGTGTGCTGGGGCTGAGACTAAAGCTTTCCACGTGTGGAGGCCCTTCTTGGCGTCAAACTCCAGGTTATGACGTGTTTTGGGCGTTCAACTCCGGATCATGACGTTTTTCTGGCGTTTAACTCCAGACAGCAGCATGAACTTGGCGTTTAACGCCATGTTACGTCCTCTATCCTCGCGCAAAGTATGGACTATTATATATTGCTGGAAAGCCCTGGATGTCTACTTTCCAACGCCGTTAAGAGCGCGCCAATTGGACTCCTGTAGCTCCAGAAAATTCATTTCGAGTGCAGGGAGGTCAGGATCCAACAACATCAGCAGTCCTTTTTCAGCCTAAGTCAGATTTTTGCTCAGCTCCCTCAATTTCAGCCAGAAAATACCTGAAATCACAGAAAAACACACAAACTCATAGTAAAGTCCAGAAATATGATTTTTGCCTAAAAACTAATAATATTCTACTAAAAACTAACTGAAACATGCTAAAATCTACATGAAATTACCCCCAAAAAGCGTATAAAATATCCGCTC